>NC_085841.1:367158856-367467606 GCF_035594765.1 Anolis carolinensis
ATCAGCACATTGGGTGCCGTGCCAAACGATCTCAGCTGGCATTTGGAAACAATATACATTGACAAAATTATGATCTGCCAACTGCAAAAGGCCACCCTACTGGGATCTGTGCACATCATCCGAAAATACATCACACAGTCCTAGACCCTTGGGAAGTGTTCGACTTGTGGTTTTGTGAAATGAAATCCAGCATATCTATCTTGTTTGCTGTGTCATAATAATAATAATAATAATAATAATAATAATAATAATAATAATAATAATAATAATATGTGCATTATGCCACAGTTGCTATGCAAGGACCCACATCTATATATATAATGACTAGCTGTGCCCAGCCACGCGTTGCTGTGGCGTTGTCTGGTGGTGTTGGTGAGAAATTGTTGAGGTAGTGGTGGTATTGAATGTCTGTTGTATGGTTGTCTTTATGTTTAGTATGCACACTGAAGTGGATTATATGGCAGTGTGGACTCAAGATAATCCAGTTCAAAGCAGATAATATAAGATTCTAAATGGGTTATATAGCTGTGTGGAAGGGCCTTGAGTCTACACTGCCATATAATCCAGTTAAAATCTGATAATCTGTAGAAGAGACCTAAGTGAGGCCTAACTGTGCCTGTCCTCTGGGCTGAGTAGGTTGCTAGGAGACCAAGTGGGTGGAGCTTAGCCTTCTAACTGGCAGCAATTGGATAAAAACTATTATTCCTCTCCCTGTAATTAGGACTTTATTTTTCTTTTCTTTTTGTTGTATCAACCTAGAGCTGTGAATGATGGGTTGTGTTGTCAAATTTCGAGGTTGGGGGGCCTGTAGTTTTGTTGTTTTGTCCGCTGCCTTGATGCCATCACTCTTTTATATATATAGATGATGATGATGATGATGATGATGATGATGATGTTACCTACCTCTCCTCAAGACTGTTGTATTGTTTGTTGCTTTGAGTCTCCTTTAGAAGAGAAAAGTGGGATAATAATAATAATAATAATAATAATAATAATAATAATAATAGGAAAAGCCAAGTTTACTAGCAGCCCAGCCCTTTTCCCGGACTCTTGGTGCCATGGATGGCACGTGCCTGCAATCTCTGCAAGGCCACAAAGCCTTTGGCCGCGTCTCTGGGCCTTTGAAGTGCCTATCGCCGGCTCCCAGTCGCTCCTCTCCTTCCGCAGTGAAAATGAACTAATCCGGCCAATTGGACACAGTTCCATGCCAAGCGGCGAGAGGCGCTTCTTCAGTGGCGAAACCCGGGCTGTGCTTGCTTGCTCTCCTTTGCTCTTTGGCCTCGCAGATCCATCTCCCTTTGCTTCATCTTGGCCAAACTGCACAGCTGCACCCATATGGCGGATGTGGCAGATGGACTCGCGGCTCCAGCATCGCAGCCAAAGGCTAAGAGCTTCGGAATGGCAGATTGAACAGAGCCGAGGCCAAAACATGACACGGAGGCTACAAAAACCAAAATGCAAGCCTATAGGACAGGGAGGGTCCTTGGCCTCACAAATTGCAATGCTGTTATGTGTAAAGGGCCTTAGGATTACATACACTATGTAAAACATGATTTCTCTTCCTGGGTTATAAATGTCATTTCCTAATTGGTTCTATCATAAAAACATGGAAACTGCAAACACTTCATTTTCATGGGAGATTCTGCAGCACATTTCACTATAGTTTCCAATGAATGTCTCATCAAGTCTCAACCAATCCAACCTAGTTTGTGGCAGCCACAAGAACGAAGTTTATGAAGTGGAACAACTACTTTCAAAGTAAGTACTGCACAATTAAACAGAGGGTCACGTACAGAATAGACAGATACTCACAGTGAGTCACGCAGGAGAGAGAAAGATGGAACAAATTGCCTCTGTGTCTGTCTCTGTCTCAGTTCTATGTGTATATGGGCATTGAATGTTTGCCCTAAATGTATATAATGTGAGTCCCCTTCAGGTGTCGGGCTCTTTGACCAACATCTTCTTTCCTTGGTTCTTTTTATGCTTCCCATTTATGAGCAAGAGCCCCTTGGACTGCTTTCCACACTTTCCACACCTGCGTCAAGAGTGTGGTGCATCAGCTGAAAAGGCCAATGCTATTCTAGGCTGCATTAAGAGGAGCTGAGTGTTTACACGGAGGGAAACCATAGTCTACTCTCTTCTGTTTTGTCCAAAAGCTCACTTGGAATCATATCACAACACAACTCAAGGAGGAGACAGAGAGGCTGGAAGGTCTCCTGAGAAGGGCCACCCAAATGCTCCAATGTCTGGAAGCCACAGAACCCCTTCAAGAGCTGGGGATGTTGAGCCTGGAGAAGAAGAGAAGGTGGAGAGAAAAGGAAAAGAGAGCCTTGTTTATGTATGTGACAGGAGGTTATATTCAGGAGGGAGCAAGACTGGTTTCTGGATCTCCAGAGACTGGAATAAACTACCAGAAAAGAGACCCCAGCTAAACATTGGGAAGAACTTCCTGTGGGTCAGAGCTCTTTGCTGCTGCCTGGGAGTCCAGTGGAGTCCCCTTCCTGCTCTGGAGGTTTTCAAACAGAGGATGGATGGCCATCTGTCAAGACAGTTTAGACCAGTGATGGCCAACCTATGACACGCATGTCAGCACTGACACACCTGGCCATTTTTGCTGAAACGCTGCCGCATGCAGATTGATTGGATGACTATGTATTTTGTGGCCAAATTACTGTGATTTGGTTGAGTGGTTTTGTTGTTTACTCCATGGGAATTATGCACATTACATTATTCTATTATTATTGTAGTATATTATTATATTATTACTAGTATATTATTATTATATTATTTATTATTCATGACTATATTGAAACTAGAATAGAGAGAAATCAGCGTGGAAAGTGCACGAGGTACCATAGATTGTTGTACCTGGAAATAAGGGTAGTAAATAGTTTTTGATTTATTAAATACAGATATATATTATAATTATATATTTTTGTTATTTAAACTGTACATATTGCGAAATTATTATTATTTTCCTCAAAGTGACACACCACCCAAATCATGCTAGGTTTTTTTGGTGAATTTTGACACACCAAGCGCAAAAGGTTGCCCATCATTGGTTTAGCCTGAATCGCCTTTGGGGCCTCTTCTGACTCTATGCTTCTTCCATTTCCTCTTTGTCCTGGATGGCTGCTCACTCGTCTCTGGCTCTGCATTTACGATAGACTCCATTTCAAACCAGAGCAGAGCCAGTCTTGGCCTTGGAAGAGAAGTCAGGCCCTGCAGTCCAACTCCCAGTTCATTATCGGAAGCAGGCACAACAGTTTGATACCTGCTGGCGGATTGTGGATGGCACTCTGAAGGGCACCAGAAGGATTCCCTGGAATATTTTCTATAGCGGTGTTTGATTTTACTTGTTATTTTGCTCTGTTATTTCCCTCAGGACAAATCAATGGCTTCCCAAATACACCAGAACTACCAGGCAGAGTATGAACCTGCTGTGAGCAGACTCATTAACTTGGAACACGATGCTAGCTCTGCGTACTTGTCTATGTCCTATCACTTTGACATCGGAGCAAGTAAGTCACAGTTATGCACCACCAAGGTCATGCGCAGGATCCTGGCCGCTATCTTTGAAGAAGGCCTTTTGGTTCACAGAGGGTATTAACTGCCTGACACAGGCGTGACTTTTGATGGGGGTGAGCACTACACCTATTCCCACTTTCATGCTTTTACATTAGTGCTAGCTACTAGAGTTGTATGTGAAATTCGTTTCTCCCGTTTCCTTTGCTTCTTTAGTTTTTCAGTAATTCAGGAGCACGTAATGGGAACCCCCCTCCTGGTATGAAAATCAGCTCGCCATGAAAGCAAGCGGGAGCCGATCCCGGTTCTAACCCTGCTTTTTGGCATCACAGATTCATCTTTGTATTAATCCTCCAGCAAACAAAAAGTAAACCCTAATTCCTTGAAAACTACCTTCCTCTTCCAGGAGGTCATCGCTCTGCCTTACCTGGAAGTAGGAAGCTTCCTTAAATGCCCCGGGAGAGAAAATGCATATGCTTGCAGCGTCTCCCAGAACTTGCCTCCGTGCCTTCGAAAGTGTGTGTGTGTGTGTGTGTGTGTGTGTGTGTGTGGCGTGCAGGCCCAGAAACCGTGCACCTGCCAGTGCCTGCAGCTGAGCGCCTCCTCTACAGTAAGTAATTCTTACTCTAGAGGAGGTGCTCGGCTGCAGGTACTGGTAGGTCTGGGCTTGCACACACATCTTTCCAAGGAGAGCGTGTGTGTGGCATGCAGACCAAGAAAGCGTGCACACCTGCCAGTGTCTGCAGCCGAGCACGTCCTCTAGAGTAAGAAATTCTTACTCTAGAAGGAGGCACTCGGCTGCAGGTACTTGCAGCTCTGGGCCTGCATGCCACAAACATATGCTCTTTCCAAGGAGTGTGTGTGTGAGGCATGCAGGCCCAGAAAGCGCACACACCTACCAGTGTCTGCAACCGAGCACGTCCTCTAGAGTAATAAATTCTTACTCTAGAGGAGGCACTTGGCTGCAGGTACTGGTAGCTCTGGGCCTGCATGCCACACATGCATGCTCTTTCCAAGGAGATTGTGTGTGTGGCATGCAGGCCCAGAAAGTGCGCACAGCTGCCTGTGCCTGCAGCCGAACACCTCCTCTAGAGTAGAAAGAAACAGCAGCTAAGAAAAAGCTTCCTTAAAGTGCATGGGAAGGGGAGCCTGGGAAGCCCCCTCTCATAATGGGCTGATAGAAAACTGATCTTTCGGCACCCCAGAGTCTTTCGTTTCTTGCCTTGCAAAGAGGCGAAAGAGGAGGAGCAGAAGAATAGGAAATGTAGGATGAGGATGATGATGAGGAACCTGGAATTTCTATTTTTCCAGGCCTAATAACACTTATGATTACAATAAGTGTGATAATTAATTCATACAGAAAGAGCCCCATAGAGGTGGAGCTCATGGTGCCACTTTACTTGCATTTGTGCAAGAATTTGCTACATTCGCCCTGGATAATCTAGCGATTCCTCTAGAATAGGCATGGGTGAACTTGGTCCCACCAGGTGTTTTGGACTCCAACTCCCACCATTCCTAACAGCCTCAGGCCCCTTCATTTCCCCTCTCAGCCGCTTAAGTGGCTGAGGGGGAAAAGGAAAGGGCCTGAGGCTGTCAGGAATGGTGGGAGTTGGAGTCCCAAACACCTGGCGGGCCCAAGTTCATCCATGCCTACTCTAGAGGAGATCTCTAGGTCCTGCAATGCAATTCTCTGGTGTTTAGGACACAGAAGCAAACTCCGTTTAATACCATTTGGTCATATCCATAGTTTCAGGTAACTGCAGTCTAGCTAGGAATGTGTTTTACTGTATGGAAAACTGGGCTAGCTAGCTATACATATATATAAGGCAGAAATCATGATGATGGATTCCAACCAGAGCAGACCTATAGGCCTTGAATGCTGAATAGTGAGGTAAATCTAACTGATTCAATGTCTCCGCTCTGGCCAGAACGACACAATAAAGCTCAGGTTATATATATACCTATATCTCTATACACGCATGCACAAACATTGATGTTTACTCAAAGCAACTATATTTCCATTTCCATCTGGCCCTGTTTTTTTTCCTCCGGACAACAGCTGCTTATCGGCTTTTCTCTTTCTTTTTTTGCAGATGCGATTCTCCTCCTCGGCGCCCGAGTTAATGAGCATCCTTTTGTGCCACAGGTTCTCCAAAATGAAAAATCACAAGGATTGTTTTGGCGGGTAATTTATGCCCCCGAACAAAACACCAAATAACTCCAACTG
This sequence comes from Anolis carolinensis, assembly GCF_035594765.1. Lineage (NCBI taxonomy): Eukaryota > Metazoa > Chordata > Lepidosauria > Squamata > Anolidae > Anolis > Anolis carolinensis. Next base: position 367,164,609 of record NC_085841.1, read on the forward strand.
GGATTAGAAACTCCCCAGCGAAGGAGGTGATGAATAAGTAATGTCTGGAAGGGGAGCCGGGAAAGAGAGGGAAGCGTAGAACGGCTCTAGGCCTCTGCGAACACTGCTTTCTGGTCCCAGAGGCGATACCAGTACTGCTCTTGATGCCAGAATTACTTTCAATTAGATGAGAAACAAAAACCTGTGCCTTTCCAAACAAGAGATGAGCTGCAACCTGTGACTGGCCAAGGTAGAATTGCCATGTGAAAACTGAACAAGGCTCCTACCCTTTGTGGGACATGCATGGAGGAGGGCCTGTCAACAAAGGATAGTTGGTAATGCAAGCTCCAGCCCTTGAAATCCTGTCATTGGCACAAAGTACATGAACACCATCCTGTTAATGGAGCAGCTCTTGAATATTTTATTTAAAAACCCTAAAAATCCCTTACCTAGATGACTCTTACTCAAAAATCTTGTTTTTCCATGAAAGTGTTGATAGGACATGTTCTGCCTGACATTTGCTCTTTGCTCACAATATAAGGTCATGCAAACTGCAGTAATGATTTGGCTGCTGGATGATGCATATGTAGGATGAAGTATGAACATGTCACCTGAGGATAGTGCATACGTGGAGCAAACTATGGACACTTCACCTGATGTGATGAGTAATGAGTTATATAAGTTACAAGGCAACTACGCATGTCCAAAAGGATAATAATAGTCAGCAAATTCCATTGTCAGTTAGCTTTCTGCGCATGCTTCCGTAAAATTGTATATATTGGGAAACCACTATAGGCAAGGGGTGGCATTGCATTTTCTGGGCATTAGCTAACATTGTCACCTACTCTTGGCCAAAAGTAAACTATCTGGAAGACAACTTCTGCTGTCAGTGTGCTTTCTTCACCTGCATCCAAATGAAATTCCGCAACACTGTTTCCCATCATGCAACCCAAGGTCCAAGGGGTCCACCACATTGTCCGAAATCCTGTCATAGAGTTATGGAGTCATAGTGACTGGGGGCTGGGCTGTAGCACAGCTGGTACTTAGCCGATCCCTCGTTATCTGAGTATGATAGCCCTCCAAATGCGGTGTCTTGGCGGTAGATGTGCAGGTGAACGTGGAGTCCTATTCCTGACCTGCATGTTCTTCCATGTGCTTTGTACATGGAAACCCTGTGTGAGTGTTTTGAGTGAAAGGCTTTCCAAGAGGATTGGCACCATTCATTCTCTTCCTCTCGGGTGGAGAAAGTGGGACTTGCCCAAGGTCACCCAGAAGATGTCCATGGCTGAGAAAGGATTCGAACTTAGTCTCCCAGTCCATCACAGAAGCCATAGATCATTTCCAAGATTTCCTCAAAGGAGGTCCCTTCCTCCAAGGCTGAGATTCTGTGACTGGCCCATGGTCACTTGGAGGGGCTCCAGGGCTGAACATAGGGACCTCATAGGGAACTGAAACTAGGTCCCCCAAAGCCCTGGTTCACCACAATAGTTTACAGGAATGGTGTAATTGCCATGCAACTCTATGAACGTGCAGTGGGCCCTTGGTATCTGCTGGGATTTGGTTCCAGGAGACTCCATGAATGCTCAAATCCCATGATATGCAATAGTGCAGAAAAATGGCAGACAACTCCAACAAGGGCAGGAGAGAGACTGGCGATCTGTGAAATGGGAGGCATCTATAGAAAGGGGTGTGAGTCTCTGCTGAAGAAGGCACTTTATGCACGTATGTACATAAGCATCTTGTTTCTTGGAGGAAGAGAGACAAAGAAAAGGCATGCGTTGTGCCTGTCCACAGGCTGAGTCATCAAACTTCCCCCAGGAATACAGAAATATTGTTTTCTACAGAAACATAAAGGCATTTTGTACTTACTAAAATGCTTACATTTCAAGTCATGGCAAAACCAAGGTTTGCTTTTGGGGATTTTGATATTTTTGAACTGTGGTTGGTTGATCTGTGGATGCAGAGCCTGTGGAGCCCGCAGTAGAGCTGTCCTTCTGTCTGTTTGATGGCCATCCTAACCCAGGTGTGCGGACTGATGGAGCGGATGAGTGATGTCAGCCCCACACTGATTTCTTTCTCTTTCTGGAAGAATGCTGTCAGGGATGAGACAGTTGCACCACCGACAGCAAACAGGAGGAGGGCGGAAGCTGAAGACCCAACGAGTGTCACATTCTGACACAAAACACAGACATATTTGCCCAATATTAGTGAGGCTTTTGGAGAACATCTGGAGAGCCTCTGAAAAGCAGCAGTGCCGTAGTGGTGCCTCGGAGAGCCCGGGCTGTCAGAACCCACGCAAGAGGAGGCAGGGAGGCTTTGATGGTCCCTCCATCTGTCAGGGCTGCTTTGATTGTGCTTTTCCTTCATGGCAGAAGGGGGTTGGACAAATGCAACACACTCCACTTAGGCACTAAAAATGAAATGCAAAGATACAGGATGGGCGACGTCTGGCTCAACAACATGTAAGAAAGATCTTGGAGTCTTCATGGAGAACAAGCTGAACATGAGCCAAGAGTGTGACGCAGCAGCTAAAAAGCCAATGGGATTCTAGGCTGCATCCAAAGGAGTCTCGTGTCCATATCAAGGGAAGTCATGGTGCCACTCTATTCTGCTTTGGTTAGAGCTCACCTGGAATAATATTGTGTCCAATTTTGGACAATACAGTTCAAAAGAGGTATTGACTCCAAGCTGGAAGGTGTCTCGAGGAAGAGGGCAACTAAAAGGATTAAAGGGTCAGAGACCATGAATCCCTATGAGGAGAGGCTTAAAGAGCTGGACATGTTTAGCCTGCAGAAGAGAAGGCTGAGAGGAAACATTATGTATAAATACGTGAGGGGTAGTCATAAGGAGGAGGGAGGGAGCTTGTTTTCTGCTGCCCTGGAGACTAGGACGCAATGGAACAATGGCTTCAAACTACAGGAAAGGAGATTCCACCTGAACATCAGGAAGAACTTCCTCACTGTGAGAGAGAGTTGTTCAGCAGTAGAACTCTCTGCCCCGGACTGTGGTGGAGGCTCCTTCTTTGGAGGCTTTTAAGCAGAGGCTGGGTGGCCATCTGTCGGGGGCGCTTTGAATGCGATTTTCCTGCTTCTTGGCAGAACGGGGTTGGCCTGGATGGCCCATGAGGTCTCTTCCACCTCTATGATTCTATGATTTTATGAGAGAAAGAGATGTGATTGCTGTGTACATTTATGTGAGAGGATGTCCTAAGGAAGAGGGAGTAGGCTTGTTTTCTGCTGCCCTTGAAACTAGGACTAGGAGCCATGGGTTCAAATTACAGGAAAGGAGAGTCCATTGAACATTAGGAAGAACTTCCTGACTATAAGAAGAGCTGTTCAGCAGTGGAACTCTCTGCCTCCGAGTCTGGTGGAAGCTCCTTGGAAGCTTTTAAACAGAGGCTGGATGGTCGGGGGTGCTTTGATTGTGCTTTTCCTGCATGGCAGATTGGGGTTGGACTAGATGGCCCATGTGGTCTCTCATCATTCTATGATTCTATGAACTCTTTCCTTTGGCTGGGATGCCACCGTGAGCAACGCATGTTCTGAACCCAAGGCAAGGGCAAGGGATCCTGGGCCTTTGGGAGAAACCCCTCTGATTTCTGCCCAGGAGTCACTTTGGCTCCGATGAGTCCTTGCCCAGGATGCCTCCCAATCACACCATATTTATTATTTATTTATTTTTATTTACAGTATTTATATTCCGCCCTTCTCACCCCGAAGGGGACTTAGAGCAGATCACATAGTACACATATAAGGCAAACATTCAATTCCATATAACATAGAACAGAGACAGAGACAGACGCAGAGGCAATTTAAACCTTCTCCAGCTTCCAGCTTCCTGAGAGTATGCTTGATTCCAGCCACAAGGGGAGCAGCTGCTTCATCATCCACTGCGACGGCACTTCCTCATTCCAACGGCGGCTGAGTGATTTTATGGTGTCATAAATTAGCCTCCCCACATATAAGTGGTACCTAAATTTCCTACTTGATAGATGCAACTATCTTTCAGGTTGCTTAGGTCAGCATCGAGCAGGGACTATATTTTATTTTCAATTGTCGGGTGCTCACCCCAACACGGGCTGGCCTCGAACTCATGACCTCTTGGTCAGAGTGATTTATTGCAGCTGGCTGCTAACCAGCCTGTGCCACAGCCCGGCCCCATTCAGGCCTCAAGGGGGAAGGAGCAGAAGAGATCTTTATGGGGGAGAAGCCCTATGATAACAGCAGCTGTGAATTCTGAGCCGTTTTGAGTTGCAGCCTTGGAAGCATTTCCAGGATGACAGGAAGATGAGCCAGGCCCGAAGTAAGGATGCAGTGCAACAAGCTGGATCTGTCTCAGGCCTGGGCAGCTTGCTCTGTTGTATAAGGACCTCATCACACGAGAACAGTGTTTCTCAAACTCTGCTCCTCCGGGTGTTTTGGACTTCAGGACCCATAATTCTTAACAGCTGGTAAGATGGTTGGGATTTCTGAAGTCCAAAATACCCAGAGGAGCACAGTTTGAGAAACACTGCACTAGGGCATGGATCCACTTTAAATCCGGTTGCTGCCTCCTGCAGAATTCTGGGTTTTGTAGTTTAGGGAGGCCCAGGACTGTCTGGCTGAGCATTTTAAAGGTCCCTCCCTAAACTACAAGCCTCAGAATTCTGCAGGAGGCAGCAACTAGATTTAAAGTGGATCCATGCTCTAGTGCAGGGGTCCCCAAACTTTTAAAACACAGGGCCAGTTCACGATCCTTCGGACCGTTGGAGGGCTGGACTATAGTTGGCCACTGAACAATAAATAATAATAATAACAACAACAACAACAACAATAAAAAAGAGGGTTGGAAGAGACCCTTTGGGCCATTGAGTCCAATCCCCTTCTGCCTTTGTGCACCGAAAGCACAACCAAAGCATCCCTGACAGATGGCCATCCTGTCAGAGTAATGCGCACAGCGTAGCAGCAGATGAATGATGTCAGTTGAGCGCAGAACGAAGGGACGTCAGAGACGATGTAAAAGTATTTACAAAGTTTTACTGGACAAGACAAACAGACTTGCAGACAATGGACATAAGACTTTCGCTCTAGACCAGGAGTCCCCAAACTAAGGCCCGGGGGCCGGATGCGGCCCTCCAAGGTCATTTACCTGGCCCCCGCCCTCATTTATAATATAATATTTTTATATCCGTTTTAATAATATGTTATATTGTATATACATATGATATTGATAATAATATTATCATTTTATACAATATAATACTAATAATAATACCATATAATATTATGTTATATATTACATATAATATTACAGTATAGTGATATAGTTCAATATAGTAATATATAATGCTAATATTGTGCTATACTAATAATATAATATACTGTATGTACATACAGCTGCTCTGAGTTCCCTTCGGGGTGATTAGGGTGGGATATAAATGTAGTAAATAAATGTAGTAAATGAATGAATAAATAAATAATTTTGGACTTAAGCTCGCCCAAAGTCTGAAATGACTTGAAGGCACACAACAACAAAAACAATCCTAATTAACCTGACTATCTCATTGGCCAGAAGCAGGCCCACACTTCCTATTGAAATCCTGATAGGTTTATGTTGGTTAAAATTATTTTCATTTTTAAATATTGTATTGTTCTTTCATTGTTATTGTCGCTGTTTTGCACTGCAAATAAGATATGTGCAGTGTGCATAGGAATTTGTTCGGGTATTTTTCCCCAAATGATAATTCGGCCCCTCAACAGTCTGAAGGATTGTGGACCGGCCCTCTGCTTTAAAAGTTTGAGGACCCCTGCTCTAGACAAACAGCACAGATCTTCTCAGCAGGCAGAACAGATCTCATCTGATGCAATCAGCTATATACAAACACACTTGTAGTCTGGACACTCCTATCTGGCTCCAGCCACATATCCAAGGTCAATACAGCTTCTTACCAAAATTAACTCTTTACACACTATAGCATTTCCTGGATGATGCAATACATGCTAGACACAAATTTCATTTAAACACTACCTATACACAAATCCCACATTAACACATCCAGCCTCAATGTTATTATTATTATTATTATTATTATTATTATTATTAATAACAACAACAACAACAACAATAATAAAGAGGGTTGGAAGAGATCCCTTGAGCCATTTAGCCCAACCCCATTTTGCCTTTGTGCACCAAAAGCACAAGCAAAGCACCCCTGACGGATGGCCACCCAGCCTCAATGTAATAATAATAATAATAATAATAATAATAATAATAATAATAATAATAATAATAATAATGGTTGTAAGAGAAGAAGAGACCCCTTGGGTCATTTAGCCCAACCCCCTTTGCCCTTGTGCTGTGGGGGCTGGAAAAATAGCTTCGATGGGCCGCATCCGGCCCCCGGGCCTTAGTTTGGGGACCCCTGCTCTAGTATGATGAGGTTGTATATGTCGTAGAATCATAGAATAATAACGTTGGAAGAGACCACATGGGCCATCTCATCCAACCCCGTTCTGCCATGTCAGTTTAAGTGGTGTAAAACTGCGTGAAATCTATAGTGCAGCTCATCATCATCACCATCATTGGCAATCCCTTGTGTCCGAGTCCGATTGCCTTCATCATGTAGGGTCTTGGAGGTGGATCCATTGGTGACTGTAGAGAGTGAGACCTATTATTGGCAGGAAGAGGAGCAGTGAATAATCGATGCCTTGAAGACCCCTGGAAAGCTGGGGCCAATGTCCTGCCAGAGCCGTGCAAACAGGGAACGAGGAGGATCCACCTGTTGCGGGTCTTGAAGGACGGCTCTGGAATCAACTTGCTGCCGGCAGCGAACTGTCAGTTCATTTCTGCGAACGGCAGCTTTGCTGTTGTCTCTAATGTGTCATTTCGGAGCGAGGCTTTTCTCCCCCCTTCCTTCCCTAATTATTATTCATTTTTTATCAAAACGCCATGCAAAATTCTTTAAAGCGTGGCACGTGTCGGGACGATTCCATCGAGGCGTCTGAAAATGATGCCAATTTCCACCCTGCATTTAGACAGCTTTGAAGAAAGACACGCTATTTGTCTGCAAATAAATTATACCTTTGGATAAATAATATATATGAGATTGCTTGTGTTGATTTTTTTTTCAAAAGGAACACATGTTATTATTATTTTTGTCTGAAGCAGAAAGGAATGATAGTCTTTTGCAGCTGTTCCTGTCACTTCAGCCGGAGAGTGTTTTGGAAACCTGTCCCGTTTGTCTCTCTCTGCCAAGGCTTCCTTCGCAAAGTGAGAAACTTGTGTCTTTATTTTGGATGGGATCCACACACTGAAGCACCTGCCGTCCATATGAGCAGGACTCGGACTTATTCCCCAAATGGAGATTCCTCCTCCGCATACAATTCCTTTTATATCTGTTCTCAGCAATAATTATTTGCAGATGACACCATATTATTTATAGAAAATCATAGAGTTTGGAATGATTTCCAACAAAAGCAAAGGAAGAAAGTGTGAAAGTGGAGCTACAATTAAGTATTAGGAAGGCAGAAGTAAAGGCCATCGATGTTTTACATGACTGTAAGTTGACATTGAAATACTTAAAGATTTATGATACATTCTACACTGTAGAATGAATGCATATTCACTGCCATGACTCAATGCTGTGGGATTCTGGGAGATCCTGTCTTTAGCAGAGAAGGCTCGAGGCCTTGCAAAACTATAGCTCCCAAGATTCCATAGCACTGATCTAAGTCGTGTCCATCTGCATAATTCTGTGGTGGAGATGCACCCATAAGCTGGCTTATCAGCCAAACAGGAAACCTCAATTAAGAAATCAGAAGAGTAAATGAGCATTTGTATGTTTGCTTCAAGCCACTGGAGTGCAGTGGTTTGTGTGTTTGAACTAGAGTTGCATCTGGACATTAGAGTTAATGCAGTTTGACATCACTTCAACATCCATGGTGGTTAGCTCAGGGCTGTGGATTCCTGGGAGTTATAGTTTTGTTGAAGAAGAACCATGGGTTCGAGGCCCAGCGTGTCAAGCTCCTAAAGGACCGAATAAGACACAGACTGGATGAAGGCAAAGAACAGAGGCTTTTTCAACTTTGGCCAAAAAGGATGTCAGCAGAGTTTGCACTTCAAAGACTGACATCCCTCAATGCAAAGATACAGAAATATTTAAATGAGCTTCACAGCAGTTTGAAACAAAGGACTTTACTGCCTTGGTTCCTGATTGGTCCAGATCGTGGCTGGCTAGGATCCGCTCCCTAATTGGTGCAGGAGCAACATCTGTCATAGTTGGTGATTGGCTCCAGTCATGGCAGGAAATGTAATAAGTTGTCATTGCTCAGTTTGAAGGGTGTTGGACAACTTGTCTGACCTTTGGTTTGACTCCATTGTTAGGGGTGCAAATGCATTAGGGGATTACACATCCTGTATGAGACGCAATGGGTTTTTACCATATTCTCCTTTGGAGAGTGTATGAATTCTTGTGAAACTTGCATTTACAGAACTTAAAAATCACCTGTGAAGATGATCCCCAACTAGGTTTTTGAGCAAAAAAACCCCCTTCGCTATCATGACCTTTCCATGGCTGCGAGTTTTTGGGCTCTCTTTTGGGTCCAATGGGATTTTGGCCTGCATAAATAGGCACATAGTGCCTAGATCCAGGAAAGTTGTCCAACCCTCTATTCTGCCTTGGTCAGACCACACCTGGGATCACACTGTGTCCAATTCTGGGCACCGCAATTGAAGGGAGATGTTGACAAGGTGGAATGTACCCAGAGAAGGGCAACTAAAATGATTAAATGTCCGGAGAGCAAGCTGTATGAGGAGTGGCTTAAAGAGCTGGGCATGTTTAGCCTGCAGAAGAGAAGGCATGAGGAGGGCCATGTATACATATGTGAGGGGAAGTCATAGGGAGAAGGGAGCAATCTTCCTTTCTGCTGCCCTGCAGACTAGGACACGGAACAATGGCTTCATACAGCAGGAAAGGAGATTCCACCTGGGCATTAGGAAGTTCTTCCTCACTGTGTGAGCTGTTCGGCACTGGAACTCTCTGCCGTGGAGTGTGGTGGAGGCTCCATCTTTGGAGGCTTTGAAGCAGAGGCTGGATGGTCATCTGTCAGGGATGCTTTGTGTGTCATTTTGGACTGGATGGCCCATGAGGTCTCTTCCAACTCTATGATTCTATGATCAGCACTATTCAGCACAGAAGGCCAAAGACCTTCTATCGATTGTTCTGTCACATTGAGCCGTAGTAGTCAAAGAGGTGCCGAACCGCATTAACTCTAGAGTGTAGGATGCAACCCTACTCCAAACACTCAACCATGCACCCCATTGTCTTGAAGAGAACAGATAAATCCTCATTCATAGCGGTTTTGGAAAATCAGCCCAGCCGCAGCATATGAGAAGATACAGCAGCAAATCCTCTCAAGGAACTGGAGGTACTTTAGCTGATCCTGAGACAGGAGCCATTAAGGCAGAATGGGAAATTAGCAGCAGGCAAGCAGCAAGTAAAGACTACTCAGGCGGAACCTTCCCCTGGAATTTCAGATTGCTAATGCTATTAGCAGAAAGCAACCCTCAGGCGACGAAAGGGCCAGAATGTACTTGGATTTTTTTTCCCTGCAGACTGAAGACTTTCCCTTTATCCTTCTTGCGTCTTCATGGCCAAGCTCTTGATGTTTGATCGCCCATGGCCTCCTCTGACTAGGAATGCACTGGCTCTTTGCAAATAAGACCCCAAAGCGGCCACCACCCATGAGCCCCACTCTTGCTTGTCTCCCATTTGGGGCCAGTGCAGAAGCGAGGGACGTGCATCCTGGTTCAGATGCAGCCTCCTTTTCATGCTGATCTGGTTCTCCGTCTGCTTCCTTCAAACAGCTCACCTGCTCAGAGCCGCTGGGATTCTGTGGGCTAAAAATATACAGCCGTCCAGGCATCCATCAACAGCGCCAGGCAGCATAATGCAAAGCAACACTGAAAATGTAACATTTGAGTCCTCATGTTGTGCTTTTGCTTCCTCGATCGCCTCTTTCCTGGCTTTGCACACTCTTGCACAAACTCCTCTTTCTCATCCTCTTCCTCCTCATTTGTATTTCTCCCTTTTCTCCCTCTGGGCTTGGTTGGAGCAGACAGAGTTAATATAATAATTCACAGCATACCAACTTATCAGAAAATTAAAAGCCAGTTAAAAAACAGAAACCATTCAAACATCAAGAACAAATAAAGGTACAGCGCATTGTACAAGCATCGTCTTCCCTTAGAAGAAAAAAAGGATTTCAGAGGCCGGTTGGAATCTCTGGAAAGAGAGCAAGGAAAGTGCTGCTCTGTCTTCTCTGGGAAAGGACAGCATAGGAGCAGCCATTGAGAAGAACAGAATCGAGGAGATCCTAAGGGCCATCCAATCCAACCCCATTTGGCCGTGCAGAAAGACACAAGCCAAGCCCTCTCAGCAGATGTCCTCTGTTAAAAATGATCCAGCAGCTCTATTAACATCAAGAGGTTCTTCCTAACATTTAGGTGGAACCTCTTTTTCTGCCACTTGAATCCATTGTTCCATTACGAACCACCTTGTCACACTGAGACTGGATCTATACTGCCATGTAATCCAGCTCAAAGAAGGTAGTTTGGATTTGATATGGCTGTGTAGATGGGGCCTGAGTCTCTATCTATATATATAAAAGAGTGATGGCATCATGGCGACCCACAAAACAACAAAACTACAGGCCCCCCAACCTCGAAATTTGACAACACAACCCATCATCCACGGCTCTAGGTTGATACAACAAAAAGAAAAGAAAAACAAAGTCCTAATTAGAGAGAGGAGTAATTGCTTTTATCCAATTGCTGCCAGTTAGAAGGCTAAGCTCCTCCAACTTGGTCTCCTAGCAACCCAATAAAAAATAATTAAAAACACTAAAAAATTAATACAATAAAATACTATAATAACAGAAAATAACTAAAAATAGTACAACAAAATAATAAAATATAATAAATAAAAAGATAACTTACAATAAAATTAATTAAAAAATACAAATAACGTCAAATAAAAATTACACAACAATTTTTAACCAATACCATCACCACTTTGCCACAGCAACGCGTGGCCGGGCACAGCTAGTCTACTTTACATGCAGAATTCTGGGGTTTGTTGTTTAGGGGAGGGCCTTTAAGCTGCTCAGCCAGAGAGGTGGAAATATGGACCATATCCGAATGGAAGCATCATGGGCTCGGGCTGTGGTGCAGGCTCGAGAGCAGCTGCAATGAATCACTCTGACCAAGAGGTCATGAGTTTGAGGCCTGCTCAGAGCCTATGTTTGTCTGTCTTTGTTCTATGTTAAAAGGCATTGAATGTTTGCCTATATGTGTAATGTGATCTGTCCTGAGTCCCCTTCGGGGTGAGAAGGGTGGAATATAATGTTGAAGTGGGAATGATTGTATATAGAGTTTTGTTTAAATGTAATTGAGTTATAGTGATGCAATGTGAGCTGGGGATTGCATCATGCACTGTCTGCTGTCCACTATGCAAGTGTGTAAAGAGTTAACTGAGTATTGCATCATACAGCAGAGGTGTTGATATATAACTTTCTGCTTCCTGTGTTCTCTCTCTGGTTATCTGCTCTCTGCACTCTGTCTGTATGTATATCGTCTTGTGAGAGATTTCCGTTCGTAAGTAAACTTTTTATAGATAGTTGAAGTCTCCAGCCTCGTTACTGGTGCCAGTGCTTCTACGTGGATCTTCTGCTGCATGTGTGCTTATCCAAAATGTGCTCTGACATATAAATGCTGTAAATAATAATAAATAAATAATAATAATCATAGGAGAGAAATAGCATAGAAGCTGCAAGTAGTCCCAGTTTGCATCACTGGAGACTGGGACTGCCATGCCAATTGGGCACTGGATTGGTGCCAACTCAAGTTCTCAAGCTCTCCATAGTGTTGAACTGGAGAGAATCTGTACTTGGAAGAGACTCTCAAAGGCACCCGACCCAACCTCATTCTAACAGGCAGGAAGGCACAATCCAAGCCTTCCTGACAGGTGGCCATCAAGCCTCTGTTGAAAGACCTCCCAGACAGCAGTGAGTTCTAACATTCAAGGACTGTGACCTTCCAAGAGAAGAATGAGGAGAGAGGAGGAGGAGAAGTCCAGCACTTTGGACAGCTCCTCTACAATGCCATGGATTCAACATGCAGGAAAAGACTCCAAGACAGGCATGGGCAAACTTGGGCCCTCCAGGTGTTTTGGACTTCAACTCCCAACTTTGGAGTTGAAGTCCAAAACACCTGGAAGGCCCAAGTTTGCCCATGTCTGCTCTACTTGTACATTGAAGAAGATGATTGTGCCTGACCCATTCCAGCTAGAGGATCCCTCCTCATCCTATCCCAAACTCCTGGCATGGAGAGAAGAGGGCCCTCGATGCCTATGCGAAAGCCAGAGGCAATCTCCTGCTTTGAATTCTCTCCTTCTTTCTGGTCTGTGCGCCACTTAACGGAGACTCCCACATTCGGAGGGAGACGGATGGGATGAGTCAAAGGCGCAGGCAAGCTGCATTCTAATTGCATATTGATTCCATTATATTTCATTGATCTATCCATTTTATCTCCTGGTTCCTTGTTAAAATGAAGTGTGGTCTAGCTGGTGAATATTTTGGTTCGCAGAAAGCGGAGCCTCTGTCTCCGTGATGGGGAAGTCAGGCCGCACCGCTTTGCGGGTGACCATCCCATCGCATAGAATCATAGAATCATAGAATAGTAGAGTTGGAAGAGACCTCATGGGCCATCCAGTCCAACCCTCTGCTAAGAAGCAGGAAATCGCATTCAAAGCACCCCTGACAGATGGCCATCCAGCTTCTGCTTAAAAGCCTCCAAAGAAGGAGCCTCCACCACGGCCCGGGGGAGAGAGTTCCACTGTCGAACAGCCCTCACAGTGAGGAAGTTCTTCCTGATGTTCAGGTGGAATCTCATTTCCTGTAGTTTGAAGCCATTGTTCCGTGTCCTAGTCTGCAGGGCAGCATTCAGGAAGGAAGAGTTTCATGTCCAGGTCAAGGGAGTAAAGAATGACCGCTCTGTTCCACTTCGGCCAGGACTCAACTGGAGTAGCCCAAGAGCCATCACTGGCTAGTGGCCATCACCGCTGGACAGTGTCCAGAGAAAGGCAACCAAGATGACCTCCTGCTTCTTTCTGAGCCATGGAGACATCACTACCCTTTGATCTGGGTTGCATGTTCCAAGCCCATGCGCTCTCTTATTCTCCAATCCTCTGCCAAGAAGATGGAAGAGACAGAGACCATCGCCAATGAGACTGTTGCATTTTGTGTGGACGTTACCTTCTTGCATCTCATCTTAAAGTTGGCCTGTGTTTTGTTATGCACAAGCTATGAGTAGACACTTTGAACTGTTTATCTAAATTTGTTCAGGGTTGTCGTGTGTTTTCCAGGCTGTATGACCATGTTGGGCTGTGGCACAGTTGGTTAGTAGCCAGCTGCAATAAATCACTACTCATCGAGAGGACATGAGTTAGAAGCCATCCTGGGTCGGAGTAAGCTCCCGGCCATTTACTAGTCTAGCTTGCTGAGCTGCAATAAATCACTACTCACCGAGAGGACATGAGTTAGAAGCCATCCTGGGTCGGAGTAAGCTCCCGGCCATTTACTAGTCTAGCTTGCTGAGCTGCAATAAATCACTACTCACCGAGAGGACATGAGTTAGAAGCCATCCTGGGTCGGAGTAAGCTCCCGGCCATTTACTAGTCTAGCTTGCTGAGCTGCAATAAATCACTACTCACCGAGAGGACATGAGTTAGAAGCCATCCTGGGTCGGAGTAAGCTCCCGGCCATTTACTAGTCTAGCTTGCTGAGCTACAATAAATCACTACTCACCGAGAGGACATGAGTTAGAAGCCATCCTGGGTCGGAGTAAGCTCCTGGCCATTTAATAGTCTAGCTTGCTGAGCTGCTATAAATCACTACTCACCGAGAGGTCATGAGTTCGAAGCCATCCTGAGTCAGAGTAAGCTCCCTATCATTTAATAGCCTAGCTTGCTGTTGACCTATGCAGCCGTAAGACAGTTGCATCTGTCAAATAGGAATTTAGGTACTGCTTATGCGGGGAGGCTAATTTAACTAATTTACGATGCCATAAAATCTCCACCAGCGTGTGGAAGATGAGGAAGTAATACCATCAAGGACTCGGTCACAAGTGGACGGTGAAGCAGTAGTTCCCCCTATAGCCGGAACAGAGCATACCCTCAGGAAGCCGGAAGCTGGAAAATGTAAAATTGCCTCTGTGTCTGTCTATACATAGTTGTCTATATATGTCGTTTGTCTAATGGCACTGAATGTTTGCCATGTATATGTGCCCTGAGTCCCCTTCGAGGTGAGAAGAGCAGGATATAAATACTGTAAATAAATAAACAATAAATAAATAAATAAATGTTCCAGAAGCATTCTCTCCTGACGTTTCGCCCACATCTATGGCAGGCATCCTCAGAGGTGGTGAGGTATATACCTCACCACCTCTGAGGATGCCTGCCATAGATGTGGGCAAAACGTCAGGAGAAAATGCTTCTGGAACATGGCCATACAGCCTGGAAAACACACAACAGCCCTGTGATTCCAGCCATGAAAGCTTTCGACTACACATTAAATTTGGTCGCTTTGCTGCTCGTCTATAGTGACAGGAGGCTGGGTTTGGGCTGGATCTTTTCAGTCTCAGGCACATCCCCTGCTCTGAGTCTCCTTTGAGGAGTGGAAAAGCAGGGTGACAACAAACATAAACATAATAATATTCCCTGGTTAATGTGGCCACATCGGCCCCATCCAAGCTGGGATTTCATCTCCAAGGGCAGCCACAAGTTTCCTCTGAAAATCCCTGCTTTCCTTCTTGCTGGCAACAATTAGAGTGAGATTGTGCAGCAAATATCTCTGCATGTGGAGTTACACGTTGATGGTGCTATGCGACTCTTGTGTGGCACGGCAGCAGTGGGCAGCAGAGTCAAGGCAATGAAGTATACAAGCCAATGTGCATCCATGTACATCTACGGGCATTGCACATTGATGCACAGTAACAACATATGTGCTACACAACTGTGGTGAGAGATGGCATTGTTGAACAACTGAGTTAAATCACACATAGAACTCAATGTGCATCTATGACAAATGCATATCCTGCTATAGTGATAACTGATGCACAACACTGTTTCTGCAGCCATTGAAATGAATGCAAATGCCCTGCACTGGACTACAATTCCCAGCTGCATCCATGGATGAGTTGATGCCCACAGGATTCTGATTTATGTGAAACAAAACATGGGACTCAGAGTCTCCTGACATGGAGGGTTTCTCCTCTCCTTCATTTCATGTGAAGGAGGAATTGCTCTTTCTACTTTTGTCTCCACTCCTTGTTTTATCTCCATATGCAGCCTGGATTTCTCTCATGCGGGGTTATTTTACTGATCTAATTCCCGAGGCAATGTTGTGGATGCGAACGGCATATGCTGCAAACAGCAAGGTGCAAAGCCGATGGGATAAAATGACCACCCTCGCCACCATTATCCATTTTATTGTGGAAGCAAAATGCACTTTTGCAAATGAATGGCCCTAAACCGCTGCAGGTGCCTCTAAGAAAAGCAGCCTCTTTTGCAAGTGAACCTGAGCCATTGTAAAAGTTTATGGAGTAAAAATTATTAGGTAGATGGGCTTGCATTTTAAGCTGCATAAACTTTAATGGTCTTCCCTGCTCAAGTTAATTTAGTGCCGTTGTTGTCGGCGACCAAGGAGCCGACTTGGTTTCCTTCCGCAAAGAATCCAAAGGACGCCTTCCCAGAGTTGGTCACCAAGATGCAACAAGCTGGGAAGGATCTCGTGACTGGTTTGGGAAATGCTGAGGATTGCCTTTTAGAAAAGGACTGAAAATAGGGGTCCCCAGCATGGCCAATTGGAGTCACACTGTTGGGTAGGACTGAGATATTATCAGCATTTCTGTATTTCCCAAAAAACAACCCTGAAACTGAGAAGGCAAACAGGGAAAAAACCATGGCCAAAGCACTACTCATAGCCTGGTCAAGATAAATAAAGCAGTATTCTATAGGACTCCAGAGTTATGCAAAGACCAAGCGTTCAAGAACAGTATATAATGCCTCAGTCTGTGAACATCCTTACCTGAGGTCTATGTGACCAGCACAGAATGGAGACTGAACATGTTTGTTGTTTAAGAAGATATTCTCAGATGTTCTCTGATATTCTCTGGATGCTGTCATTCTTGTTATTATTATGTTTATTGATGCACTGCTTTTTCTCTCCAAGGAGACTCAGACTCTGAGAACATCCTCTGAAACAACAAACAAATTTTGTCTCCATTCTGTATCCATACTAACATCCAGTTGATGAGCTTGGCCAAACAACTTGGCAGTCCCAACATTTCTAATATGACACAAATGGCTGAGTTCAGCAAATGATCTAGACCAGGCATGGGCAAACCTAAGCAGCTGAGGAGAGAAAAGGAAGGGGCCTGAGGCTGTTAGGAATTGCGGGAGATGAAATCCAAAACACCTGGAGGGCCAAAGTTTGGAATCTTCTTCTCCAGATAAGGAGTCTAGCGAAGATGAATTGATGAGAAACTCTCATGGGAACGCACCTGGTGATACTGACCTAAGCAAGGAGGCACACTTGCAGATTCGTAGCTTCATAATAGCCAACTTCATAGGTCAACATGGCTTCATGGGAAGCAGAAATTCCAGGGTAGACATAATGCTGTCATGTCTGTTTGTTAGGAGCTGACAGGCACTCTGATCTTCAGTTCAGGCAACATGGCTTTCTAGTACAGCCAGGCCTGGATTCTCTAATTCTAGTTTCAAGTCATGGTTTTTGGACTCAAGTATTCTGGGGTTTTTTCCATGTTCATGTTGTGTATCCTTGTTCAAGTATTGCTTATGGACTAAAGCTGCCTTTGGATTTTGGGACTATCCTTGGACTATATTGCTTTGGATTTTATAAGAGACAATTGATCACTGACTGCTTGGATTCTACATCTTCATCTCATATCCCTGCTTTTCCATGTATTGCTTTTGTGTGCTTTTTACAATACATTGTTTGACTTTATCCTGGACTCTTGTGTGATGCTGTGGTCATAGGTGGCCTCAGGTGTGACAGGAGGGATGATAGCTCTTGCCACGAAAGAGTGGATCAGGCTCCCTAGTACAAATCAGTATGCAGCTGAAACTTCACTCTTTGAAACAGGGATGAGCCCTGAAATTGTGCAGGAGAGCAAACAGAAGGCAAATAAGATCTTTGCCCAAAAGATTCATGGAAACAGATAAAGTTATTCCAAGCACCTGCATTTTATAGAACTTCAAACAAAGGCAAAGCATACACGGGGAATGCCTAGTGCATGCATGATCATCCTTATCTAGGGCTATGTGACTAGTATAGAATATAGCCAGCATTTGTTTGTTGTTTAGAAGAAGGTTTCCGAGGGCCTTGCACTGTATGTAGCCATAACTCATGGCTGTTGGTCCAGGACTCACAATACTGCATTTCTAGCATTTCTAGCAAAGCACAAATGACAGAGTTCAGCAAACAGTACAGGCCATGGGCAAGATGTCAGCTATTGTTAAGATGCCGTTCATCAGGCTCCTTGAAGCAGTTTGGCAAACTTAAATTCTTGTTTTAGGGCCACAATACCTTGAGGCAGCAGGGTCTCATTTTGCCTCCAGTGCTGCTGGATTTCAAGTCTCTTTGGCTTAAGAAACATTTGAATCTGTGTGTCATCAGGACCAAACCTGAGCTGACATCCAGATGCCTCTCTCTTGGCTCTTCAAAAATGGGTGAAACCCTTTTATCACTCAATAAGTTGAGATCCAGCACTGTAGTTGGGCGGCATAGAGCTTTGAAAGCAGAGCTTCCCATTAACTGAGCTACAGACCTTGTGTGCCGTATGTGCCACCAAATACACATCTGCACCCAGTTGCAATGAACATCATGTGCAGTGGGGCCAGATGCACAACGGCATGATCACAACCTTGAACTGAGTGCGGACGCTCCTCATCAAATATTATCACATCCTATCCTTTTTC
The DNA here is from genome assembly GCF_035594765.1 of Anolis carolinensis. Classification (NCBI taxonomy): domain Eukaryota; kingdom Metazoa; phylum Chordata; class Lepidosauria; order Squamata; family Anolidae; genus Anolis; species Anolis carolinensis. Next base: position 367,182,622 of record NC_085841.1, read on the forward strand.
TTTTGAGAACCTGTGCAGGCTCAGGGCTCCGAAAGCACGCCAGCCACTCAAGGCCAACTACCATCTGATAAATATAGCATCAGATATTAAATTTGAACTATTAAACACTAGCCGTAAAGCGCTGGCTATTAAATCTTCAACAGATCATTGCCGTTGGAAGGCTCCGCAGCCGATTATGGGATGGATGGATCGAGGAGAGGGACAAGTTCATTTCTGCGCACTGACGGATCGTGGAATTAGCGTCTTCCAAGAGAGAGCACGCCGCCAGGTAGCCGTCATTTCGTTTTGATTAAAGCCTGCAATTCCCTCCATGGCGGCGATTTCGTTCCAAGGCGAGCGTCGTGGGGAGGGGAGGAAATTCCTCATCCAATTTCCCGTAGATTGAGCCGAGAATGTAATTATTTAGAGGCTTTCAGAGCTCGCCTGCCGCTCAGCCCTGTCGCACTAAATCTGCATGTTAAATAGCGAAACTGTTATTTCCTCCTCGAACGCCGCGAGGCAGGGCTTCCGTAATTACACACCGAGGTTTCAATTCCATTACCCGACTCAAGGCCTGCGAAGGAAACTCGGCAGCAGGGAGGCAATGGGACAGACGCAAAGGGACGGGACACACCTGACTTGGCAGCAGGGATTTGCGGAGTTAGGACTTTATGGCACGAAGCAGGCCAACCGGCATGGCAACGGGACTGACATCCCATCACACAACACCATCTGCATCCCGCTAATGGTTTGCCTCCCCCTATGACTCTCCTAGTGAAGCTGTGTCTCCTGCAAAAGCCATCAATTGATTGCGATCACACAATGTTTCCATCGCCTTCCTTGGTGCAAATGGTTCCTTCCAGTTCTGTGCCGGCATGAAATACACAGGCATCGGAGGGAAGACGCCTGGCTTGGAAGCAGTCCATGGGAAAGGGATCTGGGAGACCTAGAAGACCACAAGCTGAGGGTGAGTCAACAGTGTGATGTGGCAGCTTAATAAGCAAATGCAATTCTAGGCTGCATCTACAAGGGCTATCCAGAAAGTAGATTACGTTTTGGAATTAAAAATGAACAAAGTATAGGAGAAAACATTTACCATATGTAGTTGAAAGCCAGACCCAAATACCACTTCTCAGCATAGTCCCCATTGAAATCTGGGCACTTCTCAGAGCGATAAATGAGTTTGGAAAGTCCTTCCCCACCAAACTTTGCCGCTTGGCTTGCGTCCTCAACCAGGCAGGCGTTGCTTCCTGCAACTGCTCATGTGCACTCGTCCTGGAGCGCTCTTCCAAGGTTTTGCTAGAAGCACACCTTTCCTGTCCCAAAAAACGGTCGCCATAAGATTCCTTGCAAGCATTTGCAAAACAGAAGAGCGATCCAGGACCAGCGTGGGAGAAAGTTGAGCGTATGCACATGCGCAGCTGCAGGAAGGGACGCCCGCCTGGTTGAGGATGCAAGCCAAGCGGCAAAGTTTGGTGGGGAAGGACTTTCCAAACTCTTTTATTGCTATGATAACTGCCTATGGTAAATGTTTTCTCCTATACTTTGTTCAATTTTAATTCCAAAACGTAATCTACTTTCTGGATAGCCCTTGTATAATAGTATAGTGTCTCTACATTGAGGGAGGTCATTGTTCCTCTCTTACTGGTCACCTGGAATAATAACCCTGTGTTTAGTTCTGGACAAAGCAAGAGGGGAATGGACAAGATGGAGCACATTCAAAAAAAGGGCAAACAAAATGGCACCATCCTCATCCATTGATCCTGTTGTGAAAATAACAACGGAAAATGCAAGCACATCAATTCAATATGATACAAGTTTTGAAATATGTCCAGACCCCATGTGTCACATAAAATTACACATTAGGCCATATTTGGACCACGAGCCTGAAGTTCAGTGTGGCTAACCTGGATTATATTAGTCTACACTGACTATATAATGCAGTTTCAAACTGTCACGAGATGTGCTGGTACGTGAAGTGATTTATAGTTTTCAAATTACAACCTCCCTGAACTGTTCCAAGCTGAATAGCAAGTGTCCCAGAAGCAAGCAAAATATACAGAAGAATCTTTTCACATAAACACATGCTTCAACCTGTCTATCGGCAGAGTCCAACTGCCAGCATCAGACCTTATCTATACACTGTGTTTAGTAAACTCATGGATTCAGGCTTTCATCCAAAATATCTGGAGGCTTTAATCTTCACCATCACAATATATACAAATATACAATCAGGATTCGCAGATCCTCATTGCTTGTACTTGCAAACAATCAGAGTCATCAGATAGTCACATACTCCATAGGCAGATACTCACACTGAGTCACACAGGAGAGAGAAAGATGGAACCTTTTATCTTCCTTATATACCCACCTGCTGACAGGTCATCAGTAAGGGACACTGGCTTATGCAACTCCTTTGCAATAACCTTCACATGGTTACGACTCAGCCATTACCACTAGGAATGCTGTGCCATTTCTACCTAACACAAACACATTACCGTATATACTCAAATATAAGCCGACCCGAATATAAGCCGAGGCATCTAATTTTATCACAAAAAAACTGGGAAATCATTGACTCAAGTATAAGCTGAGGGTGGGAAATTTCAGAAATAAAAATAGATACCAAAAAATTACATTAATTGAGGCATCAGTAGGTTAAATGTTTTTGAATATTTGGTGTTTTGAATATTTACACCAAGCTCTAATTTAAGATAAGACTGTCTAACTCTGATTAAATCATTCTCATCTTCACTGTAAATGCCCTTATTTATCCTTTTAATAATAATAGAGTAAAATAATACATGTAGTAATAATAATAATAAATACAGGAAAATAATACATGTAATAATAGAGTAGAATGATAAATGTAAAAATAATAATAAAATCAGATTGAAATAATAAATTTAATAATAATAATAATAGAATAAAATAAATGTAATAGTAGCAACAATAATAGAATAGAATAATAAATGAAATAATAATAGAGTAAAATAATAAATGTAATAATACCAATAATAATAGAGAAAAATAATAAATGTACCATATATTCTCAAGTATATGCTGACCCAAATATAAGCCAACCAGGATCCTCACCTGAGTATAAGCCAAGGGGGGCTTTTTTAGTCCTAAACAAAGGGCTGAAAAACTAGACTTGAGTATATACATTATATACCAGTGTATATGGGGCCTGAGATATATTGCGTGCATCAATAAAATTAAGTTTTTATCTTTTGAAAACATGTCCTGTGTATTTTCTCTCCTGTTTCCTACCGTGAGCTCAATTATAGCACCAGCTGTGCCACCCTCTGCCCTGCTATAGATACCAAATATTCTTATACTTTGTGCCTTGCACCTGAATATGTGCTTTGTGTATTGCTCATGCAGATGCATTTCCTATCTGAGCATTCAGTGGCATTGTGTTGCAATTGATTAATGCACCAATGGTGACATAACTCTGCCAGTGTTAAGGTTGGATCCAGGCCACCTTCTCCATCCACTGGTCTCCGGCCACTCAACCCGTATGTGAGTTAGAGAAGTCATGCACAAGGCGGAACTGCGGAGGAGGCCATTGTGACCGAAAGCCATGAATAGACTTTGCTGAACGGAAACACATTGATGAAGGCTTAGGCTGCTTGGAAACGGCCCTCTCAACTGTGAGCCGGTGAGGCCTGCTGCTTGGGCAGCCATGATTCATCTTCCTATTTACTTAGAGGAGCCTCGTATTCCTTCCATTGTGCAAACACTCCCATCCATCTTCCTTCTCGGGACGTGTGCCGTAATGAGGCGAGTTCTCCACTCCGAGTTGCCAAATCGACCCTTCGGACCGGCTCATAAAGGCCTGGCAACTCTGTCTGTTTTTATTAAGATTTAGCATCCGCCACAGTCTTTCCATTAGCGGAGGAAGACGGGTGGCCCATTGTGAACCTTCCCAAGACTCTGTGGCTGGATGGCTTTCCTCCCTCGCTCCACACAGTCCCCGTCTTGCAAGTCTTTGTGCCACAACGAGAGAGAGACACGTCGCTTGCTGTCACGCAAAGCACCGAGCAGGATGCATGCAAGCTCCGTGTTGACTCTCGGGTGCGCTCGGAGGAAATGGGAGTAATGGAGCAGAAAGGAAGCTGGGAACCTGGAATAATTCTGACAGATGCCACATTTCAGGGATCATGGATCTTTCTTCTTCTTCCTTGGGAAGTTAACCAAACAAGCACTCACTGCTTCTGAGACAGAGCTCCCCCTTGCCTCTTGCTGCAAGTACATACATATGCCCAATGTGCCTTCAGGAAGAAAATTCAATAAAGGCATTGATCTCCCCCAAACTGGAACCAGGTTCCATATCCGCAGGGCCAGCCCAAGGTAATTTTCAAGTGTAGGCAAACAGAATTTTGGCACCCGTCCCCCAAAACCAATCACTGAAATTTTTTTCGTGTCAGGAGCAACCTGAGTTGCTTCTGGAGTGAGAGAATTGGCTGTCTGCAAGGATGTTGCCCAGGGGACGGCCAGATGTTTTTTGATGTTTTATCATCCTTGTAGGAGGCTTCTCTCATGTCCCCGCATGGAGCTGGAGCTGATAGAGGGAGCTCATCCATGTTCTCCCCGGGTGGGATTCGAACCTGGCAGCCTTCAGGTCAGCAACCCAACTTTCAAGTCACAAGGCTTTTATCCCCTAGGCCACCGGAGGCTCCACTGAAAAATAAAAGCATTGGATAAGCAAAAATGTTGGATAATAAGGAGGGATTAAGGAAAACCCTAAATAAAGAACAACACTCTGAAAATAGGGGAATTCCAGACAGGAAACTATCAGGGCTAGCTAACACCTCCCAACCAAGGATGCCCCAGGGAGGAAGCAACCAGGCTTTGAATCTGCAAGGCCATTAAATGCTAATCAAGCTGGCCAATTGCAACCTTCACACTAGCCTCAAACAGACAAGAGCTCTTTCTCCCACCCTGGACTTTCCACAGATAATATAAACCCCACTTATCTAGCTTCCAACAGATCTCACAACCTCTGAGGATGCCTGCCATCGAAGGCAAGTGGGCCCAGAACAAAGCCGAGAGGAGGCAGGGGTATGTGTCCAGGTGCATGCGCATGTGTGCATGTGTGCGCACCCACGCCTCCTCTCGGCTTCGGCTTGGCCCACTCAGCTTCGGCTTGCCGAGCGGGCCCAGACCGAAGCCGAGAGGAGGTGGGGGTACGCGCACATGCACACAAGCATGCGTGTGCACCCGGGAGTGCCTCAACTGCGCCCCCTACAGAATGGCGCCACAGGCAAGTGCCTGGTTCGCCTCACGGTTGAACCGCCCCTATATATCAGGCCCTCCCTCCAGGTGTTTTGGACTTCAACTCCCACAGTTCCTAACAGCTTATAGGAGTTGAAGTCCAAAACACCTGGAGGGAGGGCCAAAGTTGGCCCATGACTGCCCTATATAATAGGAGCATTGTTGTTTTTGCATTTCTTCATGTTTCTAATATGGCAACCGATGGGCAAAACCTATCAGAATGGGAGTCTGTGACTTGCCCAGTGGCACCCAATGGGTTCCCGTTGCTGAGTGAGGTTTCCAACCTGGGTTTCTCTTTTTTCCAAGCCCAGCACTGAAACCATGCTGGCATTAAACAAACAATCATCCCCATTTGGGGAAGTGTAGTGCTATCAATTGCAATAGCAGGTGGGACCAATTTTGAGTGTTTGATTCCCAGCAATGCTACACATTTGTGGAACTGTAAACACTATCAATTGCAATCGCATTTGCAGAAGACATTCTGCAAGGTGTCAGTCTTAGAGGAACGCCATCCAGTGCATGCGTGCCTCTGTGTGTGTTGAATGGAAGTGAGTCTATCGAAGCTTAGTATTTAGGGGTCAATTGGTTGTGAAATGTTGCCCCTCCCCCCCAAAAAAGGGAGACGTGCCCGACCCCAAAGAAGAGGGATCTCCTCTCAGTGCCACAATGAGTCAGTTTCATGAGAAAAAAGAAAGGTCATAGAGCTGAAGGAGATCCCAAAAGCCATCTCATCCACTTCCCTTTTGCCAAGAAGGAAGGCACAATCCAAGTCCTCACAACAGATGGCCAGACAGCCTGTGCTCAGAACCCACCAGGGAAGAAAGAGACTCCACTGGATTCCCAAGAAGCAGCACATTCTGTGGTTGAACAGGAAGTTCCTCCTGATGCTGAGGTAGAATCTCTTATCCTGCAGCTTGAATCCAGGCTTCATTGTGTCCTGGTCTCCAGAGCAACAGGAGACAAGCTTGTCCTTTCCTCAATATCAAATTATTTTCAACATTTAAACATGACTCTCAGGTCCCTCATCAGGATTCCTTTTCTAAGATGAGCCTATCCAGCATCCCCAGAGGGATTCTTGGCTTCTGCTCCTTTGACCATTTTGCTGACCCTTGTCTGGACACCTTCCAACTTGTCCATAAATCCTTTTTGAGTTGCTTTGTGCAGAAATGGACATAGGATCATTATTTCAGGTGACTAGAATGGGACTATGACTACCCTCGACACTACTCCATCTCTATTGATACGGCCTAGAATTCCATTGGCCTTTTTAGCTGCCGCTTCCCAGTGTTGTTCAGCGAAGACTCCTAGATCCCTTTCCCTTGGACCGTTGTATTCTGGCAAGCGTCAGAGGATTCAGAGGAGGAAGGGTTTCAAAATCAAGCATCTGAAAGTGTTCAGAGAGAACTGCGGACAAGTCAGGCTGACCCGGCTGATGTTCTGCATTCTTTAGATTGTTCCCTGGCAACTGGGGAAAGTGAAAGTATCATTTCTCTGGAGAAAAGGCTTTGGGAAGATGAGGGGTTTGAGGAGGTTTCAAGGGAGTGTAGACTAGATCTCAGAAGGCAGGATGTGACAAACAGGCAAAGTAGATCTTTCTAGCAGATCGGAGATAAGGCCCTGAAATGCTGGTGCCCTAGACCTTCATTTATTTATTTACAGTATTTATATTCCGCCCTTCTTTCTCACCCCGAAGGGGACTCAGGGCAGATTACAATGAACATATATATGGCAAACATTCAATGCCATACAGTATAGACACACAGAGGCAATTTTAACATTTCCAGCTTCATGTGGGTATGCTTGATTCCAGCCACAGGGAGAGCTGTTGCTTCATCATCCATGAGTGACACCGAGTGCCGTACTTCCTCATTCCTTTCCATGTGCTGCGGGAAGTTTTATGGTGTTGTAAATTAGTTAAATTAGCCTCTCTCATAAAGCGTACCTAAATTTCCTAGTTGACAGATGCAACTGTCTTTTGGGCTGCTTAGGTAAATAGCAAGCCGGGCTATTTAATGGTCGGGGGCTTAACCCGACCCGGGCTTTGAACTCATGACCTCTCCATCAGTAGTGATTTATTGCAGCTGGTTACTAGCCAGCTGCGCCACAGCCCGGCCCCGACATGATTTCATGAGAACCTGGACAGTGTTGTAGCCCAGCCTGAGATTGGACCCATTCAGCCAGTAATTGTCGCTGCACCTGCCTTGCTAGAGGACTCTGGGTTTGGGCCTGAGATGCAGCAGAGCCTGAGATTCAGCCAAAATTTGTCCCAGTGGATTTTGGGACCAGAGACAGAATGGTTGCAAGCAGGCATTGTGAACCACATTCTTCCCAGTGGCATTCCTCCCAGCAGTCAAGGTCAGATCTCCAGGTGTCAGATGGACATTCTAGTTTAGAGGAGGATAATGAGTTTGATGGGAAGGCAGTGATAACTCATCAGAGGAGGGAACGAGAATGTTTCCAAAGAAGCATACGGATGCTTTTGAAGCAGTTTAATGAGTAGTTTTCTCATGAGAGAAAGACCTTGGATTTTCCTTAAAATGGCTTGCTTTCTCTGCCACAGCCATAAGTGGTAACATTTTTGCTTCTTCAAGAAAGAAGGATCTTTGCTCTATGTTCCTGTGTATTCCTGCAGCCATGTATCCTGCTTCAAGTTCCAGCCTTGCCTTGGCCTGTGCATCCAGTTGGATATTCCAGTGACTTTGCCGTTTGGTTTTTATTCCAGCGGAGACCCTTGCCTTGCGTTTCATCATTGACTTTATACCTTGAACTACCTTGGAGTTAATCCTGCAGACTAGTCTTGTTCTCCTGTGGTTATCCTTGATTCATGCCTTGGAAATAATCCTTTTTGGACTATTCTTGATATCTCTTGGGACTTACTTTGATATCCAGTTTTGGACTATGCTCTTTGAGTGGTTTTTATAGACTCTTGCTTCATGAACTTCAAGTGCCTTGCTCTTGTGGATTTAAACCAATTTTACTGATTCTGAACTTTATTTTGCTTTTGCTTGCATATAACCTTCAATAAACAACTTGCTTGCTTATCTTCTGGGGCTCCAGTGTGGTTTTGAGGTGCCTACGTAGCCTAAGGGTGCAACAGACAGGCATAAATTGAGTACCTTGTCTTCAAGCATTTCAGAGGAGACAACGTTGTAAATGGGAAACATGTTTCCAAGTTCCTGGGTCCTGAATTGTCAATATACTTGTTTCATGTTCCTGTTTTTGCCTATGTACCATGTATTATTTCTATGTTTTTGGATGTCTTGGTTCTGAGATTTTTCCCTGGCATCTTTGAATTACTGCTATTGAACTCTGGCTTATTTTGTATATTGCATGTCTTATTCTGACTGACTCTTTTGGCATTGAACCTTTCCCCCTTTTATATTATTTTCTCAAAATAACATTTTATTACTGGACTACTGGCCTCTGGTGTGGTGCTGGGTGAATGGGTACCTCAGTGCTAGGGTACAACATGGACTGTTTTCAAGCCAGGTGTCTCCCATCCTCTCTCTATTTTCATTTTTGTGGCCTAAGTGTTATGCCTTGCATTTCTCTCTGTTGAAACTTATTTGGTTAGATTTCTCCAATCAGCTCTGTAGTCTCTGGAGGTCCTTTTGGATCCTGATCCTGTCCTCTGGGTATTTGCTCTTCCTCCCAATTTGGGGCCTTCTGAAAATTTGTTCAGGAAAGTCTAGATCAGTTAAGATGAGCTGCTTCCTCAAATGGTTTCTCTCCTTGACCGCAATTCCTTCTTAAGCTCAAGGCGCCTTCTCCTTGCCCACCGGTGGAAATGGAGCTGTGATTCGGATTTATGGGGACGCAGCAGGCTCCTGTCAAACTGCAGCCGCTCAGCCTGAGACGGAGCCCTGATGCTGCGTGGGTAATAAGTTAAATTAATTTCCACACAATGAGCCGATGACAGGATTTCTACAACAGATTAGACACTGGCGCTGCACCTGCTGAGGTGGAGAGGCGGCTTTTCTGCGACAGATACACAATCCCCGTCCAGAGACAGACCGAATGCATGCCGATGGAGAAACACAGGCTGGAGACACCCCTGGGGATCTTCAAGGGCAAATGAGGCATCCACAAGACACATGAGGACAGCTGGTCTCCATTACCTCCAGTTGCATGGATTGGATCAGCCTGAGTTCAAACCAAGCACCAAAACTGATGCAAGATTCGGAAGGAGAATCTGATGGTCTCCTGGGAGGTCATACGATCATAGAATCCTGGAGTTGGAAGAGACCTCAAGGGCCATCTAGTCCACCTCATTCAGCCATGCCAGTAAAGCACAATTCAAGCCCCCCAACAGATGGCCAGCCAGACTCTGCTTAAAAGCCTCCAGAGAAAGCGCCTCCACCAGACTTCAAGTCAGTGGGCTCCACTTTTGAACAGCTTTTATATGGTCAGGAAGTTATTATTATTGACACAACAACATAGTATGACACAGTACAGAAAATAGATATGCTGGATTTCGTATCACAAAATCACAAGTTGAAAACTTCCCAAGCGTTTAGGACTGTGTGATGTATTTTCAGATGACGCGTGCAGATTCCCAGTAGGGTGGCCTTTTGCAGTTGGCAGATTGTAATTTTGTCAATGTCTATTGTTTCCAAATGCTGGCTGAGATCTTTTGGCACGGCACCCAGTGTGCCCATCACCACCGGGACCACCTGCACTGGTTTCTGCCAGAGTCTTTGATAGCAGCTGAGTTTTTCCTGTTGTTTTTCGTCAATCCAACTGTCACTTGGGATGGCGACATCAATAATCCAAACCTTTTTCTTCTCCACAACTGTGAGGTCTGGTGTGTTGTGTTCCAGAACTTTGTCAGTCTGGATTCGGAAGTCCCACAGTATCTTTGTGTGTTCATTTTCCATTAGCTTTGCGGGTTTGTGATCCCACCAGTTCTTTGCTGCTGGGAGGTGGTACTTGAGGCATAAGTTCCAGTGAATCATTTGGGCCACATAGTTGTGCCTCTGTTTGTAGTCTGTCTGTGCAATTTTCTTTCAGCAGCTGAGGATATGATCAATGGTTTCGTCAGCTTCCTTGCACAGTCTGCATTTTGGGTCATCAGCTGATTTTTCGATCTTGGCCTTAATTGCATTTGTTCTGATGGCTTGCTCCTGGGCTGCAAGGATCAGGCCTTCTGTCTCCTTCTTCAGGGTCCCATTCGTGAGCCAGAACCAGGTCTTCTCCTTGTCAGGTTTTCCTTCAATTTTGTCAAGGAACTTTCCATGCAATGTTTTGTTGTGCCAGCTGTCAGCTCTAGTTTGTAGTGCAGTTTTCTTGTACTGATTCTTTGTTTACTGTGCTTTGAGGAGTTTCTGGGGGAAAGGAAAGGGCCTGAGGCTGTTAGGAATGGTGGGAGTTGGAGTCCAAAACACATGGGAGACCTGAAGTTGGACTAGATGGTCTCTGGGGAGACTCCTGATTTTAAAAACATAGGCAACAACAAAGTGAGAGGAGGAAAAACTGGCGGTGACTCAGAGAGCGATGGAAAGAAAGATGTGTGGCGTGATAATAAAAGATAACGTCAGCAATTGTCGCACCTTCACCTTGCTGAACACACCAGGCTGCACACAGGTTGCTTTTGTAGTTTATTAGGATATAGGAAATAAATAGTTCTTAAAAAGCAAAAGTGATGATCCAAAAGTTTGTTGCAAAACCAAGGCTATACAGATTAATCCAAGAAAACCTTAGGCATAAAACAAGGTTCCATTAATACATGACATAGTCCCATGAACTTGATTATTGGATAATCCAAAAAAGCAAGAGCTGCTTCTGACTCAAATGAGACGTTGCTTTGACAAAGATTCCTTTCTCAGCAGACTGTTACATGAAGGCATTCCTTTGCCCTTTGTCCTCTCTCTTATTTGCTATTCTAAGACTTCTGCGAACCCCCCTAAATTCCAAGTGGCTGGCCCGGTCCAGAGATGCATTAACGTCAAGGCCAAACTGCTCGTTAGTGTTATCAGACTGGGAGCTGCTCTCCCTTCCTGCTTCTTGCACCTGGGAAACATCAGCATCAACAACACCATTTCCTCCCGTGGGAAAGTCTCCCTGTTCCCCATCTTCCACAGCAGGAACACCCTGCACCTAAATCCCATAATTCCCATCAGAGTCATCTTGACACCTATCCTAAACCTGACTCCCCTCATCCTGAACCTGTATCCCAAAATCCTCATCAGAGTCACTCTGAGGCTGAGTCACAATAGCAATAAAGAGCTGCATCAAAGAACTGGGGTATATGACGTGGGTCAATGAGGTCTATGGGGCAAAAAGAAGGAAGATAGGTGAGGCATGGTGTATTAACAAAAGGCAATCAATGGATGTGTCGACTCACGAACTGAATACCAAGAGACTACAAGCGGCACTTGGGCAGACCTTGCACTCAATGGGACAAACCAATGGAAAAGCAATTTGGCCAGAAATTGAAAAGCAAAGCATAGGATCGTATATTTTGGCAAATTGTAGATTTGCACGAAGCCCAAAGGAGTGGATTGACGACAAATCGGATAGGATACGATAATCATCATCATCATCATTCAGCCGCTTAAGACTTCCTACTGTGTGAAGAATGCCTCGGTGTAAGGAGTGCTGTGTTTTACTGCTCTTAGGAGAGAGCTGCTTCAGTTTGAAGATTGCTGTATGTTCTTTATCTACATGAGAGAGAAGCCAGCATGAAGGCAAGAAGCTGAAGCAAAGCTATAACAAGGAAGTATAAAAATGTTTGTTTATGTTATGGACACCTTGTTTTGTTAATAGTACAACCATATTATTTTTCTACAAGAAAAGTCTCTGAAGGAAGATAACAATAGTCTGTGTATTTTTATTTCGTCTTATACTGACTCCTGGTTCTGAGTCATGCTGCTGCTGCTGAATAAGCTACTCTGCTGTATATTTTTGTGGTGAGGGTCTTTTGTTATTAAGCCCATTCACCAAACATAGGTTTAATGCATTTTGACACCACTTCGACTGCCATGGCGCAAGGATATGGAACGGTGGGAGTGACAATCATGAAAAAGCCATATTTCCAAGCTGGTGTTCCAGCTAAAGGCAACACAAATGTTTAGGGGTGCATCTATACTGTGGAACTGATGCGGTTTGACACCACTTTGATCATCCTGGTTCCATGCCATGGAATCCTGGGAGTTGTAGTTTTACAAGGTCTCCAAGCAATCTGTGCCCAAGAGTGCTTGTGCCTCACCAAACTAGTACATTTTATTTATTTATTTATTTACAGTATTTATATTCCGCCCTTCTTTCTCACCCCTAAGGGGACTCAGGGCGGATCACAATGTACATAATATACATGGCAAACATTCAATGCCATTAGACATATGACACACACAGACAGAGACACTGAGGCTATTTAACATTTTCCAGCTTTCTGACTTCATGTGGTAGTCATGCTTGATTCTGGCCACAGGGGGAGCTGTTGCTCCATCATCCACTGTTATGCCGAGTCCTTTATGAAATACTTCCTCATCTTCCAGCACCCACACTGCTGGACATTTTTATGGTGATGTAAATTAGTTAAATTAGCCTCCCCGCATAAGTGGTCCCTAAATTTCCTACTTGACAGATGCAACTGTCTGTCAGGTTGTTTAGGTAAGCAACAAGCTGGGGCTATTTAATGGTCGGGCACTCAATCCGACCCGGGCTTCGAACTCATGACCTCTCAGTCAGTAGTGATTATTGCAGCTGGCTACTAACCAGCTGTGCCACAGCCCAGCTATGGGATCATATTGTATGGTCCCATAGCATTGAGCAAAGGCTGTTAAAGTGGGGGGTCAAACTGCTTTCATTCTGAAGTGTAGATACACCCTGGGAAGCAGCAAGACCAGGTTTCAAGTTCTTGCTGGGACATAGAAACCCATGGCAAGTCACACTCTCTCAGCCTCAGAGGAAAACAAAGGTAGCCTCACTTTGAACAAATTTTGCCCGGAACACCCCACAAGTCAGAAAGTACGTGAAGGCATGAAACAGTCATTGCTTCTAATGTTCAACCTGAATCTTAAAGCCATGATCTCCTCTGGGGCTTTGCATAGCAAACTCTTTGGCTATTTTACGAGAGTGAGTGATGAAGACATTGAAGCAGTTAAAAATTATCTGTTCTCCAGCTCCGCCATTAATCAAAACAGAGGCTGCACTCGGAAGAAGAAGACGTGGAATCGAGGCATTTGTGAAAGAACCAGATAAAATCCTCAAGTGTAAAGATATGTAATTGAAAACCAACGTCATTCGTGGGTTTGCAGATCCTTTGTTGTACGGCGGTGAAAAGCTGGTGGATGGACAGCAAAGGAAGATTATTATTTTAAAAAATGAACTCATTTGAATTGTGACGACGCAAGAGAACTGTACAGATGCTGCAGGTCAATCAAAAGAAAGAGAAAGAAATGGGGCTGAGAGAGAAATCAAGGCCTGGGAGATGCAATAGCAGGTGGTCAAAGAAGGAAAACTACAACGTGTTGCCAAAGGCTTTCATGGCCGGAATCATGGAGTTGCTGTGAGTTTTCCGGGCTGTATGGCCATGTTCCAGCAGCATTCTGGTTGCACTCCAGCACTGGTACACCCTTTCACCCAAAACCACACCAGAGTCCACTAATTTAATAAAATAATGTATATTATGGAAAGTATATACAACGGGAAAGGTGCAAATCCAAAGGGCCAGTAAAATAGAAAATGCAATTTTCAAAAGAAGTCAGCAGTACTCCAAAAATGCCAGGGAACACAAGGAATCAAAAAATCTCAGAATTATTCCAAAGATATATCCATGAACACAAAAACAGGAACTGTTCGAAGGTAAATTCTCCAAAGAACTACAGGCATGAACAGGAACATGAAACAGGAATCTTGACAATACATGAACCAGGAATTTGGGATCATAAACAGGAGACCTATCTCCTTTAACAATGTCTCCTCTGAAAAGCCTGAAAGCAAACCACTTAAGACACCCATGACATCATGCCTCACACATCTAGATCTCCGGGCCTTATCTCAGAGCCTCTGAGAAAATCTAGTTTGCTAACTTTTCACACCCTGTGTTCTCAGGTCTAATCTATTCTCCCTTGAAAACTCCTTTTCTTCCCAAGGTCTTTTCTCAAGGGAAATGATACTTTCATTTTCCCCTGTTGCCTGGGAACGAGCTGAAGAATCCAAAACATCAGCCTTGTCTGCCCACAATTCCTTCCAAACACTCACAGGCACTACATTTTGAAACCTATCATCCCTGGCTGACTCATCCTCTGAACATTCAGAAAAATTTTCTGATGCTTGCCAGACTATAACAATTATCTCCCTGACATTTTGCCTGTATCTGTGGCTAATGGCATCCAGAGGTCTGTGAGACTGAGGCAAGTGGGGTGTATACACACTATTTTAACAATGTTTTTTTCCTTTCACCCAGGACTTTCTTCCACAGGTATATACAATATATTCCACTTGCTTGACTGCTGACAGATCCTCTAAAGATACTGGCCACAGATACAGGCAATACATCAGGAGAAGATGCTGTTTAGAACACATTGGCCATGCAGCCCAGAAACCAGACAACACCCCAGTGATTCTGGCCAAGAAAGCCTTCAACAATACGTATTTATATTTTACTAGCTTGGGAACCCGACGGTGTCCGGGTCATTTGAGAAACTTGTGTGTCAAGTTTAGTCCAGATCCGAAGTTGTCTGGGTTCAGTGCTGTCTGTATAAGGGTGAACTACAACTCACAAAGCAAAGGTCAATCACCCCGATACCCTCCCTGTATGTGTAGTTGGGTACGCTGAGGCAGTGTGCCAAGTTTGGTCCAGATCCGTCATTGGCTGGGTTTAGTGCTGTCTGGATAAGGGTGAACTACAACTCCCAGAGCCAAATGCAGCTGAACTATAACTCCATTTCTGCCCAACTTGTCCAATTTGTTGTATTGATTATGGGGGCTCTGTGTGGTACGTTTGGTCCTGGTCCATCATCGGTGGGGTTTGAAGTGCTCATTCATTGCAGGTGAACTATAAATCCTAGTACCTACTACTCCCAAGTGTCCAGGCCAATTCCCCTCCAAATCCACCAGTCTTCAAATCTGGGCATATCAGGTATGCATGGCAAATTTGGCCCAGAGCTATCATTGTTTGAGTTCATAGAGTTCTGGGTATAGGTGAACTACAACTCCTATATATTCCCCAGTAGGAGTCACAATGCTCTGACTTGATGCAGGCTAAACTACAACTTCAATCTCCCAAACTCTTCCAGTAAGTTTAGTTGCAGCTCAGTTTTGTTGTTTGTTATACAGACAGATTGGAAAGGGAAGGGCAGTAGGCGGGGTCATGCAAATTTCACAGCAATGGAGAACCATGGGGTGCCTGCCTGTGGTGGAAGAAATAGCAAAATGTAGGATCAAATGGTCCCCAAATGAAAGCATTCCTTGGGTGGTGGTTTGTAGTGTTTGGGAAGGACATTGGCACAGGTTGGGCTACATGTTCAAGGTGCTCGCTGTAACGAGGTGCAGTGCAAAGGAGTGACTTGCTAGCTTCTCAGGATTTATTAAGTTGACTGTAAAGTCCTCTTGCAGGACCTTCGATGCATCCACACTGCAGAATGGATTCACCACTTGAACTGCCATGGCTCACTGCTATGGGATTCTGGGAGTTGTAGTTTGGTGAGGCACCCATATTCCTTGGTAGAGAAGGCTCAAGACCTTGCCAAACTACATCTCTCGTGATTCCATAACCTTGAGCTGTGGCAGCTCAAGTGGTGCCAAACTGCATTCAATGCTGAGTGCAGATGCACGAAGGAGCCCGGAGAGGCATTTTCCCTTCACGGGAGGCAGAAGGCAATCCTGGGGAGGAATCCCTTTGCTTTGGACGATTCGTTAGAGAACATTTGAATTCCAGCTGCAGCTGCTTTCCAAAAATTAACTAAAGAGGGAAAGTGTGTTGAATGGAAGCCCCGTTTGTTCCTTTGGAGGTGAGAACAAAGGCCTCCTCCTGGGACGGGAGCTCCTTGCACACTAATTCAGAGGCATTCGCGCCAAGCAAATGGGAACAGAACAAAAGGGCCGACTTTGGATCGCGTTTTGCCATCTTTAATTGGAGACAAAGGAACCTTCGAGTTCTGGTTGCTATTCTGTTTGGGGAAAATTAAACCCATGCTATCAGAAGTCTGCGGGCAAAAAAGTTAAAGCAAACTTGATGCGGGGTTAGTCCTTGGATGCCTTAGAAAAATCGAAAAGGAGAAAAAAGAGAATATATCAGCGAGATCAAGCCCCCATCAACACTAGTTTATGATGCAGTTTCATCAAGCAGTTTAATTGCACTGCCAGGTAATGCAATTGAATGCAATCAAACTGCATGGTGAAACTGCATGATATTTTTTATTTATTTGTTCATTTACAGTATTTATATTCCACCCTTTTCACCATGAAGGGAACTCAGAACGTACATATGCTGTATGTAAATAAATAAATGCTGTAAATAAATAAATAAATAAATAAATAAATAAATATGCAGCAAACATTCAATGCTGTTTTTATACACAGACAAGACAGACAATTTAACATAGAGGTATATAGGCATTTCCTATCTTCGGCTTCTTGGAGGCTTGTGCTCAGTTCTGGCCACAGGGGGGTGCTGTTGCTACAACTCCCTGCCAAAGACTTTTGTTCATAATTTCCTTCTTTTGATCGAATCGCTGGCATTTCCTTATGGGTGCCTTATACCTCCCTGCTTTTAAGTGGTCCCTATTCTCAATCTTAATCTTCTTCTTAATCACCTAAATTAGCATTGAATAGCTTCATCTCCTGGCTTCTTCCTGCCTGGGGGCATCCTTTGTTCAGAGTCGTTAGCTGCCCCTGGTTGATTTGTGTCTGGAAATCCTCTGTTTTCAGAGTGTTGCTTCTTATTTACTGTATTTACTGTTCTGATTTTTGAGGGTTTTTTTTAATACTGGTAGCCAGATTTTGTTCATTTTCATGTGATTTTCATGTGATTAATTGCAACATTCACACTGGCCTCCAACTGACAAGAGTTCTTCTCTCACCCTGGACTTTCCACAGATATATATAAACCTTCCTTGCTTAGTTTCTCCATACCTCACAACCTCTGAGGATGCCTGCCATAGGTGTGGGCGAAACATCAGAAGAGAATACTTCTGGAGTCTAAATGGGATGTGACCGAGGTGTGGACCACCATGGCCAAGTCTGGTATCTCAAGGTACGGGCGCAGCTGGAGCACAAGTTTTGATTGTGCAAAGACCCTCCAGGCTACCGCCGACACCTGGGCCTCCAAGCATAGTGATAAGTCCAGAAGGACCCCCAGACTGCTTGCCTGAGTCTTCAGGGGGAGTGGGACCCCTTCCATGAAGCACAGGTTGCCACCCTATACCATGAGCAATTGACCAGGAGGACCTCCATCTTGTCTGGATTCAATTTCAATTGTCCTCATCCAGTCTATCACAGCTGCCAGGCACCAGTTCAGGTTCTTTGGGTTTTGGTGGAAATGAGTAATAGAGTTGGGTGTCATTTGCATACAGATGACACCACACTCCAAATCTCTCAGTGGCTTCATGTAGATGTTAAACAATGACCCATGTCACGTTCTACCACTCACTTCTGCTTGGGCTTGACCTCTGAAATAGTTCAATACAATTGCTCCCACAATTAAATTAGTTTTTGCATTGCATAATATTATTGTGTAGGCTATTTGCAAAGGTATGGCTTCATCTCATTTGATTTAATTAAGGGCACAGTGTAATGCAGGCTACTTCAGGCTGATATATATCTGAATCCATCCTAATTTCAGCTAAGAAAGAACAATATTTGAATAGAGAGCCATTATTTCTAATCACAAGTGATAGCTGCAGGATCAGAGCAGTTTGATGCTCCTAGGCCAGCAATCCAACAACGGCACCCCACTGCTTCTCACAGAACACTCTTCTGAATCACATCTCCCCAGTGAGGAAAAGGGCACCAGGCTCTCAGAAATTTGGGGATTAGTTGGAGATAAATTGCCTAAAAAATGCCCATGGGCTTGGATCCTGTTGGAGACACACTCAGGAATCTGTTGCCTCAAGGTGTGAAATGAAGGCTGGAGCATCAGGGGCACAAGAGACAGATACCTGGCTGAGAGAAATTAAGTTTGCATTTGCACAGTAGAATGAATGTGGTTCTGACCACAGAATTGGTCTTAAATTAAGAATCACTTAATTTAAGCCCAAACCTGACCAAGAAGCTGCTGGTGTTTTGTTGCTATGAAGTGAAATGTGTAATCTATTTTTGCTGTGGAATTGTGTGCATTCATTCTGGCAAGCATTCCAGCAGTTAAGAGGTTAATTGCAGCGGCCCTTGATTGATTTCTGGATGGGCAAATGGACAAAGACTTCTGTGACAGGAAGATGCATCACAGACTGTGGAATGCAAAGGCGGTGTTCAGAGAGAACGGACTTTGAGAGAGACGGACCTGCTCCAGGTTGGTCGTGTGGATGCAACATGTGTCCAGATAGCTTTGGAATTTAGCACCGTAAATAATGTAAATAAAGCCTTCAGTGCCGCTGAGTTTCAGCAGATATAAATCAACGAAGTTGTTGTTCTTAGTCGGTGCCACTTTCGCTGTTTGCAGAGTGGTCTGACGGGGTGAGCTGAGGTGAGACCTAGCTTATCAATCAAGTCAGGGTTGCCGATTCCCTGACAGAAGCCATGAGATCATGTACCACACACTTGGGTTTCAAGAGTATGAATGCCTAATTAATCTATCCTTCACTCCCTCTGTCCAGAGGCCTATTCTGCTATCACAGGAAAACTCTAATCAGAAAAAGGCTGATATCCAAGAGAAATGGACTTTCCCCCTGTTGCTAAGGAACAAAGAATGGAATCTAAAACATCGTCTGTCTCATCTTCAACTGCCTGCGCTTCTCTCTGATCTAAGGCCTGCAATTCACCCTGATCACACACAGACTCTTCAGTTGGAAACCCATCATCCCCCTCATCCTCTGAGAAATCCCCAGCCTCTTGCAGAACCCCAACAATGTCCATGTTATTAATATGAATGTTTGAGCTGAAAAGCCGAAGAAGCACACTCCAATATGTAAGGAAAGGACTATTAAAAAGGGAGAGCCACAATGCATGATGGAATGTTGATTTTTGATACTCCAAGCGAGGAATAGTTGACCTTAAAAACTGCTGAATTGAAGATAGCAGGGATAGCTCAAGGTTGGTACAAACAAGACGTACTGACACGTGAGAGGGACTGTCTGTTACAAACCAGAACCGGACTGTGGAAAACAACCTAAGTAAGGCATCAATTGAAATACACCTGAAAATAATATCAAAAGGGTTTTTTCCAAATGCTCAATTGTTCCAGATATCACCACTACATTTGCACCCACTGCTTCTATAAAGTAACAGATCAACTGTTTGAAAGCGTTCTGTGGCGAATATGAGGATGAATGACTGAGAGAATGAATGCTTCCTTGGTACCAAGTTGCTGTATGATTTTAAATGCTTAATAAAAGTTGCATGCAAAGTGTTTAAACCCAGATCTGGTATCTTGGGTATTCTTTCAGCCTATAGTCTTGAGTTATTCGGTTTGCACCTCTTCTCGGGTAAGAACAAATTCAGTTACAGCCAACCTCTGACTGGAGGACCATCGGTGGATTTCAGACAAATCTGCAAATAATCTCATTTGAAGTAGTCAATGCCACAAACGTGGAGGGATGAATGTAATTTAAGAAAGGAGTTCAGAAAGTCTTGCGGGAGCAGTGTGGGGTTTTGGGAGCAGAAAAGCAGGACTGGTTCTGGAACCTTCTAGAAAAAACAAGCTCAAACCTCATGCAAAACCTCCAGCCAAGCAGAAATCTCCAATGCCAAAGCAAATGTGTTTTTCCAGCTGCTCCTTTTGCATTGCAGAGCATTGCCTGAAAACAGTGTGCTTTTCCAGGTGGTCCCTTTTGCATTGCAGAGCAGACATCCTTGCCATCTCTCTTGATTTTGGAGAGAGCGCTTTATTTGTGCGAAGGCATCCTGCTTGCAAAGAGGGAGTCCTCCTCCAGGCCTTTTGAAGAGCCGAGGGGCTCCCAGGCAAGAGGAAAGGGCCTTTCATGGCGGCCCCGGTTTGTTGGGGGCCCTCCGGCATCCTTTCCGTGGCACAAAGACCACGAAAGGGAGACCAAAGGGATGCGGCAATGACAGCGCACAGAGGGCTCCTTGGCGCCGTCCTTTCATCCTCACTTAGGAAAAAAAGGGGACGACTTGAAAGAGCAGAAAACATTTAATAAATATTTAATTTCCAAAACAGCGAGGGATGCGGGGGATGTGGAGCGGCTCCAGAAGAGTCGATGTACTTCTTTCTGTTGCTTAGCGCTGTGTGGCTGCTCATAGAATCCTAGAGTTGGGAGAGACTCCTAGAGGACATCCAGTCCAGCCCCATTCAGGAAGGCCAGAAGACACCGTCTCCAAGCTAAACATCCACTAAAATGCTCCTCAGAGGGATTCCAGATTTCCGGAGCTTCGATGACTTCTTTGGCCCTCCTTTGGATGCCTTCCCATTTGTCCACATTTATTATTTATTTATTTACAGTATTTATATTCTGCCCTTCTCACCCTGAAGGGACTCAGGGTGTATCACACTACACATATAAGGCAAACATTCAATGCCTTAACATAGAACAAAGATAGAGACAAATGCAGGCTCTGAGCTGGCCTCGAACTCATGACCTCTTGGTCAGAGTGATTTGTTGCAGCTGGCTGCAGCCGGCTGCTCACCAGCCTGCACCACAGCCCGGGCCTTCTTGAATTCTGGTTCCCAGAACTGGACACAGGATTATCCTTCTGCCGTTGCATAAATGGTAGATCTGTTGGCAAGACCAGTATTGCCTGAAATAAAACCATCATTATAGGCATTCAATATTGTTATTACTTACTAGCTTAAAGGTACCTGATGTTGTGTGAGTTAGTGTCATGATCCCCATCTCATGCCATCTCCGGACACAGAGTGCTGACATAGAACACATGGCCATGGTCCAAAAGAGAGGACAGGACATATGAACCAGCGATAAAACTCAATTGCCCTGAGGTGGGGGGGGGGGGGGGGGGGAAGGGACTCTGGAATGTGAGAATGGGCAACCTCCAGGCTCCAGGACTCTAAGAATGATTTATAACACTGTAGCTAGGGCCTATTTATTTATTTTTTATTTGTTTATTACAATATTTATATCCTGCCCTTCTCACCCAACAGGGGACTCAGGGCGACTTACAAAAAACACATATATAAAAATTGTACAGTGCACTATAAAACAGTTAAAAATTATTGTTAACTTACATCAGTATTCATAAAACACATTATAAAATACAGATAGGCATGTTCAGTTCAAAAGACTGGGTCTGTTGATTGAGTTCCAGGGTATATAATAATAATTAACACTGCCAATTGTTATTCGAAAGCCTGGCTCCACAGCCAAGTTTTAACCTTCCTACGGAAGGATAGGAGATATATAGATATATAGATGGGCAGTAGACTCTTGTATTCCGAACAATAAAGCCGTGTCAAAGATCAGCCAGGGGTCAGGGTGCGTGTTGGTGGGTTTCTTCAAAACCATCGATCAACAGCTCCAAACCAGCACCCTGACGAATTGGTGAACTTCTGCCCTTCACCAATTCCTCTTCAATGTCAGACTGCTGCTCTCGTTCTAAGTAGCAGTACAGACTCACAGACATCTGCATCTATTTAATATTTACAAAGATATATTTACATAACAGCAAAGTCCATTGCTAGAAGCTGCCATTTTCCCTTTGCCTCTCGGCTCGGCACACACAGCTCAACAGAAATAAGAAAGCACATTCCTTAGTCCGAAGGAAGTTCCGACCTCCAAGGCCGGAAATCATGTCTCATAGGTCACAGCAGGCTGTCAGTCAAACTGGCCTGCTGTTAACTGTTTCATTGCTGAAACACACACTTGCAAAACAGCAGAAACACTTGATTTACATTTCATATACACACAACCAAAAATCTTCACTCATTATGTGTCTTGGTGTATTCTTCCGAAGAAGACTAACCCACAGCAACACAGCTGGAGCTCAGAAGCCTTACAATTTGTTCGGAATACAAGAGTCTACTCTACTGCCCGTCTACTGTATATAGGCCCTAGCTACAGTGTTATAAATCATTGTTAGAGTCCTGGCACCTGGAGGTTGCCCATTCTCACAGAGTCCCTCCCCCACCCTCACCTCAGGACAATTGAGTTTTATGGCTGGTTCATATGTCCTGTCCTCCCTTTTGGCCCATGACCATGTGTTCTGTGTCAGCACTCTGTGTCTGGAGATGGCATGAGATGGGGATCATACAGTTAGGTATTTTGTAATGAGAAATATTAGATATACTCATGATTTGTTTTGGAATTTTATGAATGTATAGAAGTACACATGGCTCTCTGGATGTAGGTGGACTACAACTAGCACCCTCCCCTGTCATTTTCCTGAAATCCTGCCAGTGTTTTAAGTTGGTCATGATGGGTATGTGTGCCGTTTGCTCCAGACTGACACAGCTTTCCAGGTGTAGGAGCCATCCTGGAAAATACATATACACAGATACCTAATATATCATCTGCTGCCCTGGAAACTAGGAAATGAGATTCCACCTGAACATGAGGAAGAACTTCCTGATTGTGTGTGAGAGAGAGCTGTTCAGCAGTGGAACTCTCTCTCTACCTCGGAGGGAGTGTGGTGAAGGCTCCTTCCTTCTTCGGAGGCTTTGAAACAGAGGCTGGATGGCCATCTGTCGGGAATGCTTTGAATATGAGTTTCCTGTTTCTTGTCAGAATGAGGTTGGACTGGATGGGTCATCAGGTTTCTTCCAACTCTAGGATTCTATGATTCTATATGTATTTTTATATACAAAAACCGGATACTGTATGCTGACGATACTGTTATGTTAGCCGCTGAGTCACGAGTAGAGTTGCAGACTGAAGTGCAGGTGTGTATGTGGAATGTGTACATGGAATCCATCAATATCAATGACCTCAACAAAGTGACCACCTTTAAATACCTCGGCTCAAAGATCGCCTCCTCTGGTGATCTACTGTTGGATGCTCATGGGTGTGTAAATGCAGCATGAATGAACTGGAGAGCAACGAAAGGCATAATGTGTGATTAGAAAACCCCAATCTGCCAAAAATCAAAAAATTTACAGGATGATGGAGAAACCAGTCACTTTATATGTCACCGAGTACTGGCCAACCACTAAGGCCATCCAGCAAACTCTGGACACTATGGAAATGCAGATGCTCAGGTGGGCAATGGGGTTTACCCTGAAGGACAGGATTCCAAATGATACAGTGCGCTCCATCTTCAGAGTGGCTGAGATTGCTGAGCAGATGAAGGAATCCCATCTGAGATTGTTTGGACCAGCTTACCTGTCCAAACGTATCTCCCTCTATGACCTGCCTCGGATATTAAGATTGTCCAGGGAGGCACGGCTCTCGGTCCCACCTCCTTTGCAGGCATGACTGGTGGGGACGAGAGACAGGGCCTTCTCCTCGACTGTGGAACTTCCTCCCTGACAAAATTAGATCAGTACCTTCCCTTCTAGCCTTCAGAAGAAAGGTAAAAACTTGGTTATGGAACCAATAAGCAATACAAGGAATGATCAGAGATTACGTACAATAGAGATTGATATTGGAATAGCCCTGGACTTTGATGTGTGGATTATGTGATTTTAATGTTTAAATTAATATGTTTTAACTCTATGTTTTAATTTTACTGTTATTGCATTTTAATGATTCAGTCGATAGTTGTATTTATTATGGTTGCGTAGGCATTGCATTTTGCCATAATATGTTTGGAAACTGCTTTGAGTCCCCCATCCAGGGTGAGAAAAGCGGTATACAAGTGAAATAAAGAAATAATAAATAAAATAAGTGTGCAACGCAGTGACGAGGGCTCCATGGCTAAAACCATGCTGAACATGGCAGTTGCCAGGCCACATAGCAAACCTAAGACGCGCTGGTTTGACCATTTGAAACACATAGGATAGAGGGACAATAGCATCATAAATATTCCCCTCTAACAATGGCAAGTTTAACTTTGGCCATCTTAGAGTATCATTCTTTATTTCATTCCATGGCACATTACTGATCTAGCTTGGGATTCTGGGACTAGTAGTCACAGAAGTAACTTTCTAAACATGTTCTCCAGCCTTCTCAGACTAGAGCTTGGTTGTTGCTTTTTTACACATCGCCCGAATCATAGAGAATTCGCATTTCATTGTGCTCATAGTGTTGGTGCGCCCACAAATGCAAACGTGAGAGCTATTATAGTGTTTTTGCATCTTCAGGCATGCCTTCCTGTGTGCATTGCTGTTGTTCAACACATTGGGATCACTACTAACGTCAAACTCCCAGACACAAGCGGAGATTTGCGCTACACAACTCCAGTATTGGATCTCAGCCTTACGGAGTAAGCATCCCCACCCATAATACCGTAATTGCAAAAGTATGGAATTTTAATTTCCCTTTTAGCTTTTTGTGAGCAAACAAAGGAAACCCCAGAGATGGACGTATTTATCTTGTAGTGGGATTTAATCTATTAGCTCTGGAAGCTAATACTTGAAAAACACATCAATCTAAAGTTTGAACATTAATCGTTAAGTCTCCCTCAAAACTGAACATTGAAATCAATATGTGGTTTATTCTGGCATTTAGAATTTCGGGTGGAAGCCATAAAAACATGAGCAGAACTCCAGCTCCCGGGGGGACCAAAGCAAGGTCTCTCCCTTCTGACCAGGATGCCGAACCCAGAACTCAGTGGACCCCGTGTCCAGTTTTATATCTGTGTGTAGATTAGGGGAGGGGGGAGTGAGGGGAAGCAATTATACCAATGATTTGTATCCAATCTTGATTGAAATGGTAATTTCCGTAGCATGACTGTTAAAAAAAAAAGTTTAGCTGGTCATCCGGAGCAAGGCTGTTTGCAGCCGCTTTTCTCACTCCATCCTTTGGTCCCTTCATTGGATATGTTGCTTTGAAGAGGGGCTGGTGGCCTTGCCCTGGGCCATTTGTCCCGCCCCCCCCCCCCCCAAGGCTTCACTTACAAGGAGATTTCTGCAGAAAAAGCAGCCTCCTTTCCTGCTGCTGTTGGAGCCAATTCCAGATGGAAACCAGGGCGCTTCATCCAGAAATCAATTCCTGGCAGCAGCAGCAGCGGACAAAGATCACATCCGCCCGTCGTTGTCATTTAGCTCTAGCTGTGAACAGCTGGTCTCTGGAGCGTAATTTCATCTTGGAAATAAAGGACATTCAGGAGAACTCCTCACAAGGTGCTGACCTTGCATAGGAGAGTCATGGAGCCTCAGGGGACACTCGTGGGAGTTTGCTTAGCCCTTTTCAGCCTCACCGGAGATCAGCTGATGGCAGAACTGGCTGAAAGAACAAAAGCAGAAGCTATTATACATTGGCAGTCTTCAGAAAGAACTTGAAGACCTGGCTGTTCCAATGTGCCTTCCCAGATTAATAGGAAATCTCCAATACCAAGTCCCATAAGCACTTTATTAGAATTAAGATCGCATATCGCACTCTGCACTTGCCCTATAAGCCTTATATATCACCTGTCACATCAGCACTTTTAATCTTGTACCCATTACTCTGGCCCGCCCAGTTCTATTGTGTTTTAGCGTATTGTTATTGCTTGTTGTTTATACTGTTTTAATTGTTTTTAATTTGCTTTTTGTTTTGTATTGTTATATTGTGTGTTGAGGCCTTGGCCTTTGTAAGCCGCATCGAGTCCTTCGGGAGATGCTAGCGGGGTACAAATAAAGTTTAATAATAATAATAATAATAATAATAATTATTATTATTATTATTATTATTATTCTCATTGCACTCCAGCACTAGAATACCCTTTCACCCAACATCACACCAGAGTCCAGTACGCCAATAAAAGAATGTTTATTAAAGAAAGAATATAAAAAGGGAAAAGGCAAAATATGAAAGACAACAACAACAACAACAACAACACTTTATTTATAACCCGCTTCCATCTCCATAAGGGGACTCATAGTGGTTCACATGGGGACCGAACCCAAGAATCAACAGATTAAAACAGAACACAATAACAGCATAAATAATCAAAACAATAAAATAAACATTAATAAAATACATCCGCAGGAACCTTGAAACAGGAACCTTGACAATACATGAACCAAGAACTTGGAATGATAAACAGAAGACCTATTTCCTTTAGCAACGTTGTCTTCCCTGAAAGGCCAGAAAGCAAACTACTTAATTTAAACCCTCCAAGACACCCATGACATCATGCCTCACACATCTGGATTTCTGGGCCTTATCTCGGAGCCTCTGAGAAAATCTAGTTTGCTGGCTTTTCATGCTCTGTGTTCTCGGGTCTAATCTATTCTCTCGTGAAAACTCCTCATCTTCCCAAGGCCTTTCCTCAAGGAAACTGGGACTTTCACTTTCCCCTGTTGCCTGGGAATGAGCTGAAGAATCCAAAACATCAGCCCCATCTTCCTGCAATTCCCTCCAAACACTCACAGACTCCTCATTTTGGAACCCATCATCCACTTCATCCTCTGAATATTCAGAAGAATCCCCTGATGTTTACTAGATTACAACAATTCTGCAATTAACAAAGGTTGTGTCCTGACTGTTTTTGCACAAGTGGGGATCTGTGGGCATAAATGTTGCTGTGAGCCTTTAGGCCTACTTTAACTGAGTATTCGTGCGGCCTGCCCTGTTATATTGCTCTTTGGATTTTGTGTTGTACTGTATATGATTCTTTATTGTATTGTTGTAATTGTATTATGATATGTTGTTTTTATATTGTGTTATATTGTATTTTTCCCGGGCATGGCCCCATGTAAGCCGCCCCGAGTCCCCATTGGGGAGATGGTGGCGGGGTATAAATAAAGTATTATTATTATTATTATTATTATTATTATTATTATTATTATTATTATTATAGGTGTCAAGACCCAGGCTACAGAACACCAATAACCATGCGCAGAGGCCAGATTCTATCTAATATCTTTATTAAAGGAATATATAAAGTCAATAAAAACAAGTGAAGAATATAGTTCAGAAGTAGACCTTTCAGGAAAGGTCAAATATAGTCCAGGAAAATAATGTCCAATATGTGATATTAGAGTCCAAAGTTATAATCCATTAACCGAAACACACACTTTGCCAAGCAATAGTGTGGGGAGATGACAAGGTCTTTTAGTCCATTGAAGCTTGACAACAAGGCTGGAAAACAAACTCGATTCTTGGCTAGACAAGACTTGATACGAGGCAAACAAGAAGCAAGAACAAGGTCCGTGGCGAGGTCCGTGGCAAAACGTGAAACAAGGCAGGCTTGGAACTTGGTCCGGGAAACAAGGAACTGGGGTTACGAAGTCCACACACGATCTCACTCCTCAAGCTGACAAGTTGACTCCGCAAGGTTCCCTTTGCGGCGAAACTCCTAAATAGGGTCTCGTTTCCCGCCAGAAGAACACTTTCCCTGGAGAACGAGAAGTGAAACCCAACTCCGTCCAGATGCATGACTCCTTAGAATTTCCCAAGGGAAGCAGACCTAATCAGCTAATTGTTTGGCTGCGATTCTGAGGCTCCGTCGATTAGCCTCCCTGATTCCTCTATCTCTATTATAATTGTCCTTTCGGGAAAACGGGGGAGAATTCTGCCCAAGGCTTGTTTGGCTGACTTCTTGAGGGCAAACATCCTCCAGGTGCAGGGGCTCCGATTCTGGCTGAACCGGTGGAAATCCCATGTTTTCCTCCTCGTCTGCCACAATAGTACTAGGAATGGGACTACAAGGCCCATGAGACATCACAATAGGCCACAGACTCATAGAATCATAGAGTTGGTGGTGACCTCCAAAGGGCAACCAGTCCAACCCCCTTCTGACACCCAGTCCCTCCTGACAGATAGCCGCCCGGCCTCTGCTTAAAGATCTCCAGAGAAGGAGGTTCCTATGGACCAAAAGGAAGCATATTCCACTGCTGAACAGCTCTTCTTGCCATCAGGGAATTCTTCCTAGTGTTTAGGAGGAATCTCTTTTCCTGCAATTTGCATCCATGGCTCCATTGTGACCCAGTCTCCAAAGCAGCAGAAAACAAGCTTGCCCCTTTCTCCTCAATGGGACTTCCTTTCAAATATTTAAACATGGCTGCCATGTCCTCTTATTTCAGCCTTCCCTTTTCCAAGATAAATATCCCCAGATACTGTCAGGGTGGATGCTAGGATATGGAGTTAAATTGATTGTCCGTCACCCTGACTGATTTGATGAGTCAGTTCTCTCTGTCTGCTCACCCGAAGGACCACTTGATGCAGCAGCAAAAGTGGCAGCAACAAAAACGACAGCTCAGTCGTTGTTTTACTGCTGATCCCAGCAGGTCTAATTACTTTATTATACAAGTTATTTACAATTACTGACAGCCATAGCTCTCTGTACACATGGTTTGTCTTCTCCGTTCGCCTCAACTGTTATCTGAACAAACTGTCACCTCCTGCATTCCTTAGTTCATGATGAAAGTTCCGGCCAGACAGTTCAAATGGAAGCCCTGACCTATTGGTCCTGTGGGCAATCAATCAAGTAGGCTTGTGCTTAACCCTTGCGCTGCTGGAATGCTCTGCCAGAAACACAGTTGCAAACACTCAACAGCATAATTTGATATAACATTTCACTTTAACAACAGAATACACTAACAGATACTTCTCAAAGAGATCAATGGTTTTCTGACCTTTGACCATATGGTCACCATTCTTTAGAAGCTTTGCTTCTTGTCCGTATCCTCCTTGAATCTTGGTGTCGAGAACTGGACAAAGGGTTATTATTCCAGATGAGGAACTATGACCAGAACAGAAGATAATGGGACTCTTAGACTTCCTTCGATCTGGACACTATACCCCTATTGATACAGCCTAGAATCACATTGGCCTTTTTTAGCTGCCGCATCACACTGTTGACTCATTTCTGATCTATGGTAATTGTATCATGGGATTTATTTTGGAACCAAATTCACTGATGGTCTGAAACTCCTGTCTGTTACAATTGAAAGGCTGTGATACCAATAATTATGATGCAGAGATGATAATGATGATAGTATGATGTATGATGACCAGAATCCCATCGCTGGCTTGTGTATGTCTATATTTCCCTGCAGAAGTGATTAGACATTTGTATCTGAAACAGAAGGACTCAGTTTGAGGTTTAGGAAACAGATTTCCCTATGTTTTGCCAGTGTGCATGTCTGCACACTTGTGCATCTTTAATGTGCGTACACATTGTATACTGGGCTGCTATGAGTTCTCCAGGCTGCATGGTCATGTTCCAGAAGCATTCTCTCCTAATGTTTCACCCACATCTATAGCAGGCATTCTCAAAAGTGTGAGGTCTGTATACTGTTTTGCATGCATATTTGGTTCCGAATTTAGTTGTGCAACAAGACAACTCATTAATGAAACAGTATTACACAACTGACATGTAATCATTCTCCTCCTTGTAGGGCCTTTGCTATTTTGCTACCTTGATGGATTTCCTTGGAGGTTGTTGTTGTTGTTGCTGTTGTTGTTGTTGTTGTTGTTGTTGTTGTTGTTGTTGTTGTTGTTGTGTGCCTTCAAGTCAACCCAAGCCTATGGCAACCCTGTTCTAGATAGCTTGCTCTTGCCTTCCTCTGAGTCTCAAACAGCTCTGCTACTCTGAAAATTGCTGCTCGGTTCCTCTATTCCTTGCTTTTCAAATTACACAAAATCATTTCTTCCCCTCTGGTACATTGCCTTTGTCCTGCACATACCTATTTTAAAACACATTTTAAGAGTTTTCAAGCCAGACAAATGAAAACATGAAGAAAAGCTGAACATTTTGAGGGAAAAATCTTGTAAGAGAAAGAATTACCAGAAGGTGAATGCAATTCAAGAGAGGAAGGTCAGCCTAATGATAGGATCACTGACAATTACAATAGTTGATTATGTCGAGTAGTAAAAACATTAGCTTAACATGAGGTTTCAAATAAGGAACAGAACAAACTCAAAGCGGAAGAAAATGGAGTGGCCTCAGTATTGAAAAAGGAGGCTAAACATGGTTCAGAAATGTGTAAAGAGATTGTAATGACTGAGGGATCTTCACTGCATACAAAAATATTACCTGCTCATAGCCAGAAAATATACTTGTTGGAGCAAAGGGAAACAGGATGTTTGAGTCCTCTGCAACCTTAAGGTGAAGATTAGGAAGAGCTTCCTGATTGTAAGAAACACTGTTCAACAGGGGAACTCTCTGCCTCGGAGTCTGGAATCATAGAATTTCCTTTGCCAGCTTTGATATTAGCCTTATTCCATTCCATGTAAAAAGACATGACTTGCTGACCTTTAGAGAGACGGCTATTTTGCTGGAAAGTCTTCTGAAGGCTTGGTGCTCAGCCCTTACGCTTCTGCAAATAGTTTCCTTCTTGCGAACAAAAGAGCCTTTTTCTCTCCCAAGGATTGGCTTAGCTGCCCTTTCACTGCTATTCAAGGTCCTGCCTTCTTTGGGTTAGTAATTGCTAATAGCTATGCATTTGTCATAAAACTATGATATGTGTTTTGAATGGAATTGTATGAAAGATGTATGGTTGGGGGTCTACATAGTCTAGAGATGCCACCCTAAGACTGAAGCCTGGTAAACTACAAAAAAGAGGTGAACCGATTAAAAACTGTTGAACTGCTGACATTAATGACGTGGAGGCAAATTATTAATTGCGGTGGAAAACAATATGTTTACCTTACCCAGTCTACTTTTACAACCTCTCCATTTTAATCCATGATTTTATTAGCTCTTGTCATTTGTTTTTACTGGCTAATGTTTAAATTTTTATAATTGTGCATGTTTTTTGTCTATTGTTGTGTTTTATATTGCTGTTGTTTTTATTCGGGCTTGGCCCCATGTAAGCTGCCCTGAGTCCCCTTTGGGGAGATAGAGGCGGGGTATAAAAATAAAGTTATTATTATTATTATTATTATTATTATTATTATTATTATTATTATTTCTACATTACCAGAGACAATGACTCTTTTCAGTAAGGAAGTCAACACAGTGGCTCCTTATGTTTAAGAATAAAATCCAACATCACTTAAAGAAGTCAGAAAAAGTCTTCTTGAGAAGGAAAACCAATTATCACTTAAGGAAGGAAAGCCAACATCTGTCCAGGAAGTGATGGAGTCAGGGTGACTTAGCTGTGCAAACACCTGCCATTCATTTACAAAGACAACCGGAACAACAGCAAGAAATATGCTACATAAGAGAAACTTTATATTCCATAATTGTGGCAGACTGAAGGATTTCCCATACTTGTTTCCCCACATAGAGCATGTTGCAGTAATCTATTTGGGATGTAACCAGAGTGTGAGCCATCATGGCCAACTCAGACTTCCCAAGATATGGGCACAACTGGCGCCCAAGCCTTAATTGTACCAAAGCTCCCCTAGCCACCACCGAGACCTGTGGTTCCAGGCTCAATGATGAATCTGTATGAATGAAGGAATTAATATTTACAGCATCCACACATGCATATAAATATTCATCATTGCACCTCAGCACTGGATCACCTTGCTCTTAACACACTCCAACACAGCAGTCTTAGCTTTTTTAGTTTATTGATAAAAGATAGCAAAATCTTAATAAAAAGCATTAAGGAAAACATTAATCCAATTGCATAGGCAATTTGAAGAATACAGTTCAAAGTCTTTGTAGACAATAGTTCAAATTCTCTAAAATAACATTTCAGTCCCGGAAAACAAGGTAGCATGAACTCCAAAATACAATCAAAACACAGAATGTAGGCAGGAACAGAAGCAAGGATCTATTTCCATCAGCAGAGACAAGGCAGGAGTTAAGCTTCCAAAAATCAGTGTTGCTCCATCTGAAATCTTTCCCTGTTTCACCATTTTTAACCATGCTTACAAGCTAGGAAAGCATTCCTCTGATCTTGGGTTCCCACACGTTTATTAGCGATTCTCACAGAACATCTGGGATGAACTCTTAACCTTAATCTAGTGTCTATATCTAAGGAAAGCTCCTCTGACTCACTGCCAGAACCACCTGGACTTTGTTGATGTTCAAAATCCTGTGAAAGGTCACCCTTATCACTAACTTCAGCTTCCCTGCTGGCCTGCAGTTTTTCTAACAATTCAGAGCATTCAACATTTCCTTGGTCAGCCTGCATTTCTGACAATTCAGAGCCTTCAACATTTCCTTGGTCAACCTGCTGAAACCCAACCCCCCCCCCCCCTTCATCATCAGACTGAACCACAACACACAGTGGGCTAACCGTTGTAATACTCAGCATTCACACACATATAAATATTTTTCTCGGCTTTAGCACAGCGGGTCAACCGCCAGCTGCAGAAAATATTGCCAGCCGACAGGTTGACAGTTCAAGCCCAGGTCGGGGTGAGCTCTTGGCCATCAGCCCAGCTTCTGCTTACCTAGCAGATCGAAAACAGCAACGTGAGTAGATAAACAGATACCACTTTAAGCTGGGAGATAATAAATACTGTAAAAATACTGTATAAAAGGTTTCCATAAAGACGTAATAATAACTTTATTCTTATACCCCGCCACCATCTCCCAGGGTGGTTTACATATGGGACAAAGCCCATTGACATAAATCAAAATACTAACAGTACAAAATAACAAAACAGTTAATGTTGTGGTTCAGTTTGATGATGAAGGGGGATTTGGGTTTCAGCAGTTTGTTCCAGGAAATGTGGAACGGCAGTTTGTCCTAGGAAATGCTGAAGATTCAGAAATGCAGATTGAGTCAGGGAATGTTGATGGCTTAGAAAAGCAAGCTGAACAGGGAAATGTGGAAAGCTCTGAGTTTAGCAGAGACACCTTAGTGATAAAGGTGACCTTTGACAGGATTCTGAGGATTGTCAATATCAACAAAGTCCAGATGGCAGCGAGGAAGAAGAATTCTGTTTAGACAGGAATTCTAGGTTAAAGTTGAGATTGGGCCCCAGACGTTCCGTGAGAATTGCAGGCAAGGGCAGGGGAGCCAGAGCTCAGAGGACTGTGTTTCTAGCTTGCAAGAATGGTTAAAAAGGGATGTAATTGGGGAAGATTTTAGACAGAGCAACATTGCTTTTGGAGATTCAACTCTTGCCTTGTCTCGGCTCATGGAAATATATCTTGCCTCGTTTCATGCTTAGAATCTGTGTTTGGATTATATTTTTGAAACTCATGTTACCTTGTTTCTTCAGAACTGCTTTGCTATTTTTGGGACTTTGAAATAATATCTATAAGGACTTGGAACTGTGTTTTGTAGATTGCCTTTGCAATCAGATTATTGCTTTCTTTGCTGTTTTTTTATTAAGTTTTGCTATTTTTTATCAGTAAACTGAAAAATCCAAGCCTGCTGTGGTAGTGTGTGTTGGAGCAAGGTGAATCAGTGCTGAGGTGCAACAGTTAAAAACACAGCTTCAATAAAACATCAGAATATCAAACAGCCAGGTACACAATACTCAGTGATGTGTACACACTACATGCTGCCGATTTGATTAGAAGGTCGTCTACAGACAACAAAGCTCCTCGGCATGGAAGATGGAGTGACAGCACCTTCCCGTGACTGGAGTCAAGCCCAGCCTCCAGATGTCAGAGATGGGAAAAGATGGGAAAAGCCTTTACCTCTGTTTATGTATTGTCTGTCCTTGTCAATTGTATAACGGCATTGAATGTTTGCTGTATATGTGTTCTGTAATCTGCCCTGAGTCTCTTTGGGGAGACAGGGCGGAATATAAATAAAATATATATTATTATTATGTCAATATCCTTTTTGTTTGTGTACCCAATGTAGCTATATAGTCTGTGTGTCTACTTTCTCTGAATTGCTCTGTGATATACTCTGTCTCACTGAGAACAAAATAAAATAACCTTTTGAATGCTTTTTAAAGTTTGAAAAGTATTCATGGCAAATTGCTCACACTGTCTTCTGAGATGGCACTGCCTGGAGAGGAAAACAAAACCCGGCCACACACATACCGCATTTAAGAAACAAAAACCTAACAACAAAGGGAGCATAGCAACAACTCTCTCCCTTCAAGAATCTACAGCAACGAAGGCTTGGGAGGTTCATGGAGACGGATTCAGGGCTGCAAGGCAACAGTGTCTGAGCTGGGTTTCCACCTCCATTTTTGTGCTTTGGAAAGGTCGTCTGGGGATAGAGGTTGGGGAAAAAGTAAACTCTTTATTCCAGACAGAACCTTGGAGGTGCTGGGGACATGGGGAGGAGATAGCTTTTCTGTGGATGTGACCACAGCACAAGAGAGTCTCCCTCTCTTTCTATCACCAGCCAGGAGCCATCAATTAGGTTTGTGCTTTTGGGGAAAACCTTGCTCTGTTTCGTGTCCCAGCTTTCATTAGGGGCCCTGATCTGTTTGTTGGGAGCCTCCTAAAATCAGGAGAGTATATATTTGTTTTTGGTTTGGGCCCCCAAAAATCAGACCATTATGTGTGTGTGTGGGGGGGGGGGCGGTTTCCCACCCACTGTCTCCCTTTCCCTGCGTGCTTTAAGGAGGCTTCCATTCTTCTCACCTGGCAACTGTTGTTTCTACTCTCAAGTGAGAGGCGCTTGGCTGCAGGTACTGGCAGGCATGTGCACTTTCCAGGCCTCCCTGCAAGCCATGCCACACACACACTCGCCTTGTAAAGAGAGTATGTGGCAGCAAGCCCGGAAAGCGTGCATGCCTGCCAGTCCCTGCAAATGAGCGAGTAAGAGGCACTCAGCTGCAGGTGCCTCCGGGCCTGCGTGCAGGCCCCACCACATACACTCTCTCTTCTCAAGGAGGCAAGTTCGGCTGCAGACGAAAGCCTGCTTTCATGTCAAGCAAGTTTCCATGCGGGGAGGGGGCTTCCCATTTTGTGCTCCTGAAGAAATGGAAAACACGAAATAAATGGTAGGAACGGTAGGAATGAATTCAGCTCATATGTCTACCATTGATCAAGATATAACAAAAAGCTGGAAGAGACCCCAAGGACGGTCAGCCCAGTTTAGGGATTTTAAGGTCCTTGATAAACTGCAAATGGAACATGAGTCAACAGTGTAGTGCAAAGCTTAAAAAGCCAATGCGGTTCTAGGCTTCATTCATAGGACTCTAGTGTGTCTAGATCGTAGGAAGTGAGAGCCCCACTTCCAAATGCAGTGGCAGTCACTAAAAGCAATATAATCCAATAATAAAAACAATTCACAGAATATAAATCCAAGTCTCCGATATAGGAAATTAGTCCTGGAAACAAAGCACCGTGAACTTCAGAGTAAAATCCAAAACACAGTTTCCAGGCATGAACATAAATGAGAATCCTTTTTTATGAGCTAAGACAAGGCAGGAGATGTGCTTCCAAGAATCAACATTGCTTCATCTGAAAACTCTCTGTTTCCCCTGCATTTACCCATGTTTACGAGCCAAAAAGGCATTTCTCTGCCCTCAAATCCCCATGCGTTTGTAAGCTATTCTAAGGGAGCATCTGGGGTGAACCTTTAATCTTAACCTTGTATCTCTATCTAAGAGAGACTCCTCTGAGTCACTGCCCGAAACACCTGGAACTTGTTGATGTTCAAACTTCTGGGAAAGGTCACCCTTATCGTTAGTTTCTGCTTCCTCGCTAGCCTGCAGCCTCACTGACAATTCACCATTTCCATCATCAGACAATTCAACAGTTACAGCATCAGAGCCTTCGAGATTTCTCTCTTCAGCATTGCTTTTGTCAGCCTGCAAAACCCCAAATCCCCCTTCATTATCAGACTGAACCACAACAATTAGGATACTTCAGGGGCTCTTTTTCCTCTCATTTTTAAAGGAAATTGAGTGAAACTAACTACGTGGTAGAACACATTGACCACATTGCAAGGCCATTCAATGCTAATCAAGATGGCTAATTGTAACATTCACACTTGCCTCCAACAGACAAGAGTTCTTTCTCCCATCCTGGGCATTATTCCACTGGTATATAAACCCTACTTGCCTAGTTTCCCACAGACCTCACAACCTCTGAGGATGCCTGCCATAGATGTGGGTAAAAAGTCAGGGGAGATAGCTTCTGGAACATGGCAATTCAGCCCAGAAAACTGACAGTAACCCAGTGATTCCAGCCATGAAAGCCTCCGACAACACATCAAATACTGCAGAGTTCCTATCAGCAGCGTAATTACTGCACCGTCTGACCTTGTTCTGCTCACTGTTTTGAAAACTGACTGACTCAGTTTTCATCCAAAATATCAGGAGACTTTTATGCAATAGATCCACTGCAATGCATTTCTATCTAACAATGCATTTCTATCAATCTGTCTATCACCACCATCATCATAATCATGCTTCCCCTCCATCTACATATTATTTCCCTATTGTTGCACTCTAGCTTTGAGACACCTTTTCACCGAGCACCACACCAGAGTCCAGTAGTACTAACTACAACAGTTTAAGAAAAGCAGAGACAGATGGAAAAAGGGTATTTCCCCAAAAGCAGTAGGAAAGGAGCTATACAATAGCAGTAGACTATATAGACAAAAGAACAGTAGTCCAAAAATGGCAAAATACATGAAATGCTGGAAGTCAAGATCACAGGCATAAATCCATAACCATGGAAGCAAAAACTTTTCCCATGTTGAAAATCTTTCAGGAACATAGGCAAACACAGGAAACTTGAATCATAAACTTGAGAGCTGAGACAGGAACCTGAACATTATTGGCAATGTTGTCTCCTTTGAGAGACACCAAGTAAACATCACTTAATTTAAGCCCAAGCCTGACCAAAAAGCCATGAGATCACGCCTCACACACCTGGGTTTCAAGGACTTCCCACAGAATGTCTCTGAACACCCAATTAATTTATCCTTCACTCCCTCCATCCGGAGACCTAATCTGATATTGTGGGAAAACTCCCCACCGGCTGAAGGTCAATTCCCATGAGAAATGGACTTTCCCCCTGTTGCTAAGGAACAAATATTGGAATCCAAAACATCCTCTGTCTCATCTTCACTGCCTGTGCTTTTCTCTGATTTAAGGCCTGCAATTCATGCTGATCACACACAGACTCCTCAGTTGGAAACTCATCGTCACCCTTGTCCTCTGAGAAATCTCCAGACTTTTGCTCAGCCCCAACATTGGCCTTTTTAGCTGCTGTTTCACACTCCTGACTCATGTTGAGCTTGTCTTCCATTAAGATCCTGAGTCGCTTTTCATGCCTATTTCATCCATATGGACATCATGTTGTCTGATGTGACCCAGAATCCAAATGCCGTTCATGTTTTGGAAGTGATATTTCCCGATCTGGCCCCGTTTCCCATTCACATTTACAACCCAGATGGCAGCAGAGCTTTTCTTGTTTCCAACAACGTTTCTGTGCTGAATGGTGTGGGGATGAGCCTCGCGCCGAATAAGATATTTAATGTGCCGAAAATGAACTTTTATCCTTCCGTAATGTGTGGTTAAAACACAGCCGCTGCAGCCTTTTTTACATCAATAACAATGAGTGGCTGTCTGGTAGATACGCCGCTTTATTCATTTTTATAAACTGTTGGGCGGAATGGGAAATTGGAGTAAAAATACAACTGCAATTTCCTCTCTCTTTTTCTGTAGTGAAGCTGGGCCAGAATCTTATCTCAAATAATCTAATGCTAACATTCTCTCCCCCCCTCCCTTTTTTCATAAAAAGCCCAAAAGCAAAAAAAACTTGGAAACAAAGGGAGACAATCCAGCAGAGCTGAAACATTCATCACCTGAGGATACAATTTGCAGCAAAGGACAATAGAGGAAGGGAAAGTGCAATGCACAATCTGGCACTTTTATGTCGGAAGCCAGGTTTCGCTTCAAAGTGGGTTCGTCTGCGTGGCAGCGACATAGTTTTGCATCTGTCCAATATTTGCCCCCTGCAAAGATGGGATTAGATCAGCTCCAAAATCCAAAGGAGGAAAAATAAGCTTTCAGGCATTCAGATCTGGTCCCAAGGCAGGGAGATTGTGGCTTGTTTACAAATGGAAACCCACTTCTCCTTCTAAAGGCATAGAATGCATCTACATTGTGGATTTAAAGAAGTTTGGCACTGCTTTAACTGCCAGGGCTCAATGCGACAGAACCCTGGGAGGGCTGCGTCTTCACTGCAGAATTAATGCATTTCGACACCACCTCTGTTGCCTTGGTTCAATGGTATGGCATCTTAGGTGTTGGTTATATATCACAGATATATAAACCCCACTTGCCTAGTTTCAAACAGACCCCACAACCTCTGAGGATGTCTGCCATAGATGTGGCTGAAACATCAGGAGAGAATGCTTCTGGAACATGGCCAGACAGCCCAGAAAATTCACAGCAATTTTAGGAGTTGTAGGTTCACAAGGTAAAACTTCAACTATCCCAGTCCGGGTCGGATTGAGCACCTGATTATTAAATAGCCTAGCTCGTTGTTAACCTAAGCAACCTGAAAGACAGTCACATCTGTCAGGTAGGAAATTTAGGTACTGCTTTATGCAGGGAGGCCAATTTAACTAATTTATGTCACCATAAAAACATCCAGGAGTGCGTGGAAGAATGAGGAAGTACTCCATCAGGGACTCAGTGTCACAGTGGACGATGAAGCAACAGCTCCTCCTGTGGCCAGAATTGAGCATACAGTAGAGTCTCACTTATCCAACACTCGCTTATCCAACGTTCTGGATTATTCAACACTTTTTTGTAGTCAATGTTTTCAATACATCGTGATATTTTGGTGCCAAGTTCATAAATACAGTAATTTCTACATACCATTACTGTGTATTGAACTACTTTTTCTGTCAAATTTGTGGTATAACATGATGTTTTGGTGCTTAATATGTAAAGGCATAACCTAATTTGATGTTCAATAGGCTTTTCCTTAATCCCTCCTTATTATCCAACATATTCGCTTATCCAACGTTCTGCTGGCCCATTTATGTTGGATAAGTGAGACTCTACTGTACCATCATGAAGCCGGAAGCTGGAAAATGTTAAATTGCCTCTGTGTCTGTGTCTGCATGTTGTATGTCTAATGGCATTGAATGTTTGCCATGTATATGTACATTGCACTCCACCCTGAGTCCCCTTTGGGATGAGAAGGGTGGAATATAAATACTAAAAATAAATAAATAAGGTATTTCTGCCCAAGTGTGATGGTGCCTTATAAAACTACATATCCCAGCATTCCATAGTATTGAACCAAGGCAGTGAAGGTGATATCAACTGCATTGATTTCACAGTGTAGGTGCACTTGCAGGGATAGGGAAGCATCCTCCGAGTCGACAGATATCTGAGACTGTTGTTGAATGTTTAGTTTAGATGCATTGTGATGGCATACAGTGCAGATCTGAAAAGCAGGCGGGCTCCTTTCTGAAATGGTTCTTCTATTTTCTTTGTTGCAAAGAAAAAACACAATCCAAGGATCTTGAAGCGCTTTTGAGACAAGCCAAGACAAAGAAGCGGGCAGAAGGAGCTTTTTTAGGCTTAAGCCTTTGCTGGCAACTTCTTTCTCTCATCCATCGCTCTCCAAGGTCCTCCAAGATCCCTTTGCAGGCTGACGTTCCAGATGAATGAATTGATGCAGTTGATGGAGTCAGAAACTCCTCAGCAATGGGTGTTGTTTGTGGAGTAACAGAGATAAGTCTGAGCAACAAGGAGGAGGAAGCGGGATAAGCAACACAAGGAATGCAAGCAAATGGCCAGAGTTTCTAAAATAATGTTGCTCACTGCACAAGCTGGAGATAACTGAAACAGACTGGAGCAGAATGAGAGTAAAATAATATTAAAATATTAAAAGATAAAAGAAAGGAAAACAATGACGATACCGGAGCTCAGCTAAACGCCTCTTAACTCGCCGGCGTCCGAACAGCTCTCGCTGAATTGATGCAGTTTGAAACTCTTGAAAATGCTTGGACTCAATGCTATGGAATCCTTGGTGAGACACCAACAGACTTTGGCAAGGAAGGCTCAAGGCCTTGCAAAACTACAACTCCCCTGACTCCATAGCATTGAGCCATGG
Organism: Anolis carolinensis; assembly: GCF_035594765.1. Classification (NCBI taxonomy): domain Eukaryota; kingdom Metazoa; phylum Chordata; class Lepidosauria; order Squamata; family Anolidae; genus Anolis; species Anolis carolinensis. Next base: position 367,222,885 of record NC_085841.1, read on the forward strand.
CAAAGCGGTGCCAAGCGGTATTCATTCTACAATGCAGACAAAACCTTACAGAAGCGGAACAGGAGTGAACTGTGTGTGGCGAAGGCAAAACAAGCCATTGTGTGTATTGTAGCGATTGATGATGATAAATGGAAGCTCTTACATGTGCCCGCAATCCAGAGTCACCCGCAGAACAATCACATGCCACTCAGGTTTGCAGAACAAAAATACAGGAACCTTACTGATTCCAAGAGATTAAAAAAAGTAGTATTTATAATGGTCCCTCTGATCACTTAAAGAGGTCCATAGTCATAAACAGTCCTTTCTCAGTCCAAAAATCTGTTTCAGAGAATAATACAGTCCTGGTTCTTCTCCCTCTTTTCTCAGCAGCAAACAGGCCTCAAAATAGCAAGGCCTCTCTGAGTACACTGCTTTCTTCACTCGTTGTCGTCTCACCCGTTCAGTTGTTTTCGACTCTTCGTGACCTCATGGACCAGTCCACGCCAGAGCTCCCTGTTGGCCATTGCCGCCACCAGTTCCTTCAAGGACGGGCCAGTCACTTCAAGGATACCGTCCATCCAACTCGCCCTTGGTCGGCCTCTCTTCCTTTTTCCTTCCATTTTCCCCAGCTCTCTTCACTAGCAATACTGAAAACTTGTCCAAACTGGTTCTGCAGCAGCAGAACAGAAACAGTATCAAATCAATTGCCAGGTCTTTGCAGGCACAGCCAATCGGCTTCATGCACTTCATTTTCCAGTTAACACACACAGCACTGTGCTTTTGCAAACCATGACATGTATGTGCCATTCTCTTCCTTGTGAAGAGAAAAAGCAGGGTATAATAATAATAATAATAATAATAATAATAATAATAATAATAATAATAATAATAATAACTTATGCCTCAAGTACCACCTCCCTGCAGTAAAGAACTGGTGGGATCACAAACCTGCAAAGGTTGTGGAAAATGAACACGCAAAGATACTGTGGGACTTCCGAATCCAGACTGACAAAGTTCTGGAACACAACACACCAGACATCACAGTTGTAGAAAAGAACAAGGTTTGGATCATTGATGTTGCCATCCCAGGTGACAGTCGCATAGATGAAAAACAACAGGAAAAACTCAGCCGCTATCAGGACCTCAAGATTGAACTTCAAAGACTCTGGCAGAAACCAGTACAGATGGTCCCGGTGGTGATGGGCACACTGGGTGCCATGCCAAAAGATCTCAGCCGGCATTTGGAAACAATAGACATTGACAAAATTACGATCTGCCAACTGCAAAAGGCCACCCTACTGGGATCTGCATGCATCATCCGAAAATACATCACACAGTCCTAGACACTTGGGAAATGTTCGACTTGTGGTTTTGTGAAACGAAATCCAGCATATCTATCTTGTTTGCTGTGTCATACAACATCGTTGTGTCAATAATAATAACAACTTTATTTTTATACCCCGCCCCATCTCCCTGAAGGGACTCAGGGTGGCTTACATGGGGCCTTGCCCGATAAAACAATCAAATATCAAAACACAGCAATAAAACAGTTATCCAATAAAAACATCAATTACAGTAAAAACAATCGTTAAAATCAACATAAAACATACAATATTAACACTGGAGACTAATTCATAGAACCCAGGCAAAGTATTAACAACAACAACAGCAACAACAACAGCAACAACAACAGCAACAACAACAGTAACAACAACAACAACAACAACAACAACAACAACAACAACAACAACATAGCAGAATGGGATTGGACTGGAAGGCCAAAGAGGCTCTCTTCCAACTCGATCTTTCTATGACTCTCTGATGCTGTATCTCCGGGAAGCCAGGCACAGTCATCACTGCTTTGACAACAACATCTTTTCTGACAGTCTTGCAAAGGAGCGCTCGGAGCGAAGTGACCTTATCGGGTGGACGGCACCGAAATCTCATCATCCAGGAGAGGAAATTCCTGCAGCCAGGCCGGAGGAGGGAGCTGCTCGTTGGCCTCTCCTAATAAACACATCACCAAGGCCGGTGTGAGCCCAACTGGTCCTATTGAAAGGCTGCCCACGGAGGAGGCGCACCGGATTGGCCGGGCAACGACGGTGCCCAAAGGGCAGGCAACATGCAAGCGGGGCTCTTTCTGGCCAAATGGAATCGGAGTCAATGAGAGCGTTGCTGTCATCCAAGGCCAACGGAGGTGACTGTGAGGAGAGACATTCACTGAGGTCTCCATATTGCACAAGCAAAAAGGTTGAGAGCCTTGGAAAGTTGCTTGCCAATTGCTGGAAGGATGGCACAGAGTACAAGCTGAGTTTCCCTTTCCCAAAATGCTTTGGACCAGAATGATTTCGGATCTTGCCATAAGAGCTTGCCATAAGTCGAAGTCAACACGACAGTTATTAAGAACCAATAAGAAAGACATGCCTAACAATGAGGGCTGTTTGACAGGATGGTCTAAAACTCTTCCTCAGCTTTGCCTTGTTTTTGTTTTTAATGGCTATGAAGCGAGTGCCAATTGCCTCGGTACCAACAGACCTCTGAGGATGCTTGCTACAGAAGCAGGTGAAATGTCAGGAGAGAATGCTGCTGGAAAATAGCCATACAGCCTGGAAAACTCACAGCAACTCAGTGATTGTGGCTATGAAAACCTTCAGCGAAACATCACTGTCTTGTCTAGTGCTGCATCTACACTAGGCATGAGCAAACTTGGTCCTTCAAGGTGTTTTGGACTTGAACTCCCATCATTCCTAATAACCTCAGGCCCTTTCCTTTTCCCCCTCAGCCACTTAAGTGGCTGAGGGGGGAAAGGAAGGGGGCTGAGGCTGTTAGGAATGGTGGGAGTTGGAGTCCAAATCACTTGGAGGGCCCAAGTTTGCCCATGCCTGATCTACACTGTAGATGGAACGCCGTTTGGCGCTCCTCTGCCTGGCCTGGCTCAAGCTTAAGCGGCTGAGGGGGAAAAGGAAGGGGCCTGAGTCTGTTAGGAATTTGTCGGAGTTCAAGTCCAAAACACCTGGAAGGCCCAAGTTTGCCATGTCTGATCTGCACTGTAGATTGAACGCCGTTTGGCGCTCCTCTGCCTGTCCTGGCTCAAGCTTAATCAACTGAGGGGGAAAAGGAAGGGGCCTGAGGCTGTGAGGAATTTGTCGGAGTTCAAGTCCAAAACACCTGGAGGGCCCAAGTTTGCCATGCCTGATCTACACTGTAGATGGAACGCCGTTTGGCGCTCCTCTGCCTGTCCTGGCTCAAGCTTAAGTGGCTGAGAGGGAAAAGGAAGGGGCCTGAGGCTGTTAGGAATTTGTCAGAGTTCAAGTCCAAAACACCTGGAGGGCCCAAGTTTGCAATGCCTGATCTACACTGTAGATGGAACGCCATTTGGCGCTCCTCTGCCTGTTCTGGCTCAAGCTTAAGTGGCTGAGAGGGAAAAGGAAGGGGCCTGAGGCTGTTAGGAATTTGTCAGAGTTCAAGTCCAAAACACCTGGAGGGCCCACGTTTGCAATGCCTGATCTACACTGTAGATGGAACGCCGTTTGGCGCTCCTCTGCCTAACCTGGCTCAAGCTTAAGCAGCTGAGGGGGAAAAGGAAGGGGCCTGAGGCTGTTAGGAATTTGTCGGAGTTCAAGTCCAAAACACCTGGAGGGCCCAAGTTTGCCATGCCTGATCTACACTGTAGATGGAATGCCGTTTGGCGCTCCTCTGCCTGGCCTGGCTCAATGTTGTGGAATCCTGAGACTCACAGTTTGGAGAGCCACCAGCCTTCATGGTCAGAGAAGGCTAAGGAATCTGTGAAACTACAACTCCCAGGTGTCCATAGCATTGAGCTAGGGCAGTTGAAGTGGTGTCAATCTGCATTTATTTCGCAGTGCAGACCTGCACCACGTCTTTGTGTAACATGCCCATGTTCTTAACTGAGTCTCGAGGGCTTCGTTCAGGCAGCATTTGATCTCAGACCTGTGCCTTTCTCCTTTGGATGGGCCTGTATACACACACCACAGACTGGGCCTAGATCTAAAAAGAGAACTTTCCCAAACTTCTTTCCTTCTTTTTCCCTGCGAGAGCATCCTCGCCCCCCCCCCCCCCCAACCCTTCCCCCCGAAATCAATCTTTTTGAGCAGACTGTCGGAGGCAAGTTCTCTTTTCTTGCAAGGCTTCACAAGACTCTCTCTCTCTCCTTTCCCGTCTCCATTATGACGAGTTCAAATAAAAGGTTTTTCTTGCCTTTTCTTTTTGGGAGAGATGTACAAATCGTGAGGTGCCGGTGTCGGCGCGCCAATCATCTGATGTGTCAGGGTTGTGAAAAAGACCCACATTAAAGGAACCTGAAAGGCCAGCCGGCGCGCTCTGACACGTACATTCAAAGGAAGAAAGGCAACGCCGAGAGAAAGGCAGCGAACATCTTCGGCGTCAATCATCTTCCTGCAGCAAACGCCGACAAAAGGACGGGCTTCGGAGAGATTCACCTCCCTGTGAAAGCAGAGTTCGGTGCCGTTCCCATCTCTCCGCTTCCACAAAGGGTTTTGGCAGGAACACAGCTTCAAACAGGAGTAGTTCGGATGCCCTTTTCAGACCCGTCCGTGGGTCTCTTCAAAGCAGAAGGAGGGGTGGAGAGCAGGCTTCTTCAGAAGACGGCTCTGGAGCATCTTCACGGCACCTGCGCATAACTCACGTCTGCAAAGGGATTCTTTCCAATATTCAGACGTAGCCAACATCTCCCCTTCTCTCCTCTTTCTGTTCTCCAAACATCCCTCAGTTGTTCATCAGAGGACCAAAGCCTGGAAGCCATGAATCCCTCTGGCACGTGGTTGAGAAGCTGGGCATGTTTGGCTTGAAGGCGAAAAGGCAGAGAGAAAAGGACAACCAGAGCCAGGTTTAACTGTTTGAACTCCCACCATGAAATAAAGAGCCAGACACAAGAAAATGGATCTAAAGGGCCATTCTCTGACCTATTTATTGAAAGAACTGGTAATAACCTGTAGAGGGAAAATCTGTAAAAACACACAAAATGTAAATCATGGGTGAATGGCCACCTAGTGAGCCTCGTCCCGGGTCCAGGTGTCACTCCCTCTGACCACCTCCAAGGACATGCGTGCACCAAGGATCCCGAAGGCCGACCAAAAATTCTTAGTCTGCACCCTCGGCCGATCATAGTTGGAAGGCCATCCTGAGGGCGCTCTCTCCCAAACCACAGAGTCTTTCAAGAGTGAGAACCCTCAATCCAGCCCCAAGGGTAGCTCCCGTTTTATGAAAAATCATGGGGACTTTTGGGGAGTCCACCCTTCACCCCTAAGGGGGGGGTGCCACGGTGCCTACCATACCTATTTAACCTTAAACATGCCTTGGAATCTTATTATATACTCATGGAAATCTATTTATATGACGCCACCAAAGCCAATTCCCACACCCCTCTGAACAGTGTGGGGTAGGCGAAAAACCACCCAATGCAAACTCGGGGGGAAATATTCCTACCCGGCCCTTGCATGACCAGTCTATACTCACACTGAGGAAACTGAAAGTGGGGGACAGAGGAGCCTCCTCCCACTTGTTGCTCCGCCCCCTCACATGGATGAGCCGGCAGACCAGCCGGCCTTAGCAAGTCTGGCTCCTTCATGGGGTCTTTCAAACTGCCCTCCCACGCCTTAAGCTTGCTTGGCCGCGGGTGGGGCCTCTTTGAGGAGAAGGGGGCAAGCTTGTTTTCATCTGCTCCAGAGATTGGGACACATTGGAGCCATGGATCCAAGCTGCAGGACCCCACCCAAACATGATTCTATTAGGATGAAAAAGATTTTCCCCTGACATGAAGTCCAGTCGTGTTTGATGCTTGGTGCTCATCTGGGGCTTGGTGCTCATCTCCATTTCTAAGCCGAAGAGCCGGCATTGTCCATAGACACCTCCAATGTCATGTGGCCTATCATGAGTACCTATTGATCTACTCACATTTGCAACCAACCAATCAACTCACATACATACTGACTTTTATTTATAGAGAGATTGGTCCTAGAGGTTTCTCGGGGCACCCAGTCTGGTTGTTTAGATCCCCAAAGTTGTTATGACTATGCTTTTAATGAATGAGAACATGGACTTTGCATGACCTGTATGAAGACTTATTGAGGATCCTGGATGAATGGATTCTAATCGTGGACATGCTTAAAATTTTATATAATGTGATTTTATTTTGTAATGGTATCTGTTTTTATATGAATTGTTGTCTTTTAGATTGCTTTATGTGAATTGTTGTTTTTACATTGTTTTTTAGGCATTGAATTTTTGCCTACTTATTGTAAGCTGCTTTGAGTCCCCTCGGGGAGAAAGGCGGGGTAAAAGTGATGTAAATAAATAAATAAATAAATATGCATTGCAATAAGTAAGTGAGCAGATGGAGAAAACCAGAGATAAAGAGCCCCAAATGGGTATAGGCTTGCATAGGTGTGTGCCAAAATAGGTAAAGGCCTTAACTTGTCTGACAGCAACATATATGGCTTGAGAGAGAAATTTGGATTTTCCAAGACATGAAACCAAATGCACCATGGGATGCATCTACACTCAATGCATCCACAAATGAATGCAGTTTGGCCCGATTGAATAGCCTTGACTCAATGCTATGGAATCCTGAGAGATGTTATTTGGTGAGGAAACATCACTCTTCAGCAGAGAAGGCTAAAGATGTGCCAAACTACATCTCCCATGATTCCATAGCATTGATCCATGGCAGTTCAACTGGTGTCAAATTGCATTAATTCTGCAGTGTAGATGCATCCATGGTCAAGTGCATGCACAGATTGCGCAGTGTGACTCCGTTTCCATTACTCTGCAGTGAAAGTGGCCATTGTGCACGAGACATAAGTCCTAGAATGACTTGGAAGGGACCCCAAAGGGCATCCAGCCCATCCACCTTCTGTCAGGAGGGAGAATGTCCATCCTCTGCTGTGGTTTCAGGTTTAGTTCTGTGTTAAGTCACTGACAGGTTCCCCCAGGAGTTGATTTATGGCTGTGTTTTTTTTATAATATTGCACGGTATGTTTTTAATATGTGTACACTGCTCTGAAAGCTCTTTGGAGTGTGCGGTTTACAACGGCAGCAAATAAATGATTTATTTAACATTTAAAAACATGTGTCTTTCAAAGGGGAGATCAAGGCGGGCTTGGACACCCAACGAGGCCGCATTATCCCAGCTGGACGTAATTCCCTTTGACAGCCTTGATTACATTGCCAGTGACAGAAATGACTAGTTGTGAGAACAAAAGCAAAGGCCATCACAAAGCAGCCTTTGCAAAGTGGGCTGAAGAGGAGGAGAAGGGGAAAGAAGGGCGCCTGGGTCTCTGCCCACAGACTGGGTGATGGGCTTTGCAAGATGTGCATTCCCATCGGACGATGCATTGGAGAAGGAGGGGAATAGAATAGAATAACTTTGTCCTTGCACAGTGTGTTGAGCTGCTGAACTTGCAGACCAAAAGACTGCAGGTTCGAATCCAGAGAGCGGAATGAGCGCCTGCTGTTAGCTCCAGCTTCTGCCAACCTAGCAGTTCAAAAACATGCAGATGTGAGTAGATCAATAGGTACAGCTCCAGCGGGAAGGTAATGGTACTCCATGCAGTCATGCTGGCCACATGACTTGGAGGTGTCTACGGACAACACTGGCTCTTCGGCTTAGAAATGGAGATGAGCACCAACCCCCAGAGTCGGACATGACTGGAGTTAATGTCAGGGGAAACCTTTACCTTTACCTTACATTGTACAACAAAATTTCATGCTTTTCCCCACACACACCACAAAAGAATGCACCCATCCCTCTACATTCCCACCGCCGCTACACAACCCCCAATGTCACATCAGTGCGAAGCCATGGAGTTCAATATAGCCACAGCTCTAGGATAAAAGCTGCCTCTTGGTCTGTTTGTTTTTGCCTTTGTCACCCTGTACCTTTTCCAGATGGCAAAAGAATATGCCGGGTGAGCTGGATGCCCAAGGTATCTGGGGCAATGCAACACCAAAGACGCAGGAAGATGTTTACTTTTACTTTAAAGGGTAGCATAACTTGGCTTAGAATGTATGTAACAGAGGCTTGGATGTTGAAAAACAGTAACAAGTTTATTCAGGTACACAAGCTTAGTGGTTTCAATGTTGCTTCTCACTTAGAGGTACACTTCTTCAACAGTTACAATGATAACATGTGATGATACAACTCTCAAAAGGATTATTTCTTCCCTTAAGCAGTTTAAACTTTTTTCTTCCAACTGATGTTCTTAATTCAACTGATCACTACAGATCCAACTGGGATTTCTTTCCCTTTATCACTCAGACTCCACTGCTAACTCAAATAAGTCACTTGACCTATTTAAACCGACACAAGCTAGAGATCTTCTAACTTCCCTGGTTCTCACTACTTTAGAACCAGTCTTCCCTGTGATTCCCTGATCACAGACTGACTCTCTTTTCAAAATCTGCTCTCTCTTACCAAATGGCAGTTGGGTCCGCCTATGTTTCTATGGCAACTTGCCTCAGAATGCTGAGCTGGCTACCATCCCCCACGCACTGATAACTCTAATACTTACCCATTCCAAACATATACCTATAATTAAACATAACAACTGTAAACCAAAATTTACACTTCACCACAGTATCCAACAATGAGGCAGAGGTGTATATAAATATGTCATTAGTCCTCCTCCTAATTACATGATAGCAATGGTATTGCTATGGTGGAAAGGGGTACAAGCATGAGGTCCAAGCAGCAGAAGACCCCACAGAAAGCTATTCCTGCAGGGAAAGCATCCTCCTCCCGATGAAGCACAATCCTTACCAACCGCCACCAGCCCTTTGCTTGCACATCTCCAACCCAGGGGAGTCCCTTGCCTTCCAAGGGGATCCATTCCTCTTACTGTCAATCTGGAGCAGAAGGAAAGGAGCTTTCTCCATCTTGTAAGGGACCATAGCCTTTCAGATTTTTAAAGATGGAGTTATCAGGCATCACCTCTTCAGCTTCTGGCCTGCAGGCTAAACACACCCACTGTCATAAGGTGGCAAGACTCCTAGATCCCTTTCCCAGGGTGTGATGGCACGCCCAAACCTATGGGAAAACTATATTGTCTGGCTTTACTCGGGGGATATCTGTAAACCTTCTGTTAAGATCAAGACCCTTAACACACAGAGGCACTTTAGGCAAGGTGAAAAGATAACCAAAATGAGTTTACTGAAAGCAAGATGAATAAATGGTTAACTCCACCCGGGACGGTTGTAAGATAGCTTAAAACAATATATTACAAAAGAAGATTTTGTTGATTGCAGTCATCTCTCTGGAGTCTTTAAAAGTCCTCTGTCTCCGGTGCAAAGCAATGGCTCACAAGCTGAAGCCCAAGGACTGTCTCAATCTTCTTTCTTTGTGAAGCCTAAGCTGATCAAAGGCTTCTGTTGTCTCTGAGACTAGTGGTATAAGAATACTGCTGAATGCAGTATTTAGTGCTAAGGATGCCTGTTTGGGATTGCTGGGCCTAGGACTACCAGACAATGCCCAAGCTTTTAAACACTGTAGCTCTGCTGCAGAAAAAGAGGAGTCTAGCAAGAGAACTCTGTACAGGCAAATGGACTAAACCAACTAAGGCTAGCCAGTAGGGTCTTTTTTGTGCTCCACCCAAAAACTAATACAAAAGGAGGTATTTACACTATTGGGAAAGCTTATCAACAGGAGGAACTAAAGCAAAGGAGAGGAAAAGGCAGAGCCAAGACTTCGCACAGGGACTGTTTCCAAGCTGTGTCCCCCATCCTATATCTGTGCATTTCACTTTTATTGCCAAAGCTGAGTAGTGTATATTTCTCCCTGTCGAAATCCATTTGGTTAATTTTGATCCAGCCCTCTATTCTGTGGGTGTTATTTCGGATGCTGACCCTGTCCTCTGGGGTGACACCAACCTTGGGATCAGTCTCTTAGCAGAGCAGCCTGGGCGCAATGCATCTAGGCAAGGTCTCCGAAGCACAGCCACAAGCCCAAGTTTGCTTGGTTCGGCTATAAGAAACAGGGCTTCCTCCTCCTCCTCCTCCTCCTCCTCCTCCTCCAGCTTGATTCTTATGCTTTGGAAAGCCTTCCCTCCCCAAGATCTTGGTATTCAAAAAGGCTTTCAAAACTCTCCGTTTGGAGTGGCTTTTAACCCAGGTCCTCAGAACGCACACCGCTGTTTTATTGCTCTGGGTATGAAAACTGCTTTTGAACTGGCTGTATTATTAAATTTTAAAGTGTTGCTTGTTAAGATGTACACATTAGGCTTTTCAAGGCTTTAATGTAAGGTTCACAGCCTTGTTTGCCGCCTTGGCTGAACTCACATCGTCTCGATGCCTCGCTGAGGAGCTACCGTTCCACCTTTGCTGCCGTGGTGGATGTGGCCTGTGATTATTTCCCCCCAAATTCCTTGTAAGGTGAACTGTTTTTATTATCTGAGCTGCTCTTGTTGGAGTGGAGATGGAGGAAGCTACGGTTGAGGGGGATTGGGGGAGTTTCCCCCCTTACAGTTCAAACACCTCCAGATTGAAGCGGTTTTCCTTCAAAGCATTGCCAGAGACATGGGGCAAAGAGAGATCCATTAAGCAAAATGAGGGAGTGGGCAAATTGCACACCCTGCCTGTGTTATTGTAAGCCATGGTAGGAACGGCCTCTTGGATTGTTGAGTTTGCCGAAAGTGGAAAGCCCTCCTTTACTTACCTTCATTGGAAAACGGCCTTTTCTGGATGGTGGGCAGAGGTTGCCTTTTGTACATATATCTGAAAACCAGAGGAAGCTTGGAAATAAAGGGGAGCAGAGACAGCCCAGCCCAAATGGCAGGAATGGGGTGATTGTCCTGGAATAAGACAGCATCCAGTTCTGGGCACCACAAGTTAAGGAAGATACTGTCACAGGATGGAATTGTGAAGTGATTTATAGTTTCCAAATTACAACCTACCTGGAAAGCAAGCATCCAAGAAGCAAGCAGAGTCCTTTCTCAGAAACACAACTTCTATGTCCTTCTATCAGCAGAGTCCAATTGCCAGCATCTGACCTTATCTACACAATGTTTAGTGAACTCACAGATTGAGGTTTTCATCCAAAATATCCAGAGGCTTTAATCTCCATCGTTGCAATATACGAGGACTATGCACAAAGTAGATTACATTTTGGAATTAAAAATGAACAAAGTATAGGAGAAAACATTTACCATATGCAGTTGAAAGCCACACCCAAATACCACATCTCACGTAGTCGCCATTCAAATCTAGGCACTTACCATAGCGATGAATGAGCTTGGCAACTCCTTCCCCACAAAACTCTGCCGCTTGCGTCCTCAATCAGCCAGTCACCCCTTTCTGCAGGTGTGCAGCGTCGCCAAAGGCTGTTTTGCCAGCCACATCCCCATTGTTGGAAACAAGTGGTTAAGGTAACGACGCTCCATGCTGGCCACGTGACCTTGGAGGTGTCTACGGACAATGCTGGCTCTTCAGCTTAGAAATGGAGATGAGCACCAACCCCTAGAGTCAGACATGACTGGACTTAATGTCAGGGGAAAACCTTTACCTTTTTCAACTGCATATGGTAAATGTTTTCTCCTATACTTGGTTCATTTTTAATTCCAAAACGTAATCTATTTTCTGGATAACCCTCGTATACAAATGTACAATCAGGATTTGCAGATCCATTTTCAGCTTGTCGTTGTAAGCGATCAGAGGCATCAGATAGTCAAATACACAGAATATAGGCAGATACTCACACTGAGTCTCACAGGAGAGAGAAAGATGGATTCTTTCATCTTTCTTATATAGTTCCCTGCTGACAGGGCATCAGTAAGGGACACTGGCTGATGCAACCCCTTTGCAATAACCTTCACATGGTTACAACTCAGCCATTACCACATTCTCTTAGGTGTTGCATCATGACATTCACAGCCATTACCCAGATGCCATCAATATACCACATGTTCATCAAACAGTATTTTATTCTATGATTAAAAATGCTTTGCTGTTTCTTTCTATCAGATACTGAGAAAAGAAATGTGTGGAGAGGCCAAAATGAGCAAAGGTCTGGAAGCCAAGCCCTTTGAGGGATGACTGAGGGCACTGGGTCGGCTTATCTGGAAGAAAGGAAGGCTGAGAGAAGAGGACCTGAGAGCCCACTTTAAACACTTGAGGGAAATTTCATTGAGGAGGGGCCAAGTTTGCTTTCTGTTGCTTGGGAAACTAGGACACAATGGAGCCATGGATGCAAATTCCAGGAAAAGAGATTCCACTTAAACTTTGGGAAGAACATCCTGACAATAAAAGCTCTTTGACAGTGAAACCCACTGCTCCTTGGGAGACTGGTTGGGTCTCCTTCTCTTGATGTTTTTTCAATGGAAACTGGATGTCCTTCTATCAGGAGGGCTTGGATTGTGTCTTCATGCGTGTCAAAACGGAGTGGACTTGATGGCCTTTTATTGAATTGTATGTTTGCGGTCTGGTTGGGCCTATCAAGGTTTGGCAAGGCTGAAGACACCATCCTAAAAATGGAATGTAAAAAAACTGCATTATGAACAAAGGAGGCAAATAATTTGATGAACTTTGGCATGAAAAGTGCTCATGAGAAAACTGCTGGACTGACCTGAGAACTCTGGGGTGGAAATAACACCTATTTACATAGTCAAAGTCAATGACACTTTAAGAAAGAAGTTAAACAGCCTGGAATTGGTGAGGCTCCAGCAGGTCTGAGCTGAATGACAGAGGTTCTTTAAACAACCAAATAATGGAGAACCAAATTGCTACAGAAGGAGACCTTTTCCTTTTCGACTGTGTGGCAGGTTTGTGAAGGATGTAGCATTTGTCCACCCACCTCTCTTCTCCAGCAGCATTACGCCTGAATTTCTCCTTTGTGTAACCAATATAGACACTATTTATAAAACCAGTACTGGGATCTGTGTGTCTACTCTTTTCTCTGAAAGTGCCTAATGCACTCTGTCCCACTCAAAATGGATTAAATAACTTTTTAAGGTTCAAAAGGTATTCATAACACTTCTAACTCTAGGATTCTTTGATTCTATGGATGGCTGGGTCTTCTGCCAAGGTCTGGTGCCTGGTGCTCAGAGTCTTTGTTTGCTGTGGAGAGGCCACGGGGGAGAGCCAGAGGCAAGGAGGAACAACATGGGAGAGGAAGAAAGGGAGCCAAGCACACTGCTGCTCATCTTGATGGTCCTGTCACTGACACTCATGTCTATGCAAAGGGACCTCTCACCACCTGAGGGACCAAAGATGGAAGCAAAAGCTTTACGCAGACTAAGTTGATTTCTTCAAAAGCTCATGTTACCAACTTCCTTCTCTGAGTTGCCACCAAATCCCTTGGCATATTGATATTCCAGCCCAACAGGGCCATGGCTTTGAATGCTACATTCATGCACAAACACTCCTTTTAGTTACAGGGGAGAGTAGATCTTGACTGAACTTTGGACGCAATTGTCTAGAAGTCTCCTTCCTTGGATGTCCCTCAAAAAGGGACGGGCAGCTCCCTGATTCATGGGATGTACTTACTCAAGGCTGTGCAACTCACTTTCATGGAGAGCCACCCCAGCCTCATGGTTGCTCTCAAAGGGCTGCTGAAACCGTGGATGGAGAATTCGTAGAGACAGAAAAGCTCCAGAAAAGAAATAGTTGTTTTACAAAGTGATCTGTGCTCTTTAGTTTTTCCCAAGTTGAGTTCCCAGATGTCATTGAACAACACTTCCCATCACTTTTGCAAACTGCAGATAATGGGAATTGCAACCCAACAGCATTTGTGGCTCTGGGTAGTGTAGGGACCATAAGCCAGAAAAATAGTAAACTACTGCCTATGTCGCTTTGCCTGTGCATATGCCCCTCCCTTCCTGGGAGCTGGTGCCTTTCTCCAGAATGTTCCAAGACCAAAAGTTAGCTTGAAATCAACAAGTGAGGTCATTGGCATCACTTGTGCCAAGTAGGTGTGGAAAGTGAGGAAGATCCTCAGCCATTGGTCAATTTTAGATAAGCAGGGATATAAAATCTTTTGTTTGCTATGCACATGTTGCAATGGCCACTTGCATAGTACGGACCCATTAGAGTGGGTGCCTACGGCTGTTTTGCCTTATCATCAGCTGTGATAATAATAAAAGGTTTGTTTTATTGCTCTCTTGGAATTCTCTCCTTTACTTCCCCTCCGGGCTAGTCTCCAACAGTAGTAGTTAAAGGACATTTGAAGATCAGGCATCATATTCACAATCCTTGTATCTAAATTCAAACCCCACTCTCCTGATTAAACAGAACAAATTGCAGTCTCCCAAAGATCACTGTATTCCAACTCCCCTCAGCCCCAGTCCTGATGTCTAATGAGGAGGGATATAGGAGTCGGAGTCCAGCATTTGGAGGAAGGCCACAGAAAATGACATGGAGGGCTCAATTTGGCCCACAGGCCTTGAGCATATGGTCTCACTGGAGATGCTGTACTGAGCGGAATGGGTTGGATCCATGACCTGTGAGGCCCAATTCAACTCTCTGACACTTGTGTGAATCTCTTTGAGGAAGTGTAGTGATTTTAGCTAATACTACAGTTAAGAGGATCCATGCCTGGCAAGCATAGGTTAAACCTGATAGGCCAGGACAGAGAAACAAATTCGCCGGGTTGAAGACAAGCTACAGAGGTTTATTACAATATGGCCAAAAAAGTTGCAAGTACAAGCAATTTGCTTCAAAATGTATGAGCATAAAGATACAAAGAAATGCAAGATATCTTTAGAAAATGGTAAAGACCTGGCTGTGGGGCAGTGCAATGAGGCAATAAAAGGAAACCGATTCCACTGACCGGAGTGATCATGGTGTCCTGAGTTGGTTTAAACAGCTGATTTTAAAGTAGATATAACTGATTTAAATGTTTATTGTTTTAATGTTTAATTTTTTATATTTATAATTATTTTATGTCTCAGCATGGAATGCTTGCCGTATATATGTTGTGCTCCGCCCTGAGTCCCCTTCAGGGTGATAAGGAAGGGCGGAATATAAATGTTTTAATCAATACATCTTATACAGTTCTGGCAGCCATTCAAACTTCCTGCTCTCTTCCCTGATTGGCTAAGAAGAAGCTGACCAGGGTCTGCACGGGATTGGATGGGAGCTCTGTTGACATCTCTGCCTCCAGGTGGGGATTCCCTTGGCGGGGAGAATGGTGGTTTGGGATTGGTCAGAGGGAAGGGCCAATCAGCTGCATAGACGCCTCCTGGGAGGGTGCAGTCTGGGAAAAACAATGGCACCGATATGATGATTAGCTTTTGATTTGATTTGAGTTCCGTGCCAAAGATATGTAGTCCAGGAAACAAAGGTGCAAGTCTCAAAGGAAAAAGGTGCTGATCTTGGGTGATCAAAAGCTTGGCTGTCAATAAAAGAATTAATGAATGCACATACTCTAAGCCCCTCTTTCTGCAAGGGAGCAGCAGACTCTAAGCTTCAAGTGAATTTATTTTATTTTATTTACAGTATTTATATTCCACCCTTCTCACCCCGAAGGGGACTCAGGGTAGATCACAATGTACATATATATAGCAAACATTCAATGCCATTAGACAAACAACACACAGACAGACACAGAGGCTATTTAACTTCCCAGCTTCCGGCCACAGGAGGAGCTGCTGCTTTATCATCCACTGTGACGATGAGTTCTTTTGATGGAGTACTTCCTCATCCGGCGTTGTAAATCAGTTAAATTAGCCTCCCCGTATAAGTGGTCCCTAAATTTTCCTACTTGACAGATATAACTGTCTTTTGGGTTGCTTAAGTCAACAACGAGCAGGGCTATTTTTTATCTTAATTGTCGGGTGCTCACTCCGACACGGGCTGGCCTCGAACTCATGACCTCTTGGTCATAGTGATTTATTGCAGCTGGTTACTAACCAGCCTGCGCCACAGCCCGGCACCACCCCACAAACGTCCTGAATTTATCTCTTCTGGCAAAAGAGATGACCTATCTTTGCATATACACAATGAATCTGAGGATTACCTGTCTTGGAAAACAGCCAGAGGGATTTGCTCGTTTTCCAATTTCCAGGAGATTATCTGAACAGGGTCTCAGAGGGGAGCTGCCTCTAGGTTACACTCCAGTACATTTTAAGAAGCATTTAATATACACTTCATATGAGAAACAGATACAGTACATAGTTTAAAAGATACAAATTACAAAAAATAATCAAATTGATACAATTTATTGAAGGGTTAGACACATACAGAGATCATGGGGTACAGCTGCCTCTGGATTCATTCCCAATCTTCTAAAGCTTTGAACTTGCAAAACTCTGTGCCCCAAGGAAAGGTCTTTTTAATAAAATAAAAAAATCCGATTGTGGTCTTCTAGTGAACTATAAACCTTCTTGGGGGGGGGGGGGGCTTACCATGGCTCAATGAAGTCTCCTTCTCGGGAGGTTTTTAAGCAGAGGCCGAATGGCCATCTATCGGGTGGGCTTGGATGGTGTCTTCCTTTCAGCAGGAAAGGTTTGGACTGGATGGCCTTTGGGGTCTCTTCCCACTCTATTATGCTATTTCCCCCACCTACAACAATGGTAGGAAATGCTTCCAAGGCGCTTGGCAGAATCCTCCTTGATGGAAAGCCTTTTGCGCTTCCCCTCCGGCGAGGCCCGAGCCTGTAACAGTGGAAAGGGGTTCTGGAGTCAACCCTTCGCTTAGAGAAAAGCCCCGGGGCTTACAGGAAACAAACAACCGGAGCATGTTTGTATTCCAAGCCAATTCTTCAGTTTTAGAAGAAATCCCCCCAGTGGCTCAAGGTGCCTGCCTTCTGCAAGGAAATCTTTGCTTAACAGCCCCCTTCAAATCCCAGCCTGCTGTTTCCAAGACTTTTCCAATTCCGGTTTGCCTCTGAGCTGCTGCCCAAGGAGTCAAAAACTGGGATGTGCACAGAATAGGGATTTCTGTTGATGCCGGCTGTTGTGTTGTGCATGGAAATTGCATTATAGACAACACAGGGCAGTGACTTGAATGCTGGACTTTGGGAAACCAGGGTTTGAATCCCTGCTCAGCAACAGAATGGGTAGACACTCTCTCAGCCTGGGAAGAAGGCAAGGTCTTAACAAATTGGCCAAGGAAGTCTTACCATTTATGTGTTTTAAATGAAATTTTTATCTTGTATTGTTGTTTATATTGATATATTGTATTATTGTTTTATCTTTTTATATTGTGATTGTATTGTGTTGCTTATATTTTGTTCTTATGTTGTTTGGGCCACTGTCCCATGTAAGCCGCCCCGAGTCCCCGTGGGGAGATGGTGGCGGGATATAAATAAAGTTTTATTATTATTATTATTATTATTATTATTATTATTATTATTATTATTATTATTTCAAGGGACAACATGGTGCTTTGGTTTCAGTATGGGATCGAGACTCCAAGAGATCAGGGTTCAAATCCCCACTCAGCCATGGAAACCGATCTTAGGTAAGTGACACTCAGCCTCAGATGAAGGCAAGACACACTCTCTCAGCCTAAAAAGAAAGCAAGGTCTTGACAAATTGGCCAAGAAAGCCTTCGTCTGAACAGCCAACAAGGCGCTTTGGTCTCAGTGTTGAACTGGGACTCTGAGTCCAGATTTAGAATCATAGAGATCTACCTTAGGCAAGAGGCACTCTCTCAGCCTCAGAGGAAGGTCAAACATCCCCTTTTGCCAAGGAAATCTTATTTTAAGAGTCAGCGTGGCATAGTGGTTTCAGCATTGGATTGGGACTCTGAGGGGCCAGGTTCAAACCTCTGCTCAGCCACAGAAATGCACCTTGGACACATCACACTCTCTTAGACAGAGGAAAGCCAGTTCAAGCTTTCCCTGTACAAATGGACAAAGGGGATGGCATCCCTCCTCTGAATAAACCTTGCCAAGGAAACCCCATGAAAAGGCTCCCTGGAAGGGACTTTGGAGAGATTCTAGGAGTCATAATGTGTGAGGATTTGTAAAAGAGGCACCATGATGTGGTGAGTTGACTGGAAATGGCATGTGTCGACAGCTGATTGGCTGAGCCAGCCAGAAGCCAGAATTTTGATTGGCTGCTGTCTCTAGCTTGGTGCTGAGGCAAATGGTTTTAACTGCCAGTTTCATCTCGAAGAGTGAGCAGAACAGTTGACTGGAAATGGCTAGGAAGGAAACGGCTGCCATACTCTCTGAAGCCTGATTATTTATAAGGCAAATGAGTCATATTTAAAGACTGTTTAAAGGGATTGTTTATTCCCTCAGTTCTCTCTGTGAATTCAGAAAGATGGTGTGGAGTACTAATAATGGCTGAGGTTCTTTCAGGCAGGGGGGAAACTTTTGAATCCCACCACTGCCACCAATTGTTAAAGATGTTTTTATTTAAAAGCTGCCACCAAATGTTAAGGGGATTATCAACTCTTGCCACCACTATTGGAAGATTTAGCCACTGGCTACTTAGAGAGGAGACTTTTAAATCTTGGTTTTTCTTTCTTCTTTATTCTTGATGTGTGTATATATGACAGACTGAGATGTTTGAGAAAAAAATAACAAGTTTATTCAGGCACAAGCTTAATGGTTACAATAACTTCTCTTCTTGTTTGAGGCACTTAGATTAACAGTTGCAATAACAGAATGAGGTGATTCAAACTTCCTAAAATGTCACTTCTTTCTTTACTGCTCTAAACTGCAGTCGCCCTATGAATTACAATCACAGCCTATCTGTTCCTTATCTGGAAACAGACTACCTTAAAATAAGTCACCAAACTTATTTTAAACTTGACTCAAAATCCAACCTTTGAGTCTCCCTGATTCTCCAACTGAGAATCAGCCTTCCCTGTGTCTCATAAGAACACAGACTCTAAAATCAACCTTCCCTGTGGTTCTCTGACCACAGATTGACTGAACTGAGTTTCTTTTCAAACTCTCTCTTCAGCTAAACACAGTTGGCTCTGCCCACTTCTCCATGGCAACCAACTCATGGTGCAGAGTAACTCAAATATTAACCCTTTTTAAAAACACAGTTAAACATGGCATCTTGTCAGGACCCAGGCTGCAGAGCACCAATAACCATGCGCAGAGGCCAGAATCTATCTAATATCTTTATTAAAGGAATATATAAAGTCAGTAAAAACAAGTGAAGAATATAGTTCAGTAGTAGACCTTTCAGGAAAGGTCAAATATAGTCCAGGAAAACAATGTCCAATATGAGATATTAAAGTCCAAAGTTATAATCCAATAACCGAAACACACACCTTGCCAAGCAAAGCGTGGGGAAATGACAGGGTCCTTTTAGTCCAATGGAGCTTGACAACAAAGGCTGGAAGCAAACTAGATGCTTGGCAAACAAGGCTTGATACATGGCAACAAGAGGCAAGAAGCAAGAACGAGGTCCGTGGCAAGATCCGAGGACAAGGCAGGCTTGAAACTGGAACAAGGTCCGAGGGAACTGGAGTAGCGTAGTCCACACACAATCTACTCCCGAAGCTGACGAATTGACTCCGCAAGGATTTCTTTGTGGCAAACACCTATATAGGATCTTGTTTTCCCGCCAAGGAACACTTCCTCTGGGGAACAAGAAACGAAACCCATACTGTGTCCAGATGCATGACTCCTTAAAGTTTCCCAAGGGAAGCAGACTTAATCAGCTAATTGTCTGGCAGCTATCCTGGCACTCCGGCGAGTCGCCTCCCGAGCGCCTCTATCTTGATTATAATAATCCCGGCGAGAAAATGGGGGAGATTTCTGCTCAAGGCTTGTTTGGCTGACTTCTTGTGGGCAAACATCTTGCAGGTGCAAGGGCTCCAGTTCTGGCTGAAATGGTGGGAAACCCAAGTTTTCCTCTTCATCTGCCTCAATAGTACCAGGAACGGGACTACATGGCCCATGAGTCATCACACATCTGTAAATAAAAAAATCACACTTCGTTACAGATGGCTATATAGATTGTTGTCCTGTTTGATCTTTTGAACTGAATTAAAGATTCTATTACTTGTTACACAAACCTGAGTGACATTGTATTATCATACTGCAAGGTTTATCTTGATTCAGAAACTGTGGTAAAGCTTCTATTTATTTATTTCTACAACCCCCAACATAATGTTCTGAGATACTCTCGAGGAGAGGCAGGAAAGAGATAAAAATTATATTATTGTTGTTGTTGTTGATAAATAAAGCATGTGACTGTCCTTTCAGCCCCAAAGAAGAAGCAATTGTCTTCCTGCTTGGTAGAAGCAGGTTAAAACTGGATGATCCTTTGGGTTCCCACCAGCTCCACAGCCACCTGGGCCCTTGAAACCCTTCTTCCTCAGTGGTCTTTCTGGCTCTTGGAGAGAGAATTCCTACAAATTGCTCAGCTAAAGCACAATGGATGCTGTTTGGTAGAGTTGAGCAGGAGTGGCTTTTTCTTTTCTTTGCTTTGGCTGTTGAGGATTCCGAGCAGAACTTTTCTTCTGAGTGGCCCCTTTCCTTGGCCCACAGCAGGCTCTCTGAGATGGTGGAAATTGTTCTTCAGACTGAACTGGAGATGGTTGACCAAAAAGGCAAAATCCCCAAGTGGAGAGCAGAGCTGCAGCTGAGGATGTGGTTCAGGTAGAGAAGTTCCTTTGGGGTTCCTAGCAGCTTCTAGACTTCTTCTGCTGGCATGAAGGAAGGGTCAAGTTTAGAGAATGATCAAAGCCAGAGAACTGAGACGGAAGCCGGGAAGACCTGAGTCCTCAGAAGTCACTCCAGAGTTTTGGAGCATCATGGGTTGCTTCCTTACAATGGGAGGAAGGGGTACCATGGACCTCAATGAGATTGGCTGCCATGAGATGGTGCAGGTATGAACCAACTTCGCCCCTCCCCTCTCTAGGTGTTTAGGACTTCAACTCCCAAAATTCCTAACAACCTAATGAATCTTGTAATCGCCCAAGAGACACGGCTTTCCAGGGCAAAACTATGTGTAAATAAGGCCTTCTCCTACAGACTGAATGACAACTACCCTGCTTCCCCGAAAATAAGACATCCCCTGAAAATAAGACCTACTAGAGGTTTTGCTGAATTGCTAAATATAAGGCCTCCCCCAGAAGTAAGACCTAGCAAGGTTTTTGTTTGGAAGCATGGCTTCCAAACAGAACACCAGAGCATGCAGGATCGTCAAAAGTATGTACCATAGATTGGAAATAGTGGTAGTAACAAGAAATTCTTGATAGGATTCACAGTTTGTCTGGTCATGCTGGTTTGTGATGACAACTACTATACAGTACATAATGAATGTTCATTTTTTTGGTTCAGCAATAAATGTGAATTCTTCTTCATGGAAAACTAAGACATCCCCTGAAAATAAGACCTAACATATCTTTGGGAGCAAAAATTAATATAAGACACTGTCTTATTCTCTGGGAAACACAGTAAGAGAGAGACAAGAGCCCAGGAGAAATAGAATCATAGAAGTTCAACAAAGCAATCCAAGAGCAATCCTGAATAGGAAGATCTTCAATCAACTTTGATCAGATCTCCTCGCCTGGAATAATTACCCAGTTCTGGGTAAAGCAAGACAAGAAGGAGATGGACAAGATGGAAGAGAAGGGCCACCAAAATGGTCAAAGGTTAGGAAGCTTTGTCTAATGGAGAATGACGTAGGGAGCAAGATCTATTCAGTCTGGAGAGGAGACAGCTATAGGCTGTCCAGACAGTCCCTATATGCCCGAGCTGTGGCGCAGGCAGGAGAGCAAGCCAGCTGCAACCAGCTGCAATGAATCACTCTGAGCAGGAGGTCATGAGTTCGAGGCCCACGCGGAGCCTATGTTTGTCTTGTCTTTGTTCTACGTTAAAAGGCATTGATTGTTTGCCTATATGTGTAATGTGATGCGCCCTGAGTCCCCATCGGGTGAGAAGGGCGGAATATAAATGCTGTAAATAAATAAATAAAATAAATATATCACAGGATCTGATTCCAGGTTTTCTGCTTTAAACTGGATTATATGAGTCTGCCAGATAATCTGGGATAAAAAGAATACCTGGGATTACATCCTGGGATATAGGGCCTGTCTGGAAAGGCCCTGAGGGGTCTCCTCCTTTCTTAAACAAAGGCTGGATGGCCAACTGTCAGGAGAGCTTGGATATCAATTATCATGGCAAAAGAGGGTTGGTTTGGATGGCCTTTGGAGGTCCGAGCTCTGGGACACTAGGATTCTCTGATAGGTGACCCAATAAGAACGAAATGCGGTCTTGTTGAAGATGGAGAGATCTTGTTTTCTATTGTTCCAAAGGCAGGACATAACACCGCCTTAATTTCTGAAAGGCATAATTGCACCAAGTTGGAATCACCTGGATGATGAAAGGAGAGAAATTTGGGTGGAGAGAGAGAGAAAGAGAATGTTTCCTCTCCAGCTGTTTCCAGCAGTTTCTCCCTCCCTCCCTCCTTCCCTCCCTTCCCCTCTTTTTCTCTCTTCTCTTTCTCTCTCTCAATTGATCCATCGCTGCTGCTTCTGGAGAAAATCCTGCTGAGTCAAACGGCAGCAAAGGCCGGGCTCCAGCTGCCACTGGGACCGCAGGAGTGTACTTTATTAGGGAAGTAATTAAGCTCCTCTTAATAGATAACGGGGTACGCAAGGATCATTATAATTAATGACAGTAAATGCTGCTGCAACTCCTACTTGGCACCAGGACCGAATGGAGTCGCTTGCCCCTTTTCTTCAGGTGGAAGCCCAGAAAGGCTGGAAAAGGGGAGCTTTTGGTTAGAGACTGTGACAGGATGCGCCATTGCACCTTAGCCCCCTTCTATAAAATCCACATTATAGAAATCCAGAGATCGACCAGAGTCTCGACAGGAATGTCAGCCGCCATGACAGGAAGATCCCCGAGAGACATCAGGAATCCATCCAGATCCATAAGCCTCCTGGGGTGGACCATCCTAATTGGTCCCCCACCCCTGCGAAGGTTTTGGGTGATGGTGAGTCTAACACTGACTAGATGATGGTCGGTTCATGACAATGGAAAGATGTTTTGGTCTTCCACGTCAACTTCTCCACCATTCGTTAGAAATACTATGTCGAAAGTATGTCCAGCCTGATGAGTGGGACCAGATATCACTTGGGACAGTCCCATGGTCATCCTTAGGAGCAGTTTCCCAGATGCAGACTCGAAGCAGGCACAAGGGGAGCGAAGGCTTAGGCATTAGAGTCAGTTTGTTACCAGCAAGAGCTGGCTGCACCTGTTTCGGCTTTATAGCCCTGTGTTCCCTCACAGCTAGGGTGGTTCCCAATTACTCAGCTGCATTTCTGGGAGCTATTCTAGCTGAACAGCCTCTCTGCTCTGTTTCCTTTCACCTCTCCTGAAATGTGGGTGCTTGTTCTACGGCATCAGCCCATGCAAGACAAAGGGTGCATCTATACTGCAGAATGAATGCAACTTGGTGCCACTTTAACTGCTGTGGCTTGATGCCATAGAATTGTGGGACTTGTAGTTTTACAGGATTCTCTGGCAAAGAGTGCTATGGCCTCAGAAGCTCCATCTCCCAGGATTCCATAGCATTGAGCCATGCAAGTTCAAGTGGTGTTAAACTGCATTCATTCTACAGTACAAATGCAACAGCAGTCTTTCTTTCCCCCCTGCTGCCACCTTCCACTTTCATGAGCATCACTTTCATTTGCATCGAGTCCCGTCATCTCATAATATCCCCAAAGGTATCGTTAAAATGCAGGGATTGGAATGTTGCAATTGCCGGCGTGTGACCTGGAGTTACGCATCTGGAACAGATTCAGATTCCCATTTCCCTCATGCGTGCGATCATAAAAGTCCCCCAATTCTGCTTCACGGTGCATGAGCCCCTGTGAGCGAGGGAGGGAGGTGCATTCTCCCATCTGTAGATGAAGATGAGGATATTTATGTGTCACTCTTTCTCTCATAAAGACACTGAAAGCAGTGTTGGTGAGAGGAGTGTGGCAATGTCAGCGTGCTGCATCACAATCCACCGGGGAACAGATCCCCCCTCCTTTTATTCTCATTGGCTTGTTGTACACTGTAATGACAAATTGTAGGGTTTCAGGATCAGATGGTCATCTGTTGGGAAGGCTTGGATGAGGTCTTCCTGGGCATTGGACTAGATAGCCCTGCGGGTCTCTTTCAATGCATGGTTCTATGTTTCTATAGAATGCTACTTAGTTAAGTCTCCCTATGCAGCTGAACTGGGGTCATGAATACTTTTGAACCTTAAAAATGTTATTTAATCCATTTTAAGTGAGGCAGAGTACATCAGGCTCTTTTGGAGAAAGAAGTAGACACACAGACTCCAGTACTGGTCTTGTAGCTATATTGGTTACAAAGGAGAAACATCATATATATTCATTCAGCATTCACTCACATACATTCCCTCATCCATATTCACTAGCCTCCTCCATTCAGGCCTAATGCAGCTGGAGAAGAGAGGCCAGTGGACAAATGCTGCCTTCCTTGCAGATCTGAAAAGCCAATGGGATTTTGTGCTGCATCCAAAGGCGTTTAGTGTCTATATCAAGGGAAGAATTAGTCCCACTCTCTTCTGCTTTGGTCAGACCTCTTTACCTGGAATAACAGCCCCATGTCTAATTCTGGGCCTCATTATTTAAGAGAGATATTTTCTTCATGGCAGGAGTTTGGACTAGATGGTTCATGTGGTCTCTTCCAACTATATGATTCTATGGTTCTATTGTGCAGGACCTTGACCAAGGTGCAATGGTTCGACACCCTCAGCTCCACTTCCAAATTTTGGCCGTAATGCAGATGTTCCCCACGAGCAAAAACCTCCAAACTGTGTCTATAGGGTGTCTTCCTCTCACAAGGAAGTGTTCTTGGGGTGGGATCGGGGGGTGGGGGAAATGTGGGTCAGAGACCCCAATGGGCCGAAGGGCAGGAGTTCTGCAGTCTATGGATGAACCTCCGCAAGACGCAGCTGGTGGAGCCGGGAGATAAATCTGCGCTAATTGGCAAATAGAATCGTACTGTAACTTTATTCTAACAAGAGTTCTCAGTAGGGATGCTTTAATGAAACAATTATTCTTTCCAATAAAATAACAATTAGTGGATGGGACTGAACTAATTGTTGCTAACCTGGAGCAGTGAAACACGCAGAGACGGCCAAAGACGAGACGCATGTTGCCGAGAGGGGAGTGGCGTATCATTGAAATGAGCCGTCCGGAGGGATCTACTGCTTGTGACGGGGGAGAAAGGGACTCGGTGGCCATGAATCCCAAGGAGTTTCCTGAGGGAAGGTCCAAGGGACACAGGTGGAGGGCAGGGGATCTCCATGCCTCACTTTCACACCTCATTGTCCTGAAGGTTGGGGCCCCAACTAGTCCAGACTTGAGAAAACCCATTGACCCAATGGGATTTACCTCTGTGTTGACTGATCACTCAGGTATGGATTCAATGGGCCCACTCTGCTTAGGACTAATCAACAAAGCCAGGGCGATTCTCTAGTTGGGAATAAACAACAGACCCATTGATTCAAGGACTATTCTCCAGTTGGGGATAATGAAGACCCATTGATTCAAGGGAGCCTCTCCAGTTGGGAAAGCCTAGACCCATTGATTTTTCTCCAGTTGAGAATGACCAAGGCCCATTGATTCAAGGCTTCTTCTCCAGTTGGGAACAACCAACAGACCCCTTGATTTAAGACTCTTCTGCAGTTGGGAATAAGCAACAGACCTATTGATTCAAGGGCTCGACTCTAGTTGGGAGTAAGTAACAAATCAATTTATTCAAGGCCTCTTCTCCAGTTGAGAATGACCAAGACCCATTGATTCTTCTCTAGTTGAGAATGACCATGACTCATTGATTCAAGGCCTCTTCTCCAGTTGAGAATGACCATGACTCATTGATTCAAGGCTTCTTCTCCAGTTGGGAATAACCAAGACCCTTTGATTCTTTTCCAGTTGAGAATGACCAAGACCCATTGATTCAAGGCTTCTTCTCCAGTTGGGAATAACCAAGACCCTTTGATTCTTCTCCAGTTGAGAATGACCAAGACCCATTGATTCAAGGCTTCTTCTCCAGTTGGGAATAACCAAGACCCTTTGATTCTTCTCCAGTTGAGAATGACCATGACTCATTGACTCAAAACTTCTTCTCCAGTTGGGAACAACCAACATCCTCCAGTTGATTATCTAGTTAGGAATACCCAACAGAACATGAGTTCCAGGTCCTTGTTTCAGTTGGGAATGTTCAACAGATGTATGGATTCAATTGATCCTCTCTAGTAGGGAATGATCTACAAACTCAATGGAAATCACTGACAAACAAACCAATTGATTCAAGGGCTCTTCCCCAGTTGGGAACAACTATTATGCTAAGGAATCATGGGAGTTATAGTTATAATGCCTTGCCCATCTCTGCCCAAGAGTGCTGGTTCCTTATCAAAGTACAACTCCCATTATTCTGTCCCATTCAGCCATGGCAGCCAAAGTGGTGTCCAACTGCATTCATTCCACAGTGTAGATCAGGCATGGGCCAACTATGGCCTTCTTTCCAGGTGTTTTGGACTGCAGCTCCCACCATTCCTGACAGCCTTGGGCCCCTTCCTTTTTCCCCTCAGCCGCTTAAGCAGCTGAGGGGAAAAAGGAAGGGGCCCGAGGCTGTCAGGAATGGTGGGAGCTGCAGTCCAAAACACCTGGAAAGAAGGCCATAGTTGGCCCATGCCTGGTATAGATGCACCCTCAGTTTGGTCCTGATGGCTTCTAGGGAGAAGATAGGAGCCATTTCTTTGCCCAAAAGATAAATAAATGAGCCCTGGAACAAATCAAGACCGAGCCGTTGCCGGAAGTCAAAGTGACTAAACAGAAGTAATTGTGTTCTTCCCAATGCCTATACGCAAAACATTGGCTTCTGATAGCACAGACATCTTGCCCTTGGGTCTGTCGGTTAACGCATGCAGCAAATAATATAAAATATAAAATAAAGCGAAACCGCTTATCCTAATTTGAGCCGTAGCAGTTTCATTTGTGAACCGAGACGAGGGCAAAGATTTGAAAGGGGAGCAGCGATAAGATCCTCAAGTGTGCGGCTCTGTCGCTGAATACCAAAGCAGGGCCAACAATGCCGGCGAGCAGCTGACTTCGTTGCATGGATCTGAAAGGTGGGGAGCAAAGGAAGAAACACATCAAACTCATTTAGACTTCGCTGCTACAAGAGAATATTATGGATGCCGCAGAGTGACAAAAAGACAGATGAAGAGCAAATCGAGATTGAGTTTTCCTAGACGGCAAAATGAATACAACGAGGCTAATGCGGCTTTGGATATTTCATGGGAAACATATCAATAATACTCAGAAAGGTGGAGGGCAGCATAAAAGGAAGGAGACTGCATTGCAGGCAGATGGGCTCCATTAAAAAAAGCTGCACTGCACACTTAATGCAATTTGATACCACTTCAACTGCTACGAGGGTTGAATGAAAAGTAATGGCTTCACCTTCGTTATTTGGGTTTGGATGGGAATATTTTAATAAATCAGACACAGAAATAATCCTTAGAATGTGCTCTTTAACTACCACTATTCACTTTTCCACATAATCACCAGACAATTGTATACATTTCTGCCAACAATGAACATGTTTTCTGAAGCTGTCACAGAAGAAGTCGACACTCTGTTTCCGCAACCAGCGTCTCACAGGACCCATCGTGCACAGATCTTCCGATATCCAAGCCAAGCAATAATGTGACCCATGCATTCTTATAAAATGCTGATGATGCTTGAAATTTCTCTCTGAGTGATACAACGATCATCCTGAATCAATCTGTCAGCTTTTTGCTTGTGAAACTCGGTGGTTGCTGTCACAGGACGTCCGGCTCTGCTTGTCACGCAAGTCAGATGTTCCCACCTCAACATCTTTAAACTTACTTGACCAGCGATGCACAGGACTCACATCCACACAATTGCCATAAACAGCTTGCATTCTCTGATGAATCTCCTTTGGGGTGACACCTTCTGCTGTCAAGAATTCAGTGACTGCACGTGGCTTAAGTCACACCGACTGACCGTCTGAACAGGGTTCCATACATCGCACTTTAACAACACAACCGTTCAATGCTAAGGCTTCCCGCCAAATGGAACTGTAGAGGAGAGTCTACTGAACAAATACAAATACATCTGGGGACCCACAGGTTGAGAACCACTGGTGTAGATGGAGTGGCCTTCTGTTGTGGGGGTTTTGATGGTGCTTTTCCTGCATGGCAGGGGTTTGGACTAGATGATCCACGTAGTCTCTTCCAACTCTATTATTCTACGCTTCTAAGGCTCAATCTTTCATCTTCATCGCCCTTGGTTTTCGGGGAGAGGGATTCAGTTGTGTCTGCACTGTGGAAGGAATGAAGTTTGATGTTACTTGAAACGCCCTGGCTCAATGCTATGAAATCTTGGGAGTTGTAGTTTGGCAAAGCACTATGGGCAGAGAAGGCTAAAGACATTGTTGAACGTCAACATCCAGGATTAGATAATAACACTGAATCAGGGAGTTGTAGTTTGCTGAGGCACCAGAATATTTGAGCAAGTGAGGCAACAGACCTTGTGGCCGGACTGTGGCGCAGGCTGGTAAACAGCTCCTGGAATAAATCACTCTGACCATGAGGTCATGAGTTTGAGGCCAGCCTGTGGCGGGGTGAGCACCCGTCAATTAAAAATAAAATATACCCCCTGCTCGTTGCTGACCTAGCAACCCGAAAGATAGTTGCATC
This sequence comes from Anolis carolinensis, assembly GCF_035594765.1. NCBI lineage: Eukaryota > Metazoa > Chordata > Lepidosauria > Squamata > Anolidae > Anolis > Anolis carolinensis. The sequence goes on from NC_085841.1 coordinate 367,251,501, forward strand.
TATCAGGTAGGAAATAAGGTACCACTTATAAAAAAAGTGGGGAGGCAAGTTTAACTAATTTACAACGTTGGAATGAGAAAGTGAGGAAGTGCCATCAGAGTGGATGATGAAGCAGCTGCTCCCCACTGTGGCCAGAATTGAACATCCCCTCAGGAGAAGGTTAAATTGCCTCTGTGTCTGTCTGTCTGCCTCTGTCTCTGTTCGATGTGTTTATGGGCATTGAATGTTTGCCCTGTATGTACATAATGTGATCTGCCCTGAGTCCCCTTTGGGGTGAGATGGGCGGAATATAAATACTGTTAATAAATAAATATTAAATTGTGAAACTATACCTCCCATGATTCCATTGCATGGAGCCATGACAGTTCAAGGAGTGTCAAACTGCATTCGTTTTGCAGTTTAGATGCAGCCTAAGCCTTGCCACAAAAACTATACATCAGGCTGAACGTGGAGGTGCCGCGTCCATGAAAGGCACATTAATTTCAGAAGGATGCTTTGCGGTGTGCTCCCCCCACCCTCTACCCCCAAACTTATTTCTTTGCTGGAGTTTAGTGTTGCCGTTCCCTGGCAGAATGGGCCATGAAGCGATTGCCAGAGATGAGATCAGGAGAGCGAAGTAAGCAGCCAAGGCGATGCCAAGCTCACGGCCCGGAATTCATTTTATGATGCGAAGTTCTCCGGAGAAGCATCCAAAGAGGAAGGCAAGCAGATTGCGAGGTGCATCAAGGCCGCCCGGAGCACAGCCGTTACACCTTCTCCGCTCGTTCGGATGTTTCTAACTGTCTGAATAAACAGCAGGAATCTCCGCAGGAACACGCCTGCATTGGCAGGAATTCAGACAAACAGCTGCCAAGGGAGGCCAAAGGCATCACCTTTCCATTGGTGGAAGAAGATGAACCGGCCCAGGCGCATCTGGGGGGAATGGGCACTTTGGGGGCTCAAGGGGGCATCTGCACTGTAGAACTAAGACAGACTGACACCACATCAACTACCATGGCTCAGTGCTATGGGAGTTGTAGTTTGCTAAGGTCTTTAGTCTTCTCTAGGCGCATCTGCACTGTAGAACTAATGTAATTTGGCATCCCTTGAACTGCCAGGGCTCAATGCTATGGAATAATGGGGGTTGTAGTTTGCTATGGTCTTTAGCCTTCTCTAGGTGCATCTACACTGTAGAACTAATACAGACTGACACCACTTGAACTACCATGGCTCAGTGTTATGGGAGTTGTAGTTTGCTCTTTAGCCTTCTCTAGCCGCATCTACACGGTAGAACTAATACAGTTTGAAACCACGTGAGGTACCATGGCTCAGTGGTATGGGAACTGTAGTTTGCTAAGGTCTTTAGTTTTCTTTAGGTGCATCTGTACTGTAGAATTAATGTAGTTTGACACCACTTGAACTGCCAGGGCTCAATGCTATGGAACAATGGAAGTTATAGTTTGCTAAGGTCTTTAGTCTTCTCTGCTCACATGTGCTTCTGCCTCACCAAATTACAGGTTTCCAGGACTGCATTGCATTGAGCCATGACAGTTAAAGCAGTATCAAACTGCATTAGTTCTACAATGTAGACACACCCTAGAACTATAATATTAAAGAGCTGGAAGGGTCTCCTAGAAGCTATCCAGCCGAACTCCTCATGCAATGCTAGAAATCCCATGAGAGACAGGAACGCTCTTAAGAGATCTCTAATGGCAGTCTCAGCCAAAGCAGACCCAATCCGTTGATTATATTCATTATTGGGTCAACTCTAATGGAAACTTCATAGTTTCAGTCAGACCATACTTGCTTGATGTTGTTGTAGTTGTGTGGCTTCGAGTCATTTCTAACTAATGTCGACCCTAAAGCAATTCTTTTTAAAGATCTATGGACAGGATTTGTTCAAAGGCCTTTGCCATTGCTTTCCTCTGAGGCTGAGAGAGTGTGACTTCTCTTGTGGTCTATAAAGGGGCTTCTCTAGCAGAGCAAGGATTCGAATCCTGTACTTCTGGCCCCTGACACTGCAAGCTTTTGCATTATATATGATGCTTGTTTTCCCATTTCCGTGCTTTGAACTCCCTGAGCTGTGCTTTGCTGTCTCCTACCTTGTAATAATCACTGTTCAGAAGTAATGAACGGTTAACTTCTGCCCAAAAGAGACAGATGCTGAAACATTTGCAGAGATATGCCTTTGATGGATGGGAGCTGAAGAAAAATGAACTAGGTTTGAGTACTTCATAATGAGAGGAAGGGGAATGAAGGAGGAAAATGTGTGGTTTTGTTGGGCTAGTTTTGAAGATGCCTTGAATTTCTACAGAACTGCCAATCTGCCAGAGAAAATAAGATGGTATTTCTAGAATTACCCCCAATGTGTCTTTTCCTCCTCAGCACATAAGGGTTAAGGCCTTCTGGGTTGCAAGGAGCCTGGAATTAGAAAGTCTGATTTGAGGCCTGGACTGGAAAGATAATAATGGGCACTTCTGGTCAGTTATTTTGGCACAAGGACAATGTGCCAAAATTCTGAAGACCTTTTCTTCGGAAGCACGAAATGGGAAGCTCCCTACCACACAAAAATCTCCTCGACATGAAAGCCTGCTTTTGTTTGCATCCAAACTTGCCTCCTTGCCTTGGAAAGAGTGTGTGTGTGGCGGGGTGTGCAGGCAGGCAGGCAGGCTCGGAGCTCAGCTGCAGGCTCACTCTGGGCCTGACTGCATGCCCCACCACCAGGGCCGGCCCTAGGTAATTTTCAAGTGTAAGTGAACAGAATTTTGCCCCCCCCCCCAATCACTGAAAAATAAAAGCATTGGATAAGCGAAAATGTTGGCTAATAAGGAGGGATTAAGGAAAAGCCTATTAAACATCAAATTACTCTAGAGTAAGAAACACTTAGCAGGAGGTTCTGGCAGGCGCATGTGCTTTCTGGGCTTGCCTCACATCCCGCCAAGGAGAGTGCATGTGTGGTGGGGGTGAAGGCAGGTCTGGAAAGCGCAGGGCATGCCCGCCAGTACCTGCAACCAAGTGGTTCTTACTCTAGAACAGACAAGGTGGAAGGGGTCCAGAAGAGGGTTGCAATGAACAAAGAGCCATGGGTTCAAATTGGAGCCAAAGAGGCTCCACCTAAACATTTGGAAAAGCTTCCTGATGGTAAGAGCTGTTTGGCAGTAGAATATGACTCCTAGGAGTCCAATGGAGTCTTCTTAAGCTGGAAGGCCATCTGTTGGGAGGCCTTTGATTGTGTCTTCCTGCACAGCAGAAGGGGGTTGGACTGGATGGCCTTTAGGATATCCCCAGCTCTATGAGTCTAGGACATGATGATGAATGTGGATTGTGGAAGACCTTCCAAGGTCCAGCCGGTCCTGGGTTCGGGTCCAGCGTTGCCTTTGGGAGGCCCTCCCGGATCTTTGCAGTCGGAAGTGGAGCAGATGCGCCTCATGCATGAACCATGCGCGGCCCCAGCCTCGGCTGCTCCGCCGTAATTCAATCAGGAGACGTTATAATGTAATAAAGGCAGAGAGTGATGGCCTGCTGGGTGTTATAACTCACCCTTTCTGTCTGCTTTCAATGATGCACAGATCTGCTTAGTGGGTTTATGGAGATTTAATTTACACTATCAGATGACACAAGTGAACAGCCCAGTGAAATACCTCCCGACATAATGCTCAGGGTTTTAAAGTGCATCCCTCTTTACGGCGCGATGTCTTTTCACCCTGGAAAAGGAAAGCGTGAGCATCACTCACCGCAGGCACAAATCAACAGGAGACCTCCCCCCTCCCTCCCTTCAGGAGGTTTTCTATATTCTGGAGGTGACATTTGGCCCAGATGTGCATCTCTTCCATATAATCCAAGAATTCTAAAACCAAAGACTTGGAGTAGTCCCCCAGAAGCCATCCAGTCCAGCCCTGTTCTGCCAGAAAGACACCCTCAAAGCCCTCCGAACAGGTGGCCATCCAGCCTCTGTTTAAAGACACCCAGAGAAGGAGAGCCCAATGGACTCCAAGGTGGTGCGTTCCATAGTCAAACAGTGCTTACCTTCAAGACGTTCTCCTTAAGATGTAGGTGCAATTTCAGAAACCCGTGTCTCCTTGTCCTTCCACAATATGCCATCTTTCCAAATATTTAAAGGCTGTCAGCCTTTTATTCTCCATGCTAAACATCCCCATCTCTCTCTGTCAGTGGCCACTCTTCAGAAGGATTTCTGACTATTAGACTTTTGGCCATTTTGGTGGCCCTTCTCTGGACCCCTTCCATCTTGTCCGTCTCCTTGGATTTCTTTGCCCAGAACTGGACACAGGAATATTATTCCAGGTGAGGAATCCTGACCAAAGCAGAAGAGAGTGAGGCTACGTTAGGACATTAGACTCCTCTTGATGCAGCCTAGAATCACATTAGCTTTTTAAGCTGCCGCATTACGTTGGCTCACGTTCAGCTTGTGGTCTTGTAAGACTCCTAGGTGTCTTTCCCATGGGCTGCAGACAATTGCAGACTATTTTCAAAGTTCTGCCACAATAACAAGATGTGTTACCTGCCTGCAGAGAGATCGCATGTGTAGCATCTCTGGGAAGAGAATTTCAGAGCCGAGGAAGGCCATATCTTCTAGGGTTGTGCATTCGGGGTAAACCTTTGTGTCCTTGCTTTCGTTGGGGGCCCTGAACTATTTTTTTTTGTTTGGGGCCCAGAAAATTGGACCATGGGGGGGTCCCACCTAGTGGCTCCCCTTCCCAGTGTGCAGGCTTCTATTCTTACATGCTGGCACATGCTGTTTATTCTAGAGTAAGAGGCACTTGGCACACCAGCAGCCAAGATGTGGGCCTACCTGCATGCCTCTCCACACACACTCTTCCTTTCCAAGGCAAGGAGGCATGTTCAGCTGCACATGAACCATAGACTTGGAAGGCTTTCATGTTGAGAAGATTTTCGTGCGGGGAGGGGTCTTCCTGTTTCGTGCTCCCAAAGAAATGGAAGACACGAAAGAAACGGTAGGAACGAATTCCGCACACAATGCTAATATCTTTACCAAATGATGATAATGATGATGATGATGATGATTTTGTTGACAATGATGAGTATGATATTGGTTCCCACTTTTTTCTCAGGAACCTGTGGGAATGGATGATCTCAAAACTTTCCTAAGGAAGAATAGAGTCCTCCGAATCGCCTGGGCCTGAGCTGCATTGGGCTTTAGAGGGCATCAAGTCTTCTTACCTTTCAACCTCTGGCCCTTCTTTAACCAGTGATGGTCCTAGAGCAGGCATGGGCAAACTTTAGCCCTCCCTCCAGGTGTTTTGGACTCCAGCTCCCACAATTTCTAACAGCCTTAGGTGTTGGGGATAAATGCTTAGAGCACGGGAAGGCTCAGCTATTTGACCTGAGGCGAGGCTAAATTGTTTAAGATAGTTGAGCCTCTCTCTAAAACATTACATATAGCATAGTTTGGAAAAACACAACAGAAGGTGAGCAAGGTAAATGATAGGATAGCTTGCTTTTCAAAAGGTAAATACAGGAATGGTGGGAGTTGAAGTCCAAAATGTCATGGTTTGCAAAGGCACTGTGCTGTGTGTATTAACTGGAAAATGAGGTGTGTGAAGCCGATTGGCTGAGCCTGCAAACACCTGGGGATTGACTTGATACCGTTTCTGTTCTGCTGCTGCAGAACCAGTTTGGACGAGTTTTCAGTGCAGACTGAGTACTGCTAGTGCAGAGAGCAGTGTATTCAGAGAGGCCTTGCTATCTTGGGACCTGTTTGCAGTTAAGAAAAGAGGGAGAAGAACCAGGACTGTATTCTTCTCTGAAGCAGATTTGTGGACTCAGAATGGACCATTTATGACTGTGGACTTCTGTAAGTGATCAGAGGGACCATTGTAAACACTACCGTTTTTGCTGTCTTTGTTGTGACTCAGCTGGAGCCTCAGAGTGTCTCTGATGGAGATTGTGGGATTCAGGTTCCTGATGTTCAAGATGATGGGATTCAGGTTCAAGATGACTCTGATAGAAATTATGGGATTCAGGTTCAGAGTGTCCCTGCTGTGAGAGATGAAGAGCAGGGAGACATTCCCACAGCAGGGAATGGGGTTGTTGATACTGAAGATGAAACCGGAACTAGTCAGGTGCAAAGGGAGGATAGCTCCCGGTTAGATTATGTGCAAACAGAGGCTGCTGTTAATGAGCTCTCTGGCCTTGATGGAACAGAACCTTCTCTGGATCGAGCTGGCCGTTTGGAATTTCGGTGCAGGAGCATTAGAATAGCAAACAAGAACAAGAAAGAGGTCAAAGGCCAAAGAAATGCATTCATGCTATGCAGAGAATATTAAAGGGTGCACTGAGAGACAAATCTTTGTCAAAAGCAACGTCTCATTTTGGAGTATAGAAGCTAGCTCTTGCTTTCCTGGATTACTTTGCAGCCTTGTGTATTCAAGTTATGAGACTTTGTCAAGCATTCATGGAACCTTGTTTTATGCCTTTTGTTTTCTTGGATTATTCTTTATAGCCTTGGTTTTGCAACAATCTTTGAGATCTTTACTTTTGCTTTTTAAGAACTATTTATTTTCTATTTCCTAATAAACTACAAAAGACTTCAACCTGTGTACAGTCTGGTGTGTTCAGCAAGGTGAAGCTATCTTGAAGTCCAACACTCTTGGAATCAGTAAAGTTCCTGTATTTTTTGTTCTGCAAACCTGAGTGGCATGTTATTGGTCTGCAGGTGACTCTGGGCACACGTAAGAGTTTCCATTTATCATCGTCAATCCATAACACAAAACACCTGGAGAGAGGGCCGAAGTTTGCCCATGCCTGTCCTAAAGCCAATGGATAAAACCGACCCTCCATCTGCACCACTAAAATGATATAGAATGCATCTAAACGGAGCACAAGAGCTATGGAGCAGGATGGTCTGGGAATTAACAAGCTCGCCATATCATTAAGAACTCTAGACAACACATTTAGAGGTCTTAATGAAAGAACTTTATCGCTTTCCAAAACAAAAACAAAAACAAATCCCAGCCAGGAGAGTGGCATCCCTGTTCTAGCGGAATGAGCAATTTGTAGTCTTGGGAGGCTTTCTTCTAAAGCCGGGGCCGTGCATCAAGGGCATAAATTAGGAGGGGAAAATGGCCAGGAAAGGAGCAAATTGGATGCAAATGCAGAGCCGGGTGAGCCCTTGCTGTGTGTGGAAAGGAGGGCCGGGGGACAGACGTGAGGAGAGGAAAGCAAAGCAGGAGAGAGAGCCTCAGCAGGGCACCCCCTAAAAATAGCAGAAATCGTGATGGAAGGAAGGAAGGGAGAGAAGGAGGGAAGAGAGAAGGATGCTCAGGGTGGCACACAAATGGCAATCAGAAGGGACGCTGCTGCTCAAGCCAAGCCTCCTCCTTGAATTTATGGATATGCAAAGCTAGATAGTTGGTTGCATGCTGGGAAAAGGCACCCAGGCCTTGCAAAAGCATTATCTGCACATTTCACCCACTCCAAAGGATGAAAAGGGGCAACCCCAGGTAAAGGGAAGAGCCTGCTGTTTTGCAGCCAGATGAAAGAGCAGCCCCAAATGACAAGTGTTTGCAAGGCAAGCCAGATATGGAGAGTGGAAGGGTGAGATTTCTTTGAAAAAAGGAACGTGATGTTTGACACTGAGCCCGACGGCTTGTTCTCACACTGAAACGTGATGGAGCTAAAAGGCTTGGCAGAAAGAGATTGCGGGGATTTGCTCACCGCCGTTCCCAGCCTGGCAGTGAATCACGTTCAAGCAAACTGGGAAGACAGGTATCGATCCCTGGCTGGAAAAAGAGAGAGAGGCCCATTCGAAAGGTGGACCTTGGCAAGGAAATGTTTAAAGAAGAACACAACCCTGAAATCGGGGAACACATATAAGCCGAGGAAGCCTTTCTCTGACAGAACTACAGTTCTTTGTGAATTGTGGTACTGTATGTTCTCTTTTGCACAAGAAATCTTTCTAATACATCCTTGTTTTCTAACTTTCCCAAACTGTGGTCTGGTTTTGGCCAGTGGAGTGGGTCAAGGTTGAGGGGCCACAGAAAGGGGTCACAGCTTTTAGCTGTTTCATGGAATCCTAGAAAGACAGACTCAGAAGACACCACAAGGGCCATCCGGAACAAGCCCTTCCAGGAATACACAACTAAAACTCTCTCAACAGCCACCCAGCCTCTGCTTAAAAACCTCCAGAAAAGGAGACTTTCAATATTAGAAGGGACATCAAAGGGCCATCCAGTCCAACCTCCTTCTGCCAGGCATGAAGACACCATCCAAGCCCTCCTGACAGATAGCCATCCAGTTGTCATGAGATAAAATATAAATATATGGTTTGAATTGAACTATATGAAAGGTGAATGAATGAGACCTAATAATTTTGGAGACAACACTCAAAAATATTAAGGCCTGCAATGACTAACTACCTGCTTGCTGAATTGTAATTAAAACCTGCTAATGAGAACTGAAATAGTTGACCTGCCTAGTGAACTGTGATAAGAACTGCGACAGTGATAAGAGAAATATTTACATCAGGTTAAGGAAATGTTTACTACTGTTAAGAAGAAAGTCAACACAAGGATAACACCAACCAAGAAGAATCAACATCTGGTCCAGGAAACTTGAGATGGAGCCAGGATATTCCAGGATGGAAGACGTCTGTCATTCATTTACAACTTTGGGACAACAGCAGCTAAATATTACTATATACGTGACCTTATGACAATCTGGAAATTGTGACAGACAGAGACGCTGTTCACCCGCCATGCTCAGTGGAGATGGTGTAGGGGACACTCAGGGATGGAGCCTGAAAATGACCTTTCTCCCAGAGACTCAGTTCCCGGCGACTCCCGGTGTGAACTCTCCAAGTTGCACAAAGCATGTATACACACCTCAGGGCAAATCTCATCATCACAGCCAGGAAGGAATGAAATCCCTTCACAATAGCCCTGTGAGTTTCACAATGGACTCTGGGAAGAGCTATGGGGGTTTGCCAACACACGGCCAGACATCATCCCTGGGAACTCAACTAATTTCCAAAAAACATGAACTCCTCCCTGAGAGACCATCCAAGCCATGCCAACATCAATACCACCCATTGTTGGGTTAGCCAGAACCCATTGCCTTTCTCCAAGGAAACGGGAATGAAGCAACTAGCCCCATTGACCTAAGTCTAGCCTGCATTCCTTTCCTCCCACACCCACTGAGGGCACACCAACAAAACAGTCCCAAGGCTTCAAACAACACTGGTGATTTATTAAAGTTACCACCAGACCAAGGAACCAATCAAAAACAGCTACAAGCAGTAGATATTAGCCAACCGATGCACATATCCAAGACGGCCGTGGCTGCTCCAATCAGCACACAGAGTGGTAAACTGTTTCAATCTGATGGCAAACTCCTATAAATGTTTTTGTATGTTTTCAGTGCCTCAGGTCAGTCTTTAGAGTGCAGACTCTGCTGGCATCCGCTTTGGCCAAGGAGAATAAACACCTCTGTTCCTTTTTGCCTTCAACTCGTCAATGTCTTATTCTGTCTTTTGAGCTTGGCACACTAGGCCCCGAACCTACGGTTCTTGCACATGCCGAAATTGTTGAAGGTTGTAGATATAAATAAATATATATAATATATATAGATATATATGTAGATATAAATAAATATATATAGATATATATGTAGATATAAATAAATATATATAGATATATAAAGAAGCTTTACCACAGTTTCTGAATCAAGATAAACCCTGCAGTATAATAAAGTGCCACTTAGGCCTGTGTGACAAATAATAGTATCTTTACTTCAGTTCAAAAGATCAAACAGGGCAACAATATATACAGCAGTCTTTTTGAATTCACACAGAGAACATAGAGAATAAACTATCCCTTTAACAGTCTTTACATATGCCTCATTTGCCTTATAAATAATCAGGCTTCGGAGAGTATGGCAGCCATTTCCTTCCTGAACATTTCCAGTCAGCTGCTCTCCTCTCTCTCAGAGATTAAAGTGGCAATTAAAACCGTTTGTCTCAGTATCAAACTAAAGACAGCAGCCAATCGGAATACTGGCTCCTGACTGGCTCAGCCAATCAGCTGTCGCCACATGCCCTTTCCAGTCAACTCACCACATCACGGTGTCTCTTTTACAAATCCTCACAGAAATCACATAACAATACGTTCACCTTAGTGCTGCATATATCAGGAAGAAAACATGAACGTCTCCACCATTAGTCTCTTCAGTTAAATTTTGAATCGCTTTTGAACATGTGCCTTTAATAGAATGTTGATTTTGCTTTTCTTAACTTTGCAAAATAAGTTTTGCAATGAACTTTTAATTTTTTAAAAGCCACTTGGGATCTTTTGCTGGGAGGAAGGCAGAGGTTAAAGAATCAATCGACATGCAATGAGTTTCTGGACTGCTGCTGATGGCAACGGTTGGACCGAGCATCTCCTCCCCTGAAAGCTCTCCAGTTCCCAGACCCCTCCAGCAAAATGCGATAAATACATTGTTGCCCTGAACTGCAAGCCAGACGCCCTTCTGAACCCCATGGACTTGAACAAGTTTCCTTTATCTTTTGCAAAATGTCATGTCAGGACATGTTGAGGATGGCTGGAGACTCCCGGTCACATCCCCACCTACCTCGTTCTGGAGATTGTGGCCAGAATAAAGCAGCATCAATATTTCATGACTTCAAATGTTCTGAAATATTTACAGCAGAGCAAAGGAAGTTTGGGAAGAGCTCTGAGCGGGGGGGCAAAGGCCTTCTCTGGACCTTGATGCCATGAGGCTTCCACTGACCTTTCCTTTTGAAGAAGATCTCCAAATATAACGCAAAATGGAAATGGATCTCACACTGTCAAGACCTGCTCATCATAAAAGGGACATAAACAGAAAGAGGGAGAGTTGAGAAGATTGATCTGGTTGATATATGCAGAATGAAGCCTCAGAGAGAAGCCAAGGGAACCAGGCTTGTTTAGCTTGGAGAAGAAGCAACTGAGAAGTAACCTGATTGACTTCTTTAAATATCTGAAAAGTGAAGATGAAGCCAATATTGCATGTTTGTCACACAACGGAATTATGCCCCATCTCCTTGTAAGATTTCAGTCCACGCCAATGGGCAAAGTAGTCGTTCTAGGCTGCACTCATAGGAGTCTAGTGTCCAGATCAAAGGAAGTCCTAGTCCCATTCCCTCCTGTTTTGGTCAGACCTTCTCACCTGGAATAATAACCCGGAGTCCAGTTCTGGTGGCTGTTACGGGCGTCCGAAGAAGCTGAAGGAAAACAGCCAAAACGAATCCATGCACAAGTCTAGTAACTAGCACAGGGCCTCATGGGTCCTTAGTCCAGCATCATCCAACAGAGCTCAGCAGCCGCTTTGGCCAAGCTCTGAACTGACATCCCTGGGAAGAGCTACTCTTCCTCAGACTGCAGGATGAACTGTTGACCCAGCCAACCCAGCCAGCCATAGATAACAGCCAGGATGACATTCCCATGGGAATTAATGAGCAAGAGATGTCTTAAGCCCCGGTGTCTTCAGCCCCGGTTCAGGTGCAAGATAACGAGGACCTTGAAGGGGTGCCATCATTATCTAGAGCGGACCGGTTGTTATGGAAGGGAGTACAGCCTCGTAGGAGTGTAAAATTGTGGGGGAAGAGAGAGGCCTCCACAGGAAAGAGAAATGCATTTCTGGGGTGCTTTTAAAAGTGTGTGTTTTGTCAAAGCAAATTCTCGCTTCATCTGAGTGGATGTTCCTGCTTCATGCCTAAAAAGAAGTTTTCCTGTTCCTGGATCTTTGAAACCTTTGGGCCTTTGTTCTTTGAGATCAATCGTCTACTGTTTTGGCTTATGGACTATTGGATTGTTATGGCTTATGGACTTGTGGATTTTTATGGCTTATGAACTATTGAATTTCTAGTGACTCTTTTACTGCAATCTTGAAAACCTTATTATTGCCTGCTTTGATTTATATCTGCTTTTTCTCAATAAAACTACAAAAGACTTTCTCCTGTGTGTGACTGGATGTCTATAGCAAGGTGAACTAGTCTGAGGTGCAACAATATGTTCATAAGTAAAAAAGCTGCATTTGTAAAAGCATGCATTGTAGAGAAACTAGTAATGAAGGGATTAAGATAGTAGAGAGTGCAAAGGCCAGAGCTGGACTTTATCTGGTCAGAAGATTTATGTCAGAATCACATGAACTGTAAGTTTGAACTGGACATAATATGATGAACTGACAGAAGGCTAAGGGCTAATTGATTTCTGGGACAAGTTTCCGTGTGCTCAGAGGAACTTTGTGTTGTTTTCCCCTGAGTCACGAAGTGGGGGAGAGACTCCATTCTAGAAGCTACGAACTTGGACTCTTGATCTCCCCTGTTTCCTGAACCCTGAACTTACCCTTGGCTTATGGATTCATGACTCAACCTTGTCCTTTGGTAATCTGGTTACGATTCTGGAACTGACATTTGGCTTCCCTCTTGTGTCACCCTGCTTACGTTTGCACCCCTGTTGGATGATTGGGTTGACCTCAAACTGCCAATTTACGCTCTAATAGTATTTGGGGTCGGGGCTTCTGACATGTGGTCTCTTCAAACTCTCGGATTCTGTGTTAGATAGACAGATAGATAGATGAGATATATACAGACATGCATACAAGGAGTTTGACTGGATTGCCCTTGAGGTCTCTACGACTCTAGGATTATATGAATGCGCTATTGACTGGTGAGACAATCTCTAGGTACATCTCGTTGATTTGATAGGTCTGCTCTGGTCAGGACTAACACAACAGTCCAGTTCTATGTTTTAATCCTCATGATGTAAACCCAGCAATCTGAGGGTGAGGATGGGAGAGGCATGGGTGGGCACCCCTTTCAAGGAGGCTCACGTGAAGAGACAAAGTGATTTACTCCCCGGTCATTAAAGGGAAGTGTTTTACAGATGGAGGCAATTGTCATAATTCTGGTTGGAAATTAACTCCCCTTTCAGGCTGCAACATAATTCAGGGGAAGGAGACAATAGAGGCAGTTTGCTTGTTGCAGGTCTAAGGGCTGTAGGATCTGTTTCTCCTCCGGTAATTTAGAGCCAGATGACAAGGCAAGACCAGCGTTTCTCTCAGGAGGAAAGGCAGACGATGAGGGGAAAGTGTGTGTGTGTGTGTGTGTGTGTGTGCAAATGTATTGGGGGAAACTGGCTTGGTTCACGTTGCAAGTGACCCTCAAGAAACAAAAGCCACATTTTGTAAAGATTCAAAGTTGGAATCACACAAGGTTGCCCAATCAAATATCATTAAAAATTATCCAGATCCTGCATAACATCTTCTTTGCCAGAAGCACTATGTTGCAATCTAAAAGATAGATTCTCTTGGAAGCTAAGCAGGGTCAGCCCTGGTTAGGATTTGGATGGGAGGCCAGCAAGGAATCCCAGGTGCTTTGGGCTCTGTTTCTAAGGAAGGAACTGATCAAACCTCCTCTGAGGATTCCTTGTCTAAGACAACACTATGAAGTCCATGAAGTCACCATAAGTCAACAGAGGACTCAAAGGCACAGAGACACTCCAGATCTCACCCTGATTCCTCTCCTCAGTTGTTGCAGGTGAGAACTTCCAGAGCAGAGGGGAAGGATCCCTTTGGGCCTCTCCCTCCCTGAATCTTGGATCTGCTGTGGTTCTGTTTCAGAGGAAGAGCAATCTCAATGCCTACGTGCTGATCCTTCTCTGAGGCCTGTGTGACCAGCACAGAATGCAGCTGGAGCTTAATTGTTTTTTTAATGGCGATGTGCTCATGGTCTGGTGCTGGATGCAGTCGCAATGTTGGATAGGATGGCGCTGGGCACTCAATACTGCAGTTCCAGCCTTTCTAGCAAAGTCAAAATGGTTGACAATACAAGAAATTGTCACGGGATGTGCGTTGTGAAATTATGGATAGTTTCCAAAATACGGCCTCCCTGTGTTGGGAATCACCCTGGAGTACTCAAGTCTAAAAGAAGTCAGATAGATGATACGATTAGTTTGAGGGAATCCTTTCCCCGTTTCCAAAGCATGCCTAGATAGGCTTTACTGTGTTTCACTCTATCCTGTTTACGTCACGTCCCTTACTTTGATGTTAGTAGAAATGTGAATCTTCAGGGACACTAACTTCCCATTGGTCGGAATGTTTTATGGCCCCAATAAACTGGACCATGAGGTCGGAACCATTTTGGTTCTCTCTCTCCCTCTTTGTCCTTCAAGCTAACAACAGCATCTTGCTTTCCCTCCAGGCAAGATGTAACTATCTAGATGTTTGTTATTTTTACCTTTTCTTATTTTCCTTAGAAACCAGTCTAGAGTAGACTAGACAGCTCCCAAGCCTTTCTATCTACAATGGAATTCTTTTTACCTGAATAAATGCTTTTTGAACTGAGCCTCTGCAATTGATTGCCATCCTAACAGAAAAAGGCTTCTCTTTGCTTACCGCGTGTAAGTATCTGCTGTTTTGAAAGTCTGCTTTCGCTACTCTGCTATATTTTTGGTGGAATCTCTGCCAGAGAGGGTTAAATTGAGTCTAACCGCTCAGAGATTACCACAACACCCTGAACCACTGCACTCTGAATAGCAAGTGTCCCAGAAGCAAACAAAATTCAGCAGAGTCCTTTCACAGCAAAAACATGCTTCAACCTGTCTATCAGCAGAGTCCAACTGTAATAATCTGACCTTATCTACACACTGTTTAGTAAACTCACAGATTCAGGTTGTCATCCAAAATATCCAGAGGATTTAATCTTAACACTTGCAATATATGACTCCCCCTGAGGAGATAGGGTGGGTTATAAATAAATAAATCTCATATATATATATATATATATATATATATATATATATATATATATATAATTAGGATACGCAGATCCTCTGACAGGCTTGTCTTTGGAAACAAACAGATCTCAGAGAGTCACATACAGAACAGACAGATACTCACACCGGGTCACACAGGAGAGAGAAAGATGGATTATTTCATCCCCCTTATATAGCCATCTTCTGACAGGCCATCAGTAAGGGACATTGGCTGATTCATCCCCTCTGCAATAACCCTCTCATGATTGACTCAGCCATTACTACAACCTCTTAGGTGTCACACCATGACATTCACAGTCATTGCCCAGGTGCTATCAATATTCCACATGTTCATCAAACAGTATTTTTTTTCCCATGATTAGAAATGGTGTGCCATTTCTATCTAACAGAAATGGGGACACATCAGCTATTCCCAAGATGGGGTTGACCAGACTCACGAAAACATATCAGTGTAAAGCTGAACTTTGAAATTTTGTTTGCTTTGTTCCAACAAAAGAAGCTGACATTTAAGCACCGGATGCCACCCCTGGGCTGGTCCTCTCGACCCCTTTCCTCCCAGCATTGCCACAGGAATCTCATCAGCCCAAGAACCATGATTGGATGGGCTCATCAGCAACCCTGGCTCCCTGACTGAGGTGATAATGGGTTGTTTTGGAGCTGCACCTCCCTTTTGTGCTCCTTCTTGTATCTCTTCCTCGCAGGTGCAGCCACTCTTGGATCAGCCGCTCGTGCCATGTTAACTTGCCAACCGCACTTGAGATCTTCCTTGCAATGAGAGGAGGAGGAAGAGCAGCAGCCATAGGATTTTAAGGAGGGTTAGGTGGGTAGCTTTCCAAAATGCAAAGACTGCCACTTTACCATCTGAATTGCAAGATCAGAACCCGATGCACAACAATCCTGAGTCACAACAATTCCTTGAATCAACAAGGATGCAGCAGCTAAAAAGGCCAATGGGATTCTGGCCTGCATCAATAGGAGTCTAGTGTCTAGATCCAGGGAAGTTGTGCTCTTCCTCTATTCTTGGTCTTGGTCAGATCACACCTGGAATCACACTGTGTCCAGACACACTGTGCCTGGGCACCGCAATTGAAGGAAAATGTTGACTCTAAGCTGGAAAGTGTCCAGAGGAGGGCGACTAAAATGATCAAGGGTCTGGAGAACAAGAATCCCTATGAGGAGCGGCTTCAAGAGCTGGGCATGTTTAGCCTGCAGAAGAGAAAGCTGAGAGGAGACATGATAGCCATGTACAAATAAATATGTGAGGGGAAGTCCTAGGGAGGAGGGAGGGAGCTTGTTTTCTGCTGCCCTGCAGACTAGGACACGGAACAATGGCTTCAAACTACAGGAAAGGAGATTCCATCAGGAAGAACTTTCTCACCGTGAGAGCTGTTCAGCAGTGGAACTCTCTGCCATGGAAGGAGTGTGGTGGAGGCTCCTTCTTTGGAGGCTTTCAAGCAGAGGCTGGATGACCATCTGTCGGGGGTGCTTTGAATGTGATTTTCCTGCTTCTTGGCAGAATGGGGTTGGACTGGATGGCCCATGAGGTCTCTTCCAACTCTATTATTCTATGATTCTAAGGAAAAGGAAGCTCAGACATCCAGATTTTGGACCTGAGGCTATTTCCAGACCACATTCCAGACCAACAGCTCTGGCTGAGCAGAGACCCCTTATTGATGAAAACCAGAGGCTGGATACGCTTGCTTTAAATGGCACAACACAAGACGACAGCACATGCGTCAAATGTTGTACCAATGTTGCAAAGACACTTTGGTTCAAGCAGAAATAATAACAACAACAATACATGGGAAACCTTTTGCCAGGACACTGTCTTCCGGCCTAACTCTAGTGGGAGGCAAGGCTCTTGCCCTGGAAAGAGCGAGCTGATCATGGAGGTACTAGGGCTGGTTTCATTCATTTGGTCCCTTCCTAGGGGATTATGGATTAGGTTACACATAATCGGTTCAAAAGCACTGCTGTACTTACCTGGCTTAAGCCAAATTCAGCTTTCGCCATTGAGAGTTAAAGCTGACAGCCAAAGCGGAGCTGCTTAAGGTGCTGAAGGTTCTGAGCCATAGATTAAAGGTGGTGAGTGCTTAAACTCACCAAACTGCTGGATGTTGGGGGTTGTTTGAAACCTTGCAGGTTATTTTATGAATCCCAAGAGAACCAGAATGAAATGTGTCTCCACTATGTTTAGCTTTTGTTCTTTGGGATGGCCTTCCACCTTTCAGGCTCCTTGAGATGTTATTTTAACAATCAGTGCAACATACTTGCAAAATATTCCATCCAAATCCAGATACATAACCCAATGCAAAACAAGGAGCATCTGCACTGTGGAATTTATGGCATTTGAGAGTCATGGGTCAATGTTGTGGAGTCCTGGGAGCTGTAGTTTTGCATGGTCTTTAGCTTTCTTTGCTGAAGGGTGCTGGTGCCTTACCAAACTTCAACTCCCAAGGGTCCATTGCATTGAGTCAAAGCAGTTCAAGTGGTGTCAGATTCCATTCATTCTACAGTGTAGATGCACCCTGTGTAGTATTTGGTTATGTATCTGGATTTGGATGGCTTATTTTGCAAGTATTTTCCTTGGAAAGACCCCCCTGATTGAGTTCTAGGGGTTTGGTTCCTCAAAAGTCTTTCTTTCTCCATTGGAAATGGCTTTGGCGGAGCCTTCGTGGTTGCAAAGGCCTTGAGGCCGGAGGGCAGGCTGCCAATCAAGGCAATCAACGAACGTGGCTGGAAGAAAGGAGGCAGCTTGGGGTCAGGCTTCATGAGCGGAGCCCGGTCAAGAAGCACATCTCTATGTGGCAAAGGCAGAGCAATTATCCTGCCATCAGGCCTTAATTGCGCCTGGCCCGGCTGCCCTGGGAGAGACGCCTTGATAGAATCTGTGGCCAAGTCCCCTCACGTCCGGGGCAGCTTTCCTTGCTCCACTTGGCCATCCTCACCATCATTGTCACGGCATAATGGCCGCCCGCCCTTCCCTAATTAAAAAGCCATTGCCCGGCTGGTCAATTACAGGCAATTATGGGGTGGTGCTCTTTGGCTGGTCATTTCAGCCCTGGAAGGATGCGGCAGGTGATCTCCGTCCGCCGTTCAAGCCAAGAGAGAAGCCGTTATTAGAAATGGAAGCAATTGAGCATCTGGAGCCAAGCAGCACCTGTCTCTTTAGCAAAAGCTTGTGCCGAAGGAGCCCAGGGTTCGAGGAAGCCCATTCCAGGCCCAGTTACAGACTTCTAAGACATGCATCTATTCATCACTGCACGGAACTGTGGGATCTGTAGTTCAGGGAGGAGTTTGGAGACATAAAGCATAGACAGATTGTTTCATCCTTGCAGAGGAAAACTCCCAGCTATGCTTATGCATTTCTAAAGAGGCAATTGCAGTCTGTGAGTGTCTTGAGGGATGATGCCACACGGAAACGCACATGCCTTTTCTATGAAGAAGCCAGCCACCCTTTCATGCAGAAAACAGCTTTCCTGAACAGAAAAGCATTTCCTGCTCAAAAATTACATGGTTTTATTGATTCAAACAATAATTGTATATCTGTAGAGTTACTGCAGTTTGACACCGCCTGGACTGCCATGGCTTAATGGTATGGGGATTGTGGGATTTGTAGCTTTACAAGGCCTTTCATTTTCTCTGCAGAAACTGTTGGGGTAATCTCTGAGCGGTTAGACTCAATTTAACCCTCTCTGGGGAGATTCCACCAAAAATCAGCAGAGTAGCAAAAGCAAAAGCTTTCAAATGCAGCAGTTACTTACACGGGGTGAGCAAGAGAAGCCTTTGTCTATTTAGGATGGCAATGGTCTGCAGAGTCTCAATAAAAGTTCAAAAGTATTTATTCAGATAAAAAGAACTCCATTGTAGATGGAAAGGCTTGGGAGCTGTCTAGTCTACTCTAGACTGGTTTCAAAGGAAAAATAAGAAAGGAAAAATAACAATCATCTAAATAGTTACATCTTGCCAGGAGAGATGGCAAGATGCTTCTTGTTAGCTAGAAGAACAAAGGGAGAGGAATGACCAAAATGGTTCCAACCTCATGGTCATAAAAGACATTCTGACCAATGAGAAGTTAGTGTCCCTGGAGATTCACATTTCTACTAACTTCAAAGCAAGGGATGTGACGTAAACAGGATAGAGTGAAACACAGTGAAGCCTGTCTAGGCATGCTTTGGAAACAGGGAAAGGATTCCCTCAATCTAACTCTATCATCTATCTGACTACATCTAGACTTGAGTAGTCCAGGGTGATTCCCAACAGAAACTGCAACTCCCAGGATTCCACAGCACTGAGCCATGGCAGATAAAGAGGCATCAAAGTGCATTCGTTCTACAGTTTTGATGTGCCCTGAGTCTGAAGCAAACCAATGTTCATCTTTCCCAGTAAAGGGGACAATGCCTCAGGAAAAATACATAGATGCATGCATGCATCCACATGTACACATCTATACTTGTTGTAGCTACCCGGAAATCAATGGGATGTCCACTTTGGAGATGGAAAGAGCTGTTTGGCAGTGGAACTCACTGCCTCAAAGTCCGGTGGAGTCTTGTTCTCTGGAGAACTTTAAGCAAAATTTGGATGGCCAAGCACAAAGTGTTATTGAGTACAACACCCCCTCCCCGATGACTTATAGTTCTCTAAGGGCATCAGAATAAAATAAATGATATGTGTGTTAGCGCAGGTGCGGACTGGATCTGCTGCAGAGAATCTCACACAGAGCCTCAATCCCTTCCCAACCCTTTGATAAAATGTATCCTTTCTTATAACTGTTTGCACATCTTGTATCATTTACTCTTTGCTTTACCCTTATTTATCAAATGTGTATTAAATAATATGATTTATACCTGAGTGAGCCGCAAGGGTCATTACTTCCTTGTTGACCCCACTGAGGAATTTCCTGGAATCTGGGGCTGGGCAAATTCCCCAGACAAAGATGAAAATTGAGGTCCATTGTGTACATGTAAGGATCAGCAGGTGGTTTCTGCTCCCGATCTGATATCACCAGCGAATAATTGTCTCAGTTGGGCTGAAAGATGGCTGGCCATGGAAACAGAGAAACAAAATGTGTACAGTGTTTCCTCACTACTTTGCGGTTCACTTTTCGCAGATTCACTGTTTCGCGGTTTTTCAATAAACTCTAAAAGACTATTATAAATCATTAAAAAAATACCATTTACAGCCTAAGGAAGGGAGGAAGAAGCCAAAGGGAGAGAAAATGAGCCCAAGTGGCAACAGGAGGAGGAGGAGGCAATTTAGCAACACACAATTGGTTGATAAAGACTTAAAATAATGTATAACTACTAAAATAATGTATAAATATTAAAATAAATATAGTGTCCCTACTTTGTGGATTTTCACTTATTGCGGGTGGCCCTGGAACCTAATCCCAGCGATAAGTGAGGTACACTCATTTGAGTCCAAGGCTTAATTACAGAAGAACATCACCATAGAATCATAGAATCATAGAATCATAGAATAGTAGAGTTGGAAGAGACCTCAAGGGCCATCTAGTCCAACCCCCCGCTAAGAAGCAGGAAATCGCATTCAAAGCACCCCCGACAGATGGCCATCCAGCCTCTGCTTAAAAGCCTCCAAAGAAGGAGCCTCCACCACGGCCCGGGGGAGAGAGTTCCACTGCCGAACAGCCCTCACAGTGAGGAAGTTCTTCCTGATGTTCAGGTGGAATCTCCTTTCCTGTAGTTTGAAGCCATTGTTCCGTGTCCTAGTCTGCAGGGCAGCAGAAAATAAGCTTGCTCCCTCCTCCCTATGACTTCCCCTCACATATTTGTACATGGCTATCATGTCTCCTCTCAGCCTTCTCTTCTGCAGGCTAAACATGCCCAGCTCTTTAAGCCGCTCCTCATAGGGCTTGTTCTCCAGACCCTTAATCATTTTAGTTGCCCTCCTCTGGACACTTTCCAGCTTGTCAGCATCTCCCTTCATCTGCGGTGCCCAAAACTGGACACAGTATTCCAGGTGTGGTCTGACCAAGGCAGAATAGAGGGGGAGCATGACTTCCCTGGATCTAGACGTTATTCCCCTATTGATGCAGGCCAAAATCCCATTGGCTTTTTTAGCTGCCGCATCACATTGTAGGCTCATGTTTAACTTGTTGTCCACGAGGACTCCAAGATCTTTTTCGCACACACTGCTGTCAAGCCAGGCGTCCCCCATTCTGTATCTTTGATTTCCATTTTTTCTGCCGAAGTGAAGTATCTTGCATTTGTCCCTGTTGAACTTCATTTTGTTAGTTTCGGCCCATCTCTCTAGTCTGTCAAGATCGTTTTGAATTCTGCTCCTGTCTTCTGGAGTGTTAGCTATCCCTCCGAGTTTGGTGTCATCTGCAAACTTGATGATCGTGCCTTCTAACCCTTCGTCTAAGTCGTTAATAAAGATGTTGAACAGAACCGGGCCCAGGACGGAGCCCTGCGGCACTCCACTTGTCACTTCTTTCCATGATGAAGACGACGCATTGGTGAGCACCCTTTGGGTTCGTTCACTTAGCCAATTACAGATCCACCTAACCGTAGTTTTGTCTAGCCCACATTTTACTAGTTTGTTTGCCAGAAGGTCGTGGGGGACTTTGTCGAAGGCCTTACTGAAATCTAGATATGTTACATCCACGGCATTCCCTGTATCGACCCAACTCGTAACTCTATCGAAAAAAGAGATCAGATTAGTCTGGCATGACTTGTTTTTGGTAAATCCGTGTTGACTATTAGCAATGACCGCATTTGTTTCTAAGTGTTTGCAGACCACTTCCTTAATGATCTTTTCCAGAATCTTGCCTGGTATTGATGTGAGGCTGACCGGACGGTAATTGTTTGGGTCGTTCTTTTTTCCCTTCTTGAAGATAGGGACCACATTCGCCCTCCTCCAATCTGCTGGGACTTCTCCTGTTCTCCAAGAACTCTCGAAGATGATTGCCAGTGGTTCTGAAATAACTTCCGCTAGTTCCTTCAATACTCTTGGATGTAGCTGATCTGGCCCTGGGGACTTGAATTCGTTTAGAGTGGCCAGGTGTTCCTGGACAACTTGTTTCCCTATTTGGGGTTGGATTTCCCCCAATCCTTCGTCCATTCCATGTTGCTGAGGTTGAAGGTGGCTTTCTTTTTGTGAGAAGACCGAGGCAAAGAAGGCATTAAGCAGTTCTGCCTTTTCCCTATCCGCTGTCACTGTTCCGTCCCCCAGGACGATGGTTTGCCTTACCTATTGGTCGTTTGTTTGTTTTCCCTCCTTTACATTTTGTTTGAGCCTCTGGCTGCAATAGCCTAGGAAAAGTGGCTTGGAATCTGCAAGAGCTGGCTGCAGTTTTCTTTGCAGTGATTGGTCAAAGAATGCAACATCTTAGGACCGCCCTTTTTACCAGGGTCTAGTCTCCATTTTGGAGCTTCATTCTGGCTATAGTCTTCCAACGTGCTGGAGCTGTGCAAGGCTAACTGGGACAAATCATCCTCAAAACCAGGCCAATCTAAGCCTATCCAAATTAGATAAGTATTGAATTATACTGATCTGGAATAGGAATTCTAGTTAGAGGAGCAGGGTTATTCCATCGCTTCTAGAACTAATCTTTGCTGTAAAGATAGGGAAGGAAAGAGTTTCTCCTTCTAATATAGGCAGCGTGATTAGGGTATAGTGGTTTTATAATCACCTTTGCTTTCTGGAACCAGGGATAATTCTGTACCTAAAACCTATAGAAATTTGTTTCATTTTCTGCAACTTTAAGATCTGTGCCAGGTTTACAACCTTGTATGAATAAACATCCTTTTTTGAAGTTATCCAGACTCAGTCGTTCAATATCTATAGGACAGCTTATAGGGATTTGCAGTTCGCCCGGATAAAGGACAGCACGTTTCAGTTTTATAGTTTTTTATTGTCCGGCGGACGGCACAGTTTTGAGGTCGATCAGCGGTTTTTCCGCTTCAGCTAGCTTGCACGGCTTTATAGTTTTTTATAGTTTAGGAAGTTTTAGTATAGGCTGCGGCTTTTCCGCCTGAGCTCAGTCTGCATACCTAAAGACTCTACCAGCGTCTGAGGCAGTGGAGCACCAGCGACAGTTCTTTGGCTGGCTCTGAGGCGTGAAGCCCACCAGAACCAGGCTAGAACCTGGACAGGCCTGGCAACGCTGCTGCGAGTTCGGCCGGAGCACTCGGCCGGCTTCGACCTGCCTCATGGTCCGGCGGTGGTGACCTGCCTCATCATCCTGCGGTGGTGACCTGCCTCATGGTCCGGCGGTGGTGACCTGCCTCATCGTCCTGCGGTGGTGACCTGCCTCATCGTCCTGCGGTGGTGACCTGCCTCATTGACCTGCGGCGGTGACCTGCCTCATCGTCCTGCGGTGGTGACCTGCCTCATCGTCCTGCGGTGGTGACCTGCCTCATCGTCCTGCGGTGGTGACCTGCCTCATCGTCCTGCGGTGGTGACCTGCCTCATCGACCTGCGGTGGTGACCTCCCTTCACAGCGGGGAGGAGGCGTCTCTTCTCTCCTCCTTTCCAAAGCCAGCCTCGGTGCTCCTTCGGCGGCAGGCCTCGAGCCGCAGAGCACGAGGTGCTTGAAAATTTGGCGAAGTCGCCATTTTGGCAGTTTACATCACTCGGGCAAGGGAGGTATCAAGTGGCAAGTTGCTGTCAGTTGGCATTTTGCAGCTTGCCTACCAAAGTTTGGCGCCAAAGGTCACAATCTTTGTAAAGTATAGTTACTTAGTGATATATATTGCTATGGTTAAGTGCTGTGAATTGTATTATATATTGAATTTGCTTTTATTGTAAATTTACTTGCAGGTATATTGCATTTGCCTTTGTTGTAAATTTACTTGCTATTAAGAATACATAATGTCTATGCAATTTCAAGATGATGCAGATGGTATACCTCCTTCTGAGGCTGAAAGTAGGAATGAAAGGCCCCAAAGGATAAAGCACCCTTCAGCCAAGATGCTAGCCCATCTAATAGATGAAAAGGAGCTCCTCCATGTGAGGTTAGGTTCGGCATGGGAGCGCATCACAACATTAATGGACAGAATTGAGAGCTTGGGTATTACAAGGGTGCCATCCATATTACAGACAGACCTTGAAGAGACCTTCGGTATTTGGAGGGGTTTGGTGTCTAAGATAGTCCAGGTCCTCGAGCGCATTAACGCCAAGGATTCAGAGTTAGAAATAGTGAGTGTCTTAGCTGACACTAATGAGAAAGAAAATAAGGTGAGGGCAATTCTAGATGCCTTGGAATTTAGTTCTCCATCTGTTAATCTAAGGTCTGAGCCAAAAGGAAATCAGTCTTCCTTAAGCAGCCATGAGACCAATCTTTTAAAATCACCTGCTGTGGCACTTAGTCTTAAGTCCAACCGCTCTAGCCAGGTATCTAAGCTAAGGGAGTGTGCATCATCTAAACATAGCCACTCTAGCAAGTCTTCTGCTGCTGGGAGTGCCATCTCTTCCCTAGCTGCCTTGCACATTAAGGAGGCTGCACGCCTGAAGCTAAAGAGCAAGGTAGCGGGGGCGGAGGCTGATGCTAAGGCAGCTGATCTCACCCTTCCCTTTAAAGAAGAAGAGCAACGACTGCAAATAGAACAGGCCCGTAGACAAAGCGAAATGCAAATGGAACAGGCCCAAAGGCAAGGTGAAATAGAAATGCTTAGAATAAGGATGGATGCTACTGCCAAAAAGGTAAGGGCTGAGACTTTGGCCAAGGCCCTAATTGAGCCACTCACAGAAGAAAATGTAAGTCAGTTGCCGAAGCAGGACCCTTCTTCCAAGGTGCTTGTGCATCTTAATAGCTTAAACAGCCAGTTTTCGGATGAGGAACAGGAAGACTTCTCTCCTTACCCAGAGCAGGGCCCCAAAGTCACTTTTGAGTTTCCTGCAGAGCAGAGCGTCATAGCGGGGAGCTCACCCTTGCCCGAGCTACCTGTGCCTCCTGCTAAATCCCTAGGTCAGTCAATCAGGGCCTCAAGGCCAAGTGCTAGTTGGCCCTTACAGACAGCTGCACAGGGAGCCACCGATTCGTCAGTGGTCGATGTCATCCCTCCAAGAGGCCAAAGGTTGACGCAAGGTGCACGGTGGGAGTCCACTCCACAACAGCAAACTCCTCAATTGTTCCCTTCGACGCCAGAGTCCCAGCTTGTCTCCATCATCAGAAGCCCCAGAAGAGATCTTAAGGACAAGGGTGTCGAAAAGTTTTCGGACAAGCCTGAGGAATTTCTTCTCTGGAAGGCCACCTTCCAGAGAGCAATCAGAGACTTAAAGTTATTGCCTGAGGAAGAACTGACTCTTCTGGCTGCATGGTTGGGCCCAGCCTCATCCTCACAAGTTAAGAAGATCTACGCAGCCCACGTAGCCGATCCCAACAAAGCCCTGGAAAAGGCCTGGGCCAGGTTGCAGCAGAGGTATGGGGCCAGCACAGAGATTGAAGCATCTCTTATGGACAAGCTCCAAAGGTTCCCAGCTTTAAAACTCAAAGACTTCAAACTCTTGTGGGACCTCAGCGATCTCCTTGCGGAATTAGAGTCGGCCAAGGAGAATCCAGAACTGCCCGGTTTGAAGTGCCTCGATCAGCACCTGTCCCAGAGGCAGATCTTGACCAAGCTGCCCTTCACTTTGCAAGAACGCTGGGGACAGGAGGTCTTCAACTACAAGGAGGCCCACTCCCAGGCATACCCTCCATTTTCTCATTTGGTCCAGTTCATCACCAGGGCAGCCAGAGAAAGGAATGATCCACAGACGGGCCTCCCCACCTTATACCAAGGGACCCAGCCAGAGAAGGCACCTGAAGTGGACAAGAAACCACCTAGAGAGGCCAATAGACCTGTCAGCGTAAAGGCAGTCGAAACTCAACTCAAGACTGACGAACCCAGGTCGGAGGTAAAAGAGTTGCTTTGCCCTATTCACCAAAAGCCTCACAGCTTGGCCAACTGCAGGGAGTTTAGTAGAAAGACATACAAAGAAAGGCAACAGCTAGTTCAAAAGCAGGGAATCTGCTTTAGATGCTGTGGAGCAACTCCACACTTTGCATCCAACTGCAAAGAAAACATCAAGTGTGAGAAATGCAACAGCCTCAAGCATTGCACCGCAATGCACAACTCCAATATCATCTCCCACCCCAAAGAGAACGCTTCACCAAAAGAAAAGTCAGCAGTCGAAGACACCGACAAGCCAGCCGCACCAGAGATGCAGGTGGAAGTTTCAGCAGTCGCCTGTACAGAGCTGTGTTCTGACTCGCACCAGTACAGAGTTTGTCATCCTATCTGCCTAGCGGATGTATATCCAGCCAAGAGCCCTTGGCTTAGAAAGAGACTCTATGTGGCCCTGGATTCACAGAGCGACGCCTCCCTGGCTACTCCAGAGTTCTTCCGCATGTTTGACCTTAAAACCAAGATGGTCGACTACACTATGACTACGTGTGCAGGAAAAAAGAAGTTGCAGGGTCGCATAGCATCTGGCTTCGTTGTCTCCTCTTGCGACCAGAAGAGACAGTTCAAGTTGCCAGACCTGATTGAGTGTTCCTCTATTCCCCGGAACAAAAGGCAGATTGTCACTAGAGAAGTTGTGGAGGCTCATCCACATTTGCGACGGTTAAAGAATGCTATACCAGCCTTTCGGCCAGATGTGGACATTGCCCTTTTGCTTGGCTCGGACTGCCCGAGCTTGTTCTGTGTGAACGACCAAGTTAAAGGACCTCCAGGTGCACCTATCGCACAACAATTGCCATTAGGCTGGACAGTCATAGGCCCAGTGTGCATAAACAAGATGCACCCACCATCGTCGTTGGACTCCAATCAAGCACAGGTGCTTAAAGGTGGACGTCCTACACTTGTGCGCAGTTGCCTAAGTCACATCTCAGTCTACTGCCAAGGAATAACTCCAGAGTATTCCTCCACCTTCAAAGTCTCTGAGAGAGACGAAGCCATAGCGCTCTTGAAAGATGAGCAAAGGTTCTTGGACAGTATGAATGCTCAAGTCTCACGAAGTACAGAGGGAAATTGGGTAGCTCCTTTGCCCTTTAAGTCAGATAAGCCCACTTCGCCAAACAATAGACACATGGCAGGGAAAAGACTCTGGTCCCTAAAGAAAAGAATCCATCATCAGGGTAGAACTCTAACTGAGGCAGCCCTTAGAAACGAAGGTCTGTGGGTAGTTAATGCCAAAAGGTTGGTCAACAGTTGTATTTTCAAATGTGTTAAATGCAGGCGCCTTAGGCGAAACTGTCAAAGTCAGTTGATGGCAGAACTACCTCAGGATAGGACTTTGACAGACCCACCCTTTTCCCATGTGGGAATCGATGTGTTTGGTCCTTGGGAGGTTGTCACTAGGAAAACCAGGGGTGGTGTTGTAAATAACAAGAGGTGGGCAGTTTTGTTTACTTGTTTAGTAATACGAGCTGTCCATATAGAAGTCATAGAAGGGATGGACACTTCATCATTTTTAAACGCATTGAAAAGGTTCATAGCCCTCAGAGGGCCAATTAAGTCAATTCGGTCGGACTGTGGCACCAATTTTGTAGGTGCGACCAAAGAACTCAATTGTGTGTCTAGGTTTGGGAGAGACCCAAAGGTTCAGAACTTTACGAATACTGAACAAATTATGTGGACTTTCAATGTTCCTCACGCCTCCCATATGGGTGGTGTTTGGGAGAGGATGATTGGTATTAGTCGCAAAATCCTTAATGCCATGTTTTTGAGTCATAGGTCATTGACGCATGATGTTTTGGTGACACTTATGGCGGAAGTTACCGCAATTATCAACAACCGGCCGCTGGTTCCCCTTACCAGTGACCCTGAGAACTTACAACCACTGACTCCTGCACTTATTTTGACACAAAAGGTGCCAGGATGGAAGGACGTCATGTTGCCAGTTCCGGACGGAACTCACCGTGCCCTGTGGAAACAGGTGCAGTCCTTGGCCAACCACTTTTGGAAAAGGTGGAAAGCTGAATACTTAAGCCAGCTTCAAGCTAGAAGAATCTGGCAAAGCCCACAGGACAACATTGAGGTTAACAACGTTGTGTTGTTAAAGGACAAAGACTTGCCCCGCCATGCATGGCCCATGGGCATTGTATTAAAGACCTTTCCTTGCCCGGACGGTAAGGTCAGGAAAGTTCAATTAAAGACTTGCAACAGAGGCAAAGTGTCCATTTTGGACAGACCAATTAGTGACCTCGTGTTGCTTATTGGAGATGTTTAAAGTTCTAGTGTTTGTATTGTTGTGTATACAAAGGTGTTTGTATGTTTTTGATTGGTAAATTCCCACATCCTGGGAATTTAGCGGGGAGTGTTCCGTCCCCCAGGACGATGGTTTGCCTTACCTATTGGTCGTTTGTTTGTTTTCCCTCCTTTACATTTTGTTTGAGCCTCTGGCTGCAATAGCCTAGGAAAAGTGGCTTGGAATCTGCAAGAGCTGGCTGCAGTTTTCTTTGCAGTGATTGGTCAAAGAATGCAACATCTTAGGACCGCCCTTTTTACCAGGGTCTAGTCTCCATTTTGGAGCTTCATTCTGGCTATAGTCTTCCAACGTGCTGGAGCTGTGCAAGGCTAACTGGGACAAATCATCCTCAAAACCAGGCCAATCTAAGCCTATCCAAATTAGATAAGTATTGAATTATACTGATCTGGAATAGGAATTCTAGTTAGAGGAGCAGGGTTATTCCATCGCTTCTAGAACTAATCTTTGCTGTAAAGATAGGGAAGGAAAGAGTTTCTCCTTCTAATATAGGCAGCGTGATTAGGGTATAGTGGTTTTATAATCACCTTTGCTTTCTGGAACCAGGGATAATTCTGTACCTAAAACCTATAGAAATTTGTTTCATTTTCTGCAACTTTAAGATCTGTGCCAGGTTTACAACCTTGTATGAATAAACATCCTTTTTTGAAGTTATCCAGACTCAGTCGTTCAATATCTATAGGACAGCTTATAGGGATTTGCAGTTCGCCCGGATAAAGGACAGCACGTTTCAGTTTTATAGTTTTTTATTGTCCGGCGGACGGCACAGTCACCATCACCCCATCTACTCCTTGCAGTGGCCCTATCGCCTCCTTTTTCTTCCTTTTTCTACCAACATAAGCAAAAAAACCTTTTTTGTTGTTTTTTATGTCCCTGGCAAGCCTGAGCTCATTTTGCGCTTTAGCCTTGCGAACCTTTTCCCTACAGGAGTTGGCTATACGTTTGAATTCTTCTTTGGTGATTTCTCCCCTTTTCCACTTCTTGTGCATGTCACTTTTGAGCTTTAGCTCAGTTAGAAGTTCTTTGGACATCCATTCTGGCTTCTTTGCACTTGTCTTATTTTTCTTCTTTGTTGGCACTGTTTGCATTTGCGCCTTGAGTATTTCACTTTTGAAAAACTCCCATCCATCCTTAACTCCCTTGTTTTTTAATATCGGCGTCCATGGAATGCCGCTCAGTAATTCCTTCATTTTTTGGAAGTCAGCTCTCTTAAAGTCCAGAATGCATGTTTGACTTGTCTTAGTTTCAGCATTCCTTTGTATTGCAAACTGCAGGAGCACATGGTCACTTGCCCCTAAGGATCCAACCACTTCAACTGTATTGATCAGGTCTTCCACATTTGTTAAGATTAGATCAAGAGTTGCTGATCCCCTTGTTGCCTCTTCTACCTTCTGGACCATAAAATTATCTGCAAGGCAAGTGAGGAATTTGTTGGACTTTGTACTCTTGGCTGAGTTTGTTTTCCAGCAGATATCGGGATAATTGAAATCGCCCATGACTACTATATCTCTTCTTTGTGCCTGTTTGGTCAGCTGTTGACAGAAGGCTTCATCAAGTCCTTCATCCTGACTCGGAGGTCTGTAGTAGACACCCACGACAAGATCTTTTTGAGTCCCGGTTCCCTTGATTCTTATCCAGATGCTTTCAAGCTGGTTTCCCGGATTACAGTCTTGCATTTCTTCTGCAACGTAACTGTTTTTGACATATAAAGCTACTCCCCCTCCTCTCCCCTTTGTTCTATTTATGTGAAAGAGGTTATAGCCCTCAATGGTTAAATTCCAGTGATGGGAGTCATCCCACCAGGTTTCAGTGATGCCTATGACATCGTATGTGTGGTGCTGTGCTAGGAGTTGGAGTTCGTCTTGCTTATTTCCCATGCTCTGAGCATTAGTGTAAAGACATGTAAGCCCCTGTGACCTCCCCTCGAACTGTTTATTTGGGATTATTGTGCTCTCTGTACTTGGTCCTTGCTGTGTTTGTGCAGCCCTCCGTTTAGCCTTCCGGCGGTTCCCTGTGGTCGTGGGTAATATAGTGTTCGCCAGGCTGTTGTTCCCCTCCCCCAGTGGATTTAGTTTAAAGTGCGCCTGATGAGGTTTGTGAGTCTGTGTGCAAAAAGATGTTTTCCTACTTGTGTGAGATGCACCCCATCGCTTGCCAGTAGTCCATCCTCTTGGAAGAGTAGACCATGGTCAAGGAAGCCAAAATGCTCCTCTTGACACCATTTTCTGAGCCAGTTATTGACCTGTACTATTTTTCCGGCCCTTGTAGAGCCATGTCCTACAACGGGGAGGAGGGATGAAAAGATCACATGTACATTATACAGTTTTAGCTTTGTTCCCAGAGCTCGAAAATCATTTGTGATCTTTTGAAAAGTATGCCTAGCGGTGTCATTGGTACCTACATGAATCAACATAAGGTGGGGAGGGCGATGGGGCTTTAGGAGCCTGCTGAGCCTCTGAGTGATATGGTGTATTTTTGCCCCCGGGAGGCAGCATGTTTCTCGAGCCATCCCATCCGGTCTGGAAATGATGGCTTCCGTTCCTCTAAGGAGGGAGTCACCTACTACCAAGACCTGTTTCCTTTGAGGATTGACAGGGTCCCTTTTGTGCAAGACAGTGTGTATGTCCCCTGAAGAGTGTTCCTGTTGAAGTGAATCATGTAGGTGTAAAGTGTTGTCCTCCTCCTCAACATCCCCAGTGCATTCATCAATGACAATCCATTGAGATACATCCGAGAGCCCATTACTCTCCCAAGGATGTTCCTGTTGCTCCTGGTCTATGATTGGGGGTGGAGCATTTGCATGATTACATAAGTGTGACTGTGGTGATGCACTGTCCCCGTCAGGGCTATCCCCTGCGCATTGATCCAGGATGGTCCACTGAGTGGGATCTAAGAAACTGTGGTCCTCCACAAGATGTGTTTCCTGATTGTATGTTAATGATGTAAGAATTTCAAATCTGTTGTGTAAATGCAGCTGAGCAGAGGAGTTCTGCGGAGGCTGCCTGGTCCTGCGTCTCCTTCTATGGGTGACCTCCTTCCAAGCCTGAGGGTTGTCTACCTTTGAGTTGATCTCCCCATAAGGTTCCTGATCATGGTCTTGGTGGTGTTGGTGTGATGCAGGCTGCTGATCTACAGCAGCGTGTTGTGCAGTGTCCAAGAAGAGCTCGAGTGCCTGAATGTCCTTAAGGGTCTTAATACGGTGCTCGAGCTGTTGGATCCTCTGCTCCATCAGAGTCATCTGTTTGCATTTGGAGCAGATGTAGTTGTCTAGTTTTTGTGTGAAAAAGCGGAACATGCCACAGCTGGTGCATGTGATGGGAATGTTTTGCTTTTGTTGCATCTCTTGGTGAGCGTGGTGGCCAAGTGGGATCTTTGTACAGTTAAGTAATATGCACGCACTTTATGTGCAGACTGCAACAAACCACGTCTTTGTGTATTTGTTTATGTTGCTTTGTTTCCTGTATGTACTGCAAATGATAGTTAGTAAAGGTGCCTTTTTCCTGGCTTTTACCTGGCTCTCTTTCAACACAACAGTCACACAACAGTTAGACTTTGACCACAGGAGCCAAGCCCAAACTCAGTTTAAAATCTTAGCCAAATCTTAGCCAAATCCTACCTGAAGCCAGGGAGCAAAAATGTCCTCCTGCTTCCTCTGCTTCTGCGAGAACCAACTGCCCTTCTGGGATCAGGCTCTGGCAGAAACTCACACTGGCAAATAAAGCTTTCCCAGAAACTCAATTAACAGGGGACAATGCCTGCTGTCAATCAACTTAAGTACCTGGCTCTCTTTCAACACAACAGTCACACAACAGTTAGACTTTGACCACAGGAGCCAAGCCCAAACTCAGTTTAAAATCTTAGCCAAATCTTAGCCAAATCCTACCTGAAGCCAGGGAGCAAAAATGTCCTCCTGCTTCCTCTGCTTCTGCGAGAACCAACTGCCCTTCTGGGATCAGGCTCTGGCAGAAACTCACACTGGCAAATAAAGCTTTCCCAGAAACTCAATTAACAGGGGACAATGCCTGCTGTCAATCAACTTAAGTACCTGGCTCTCTTTCAACACAACAGTCACACAACAGTTAGACTTTGACCACAGGAGCCAAGCCCAAACTCAGTTTAAAATCTTAGCCAAATCTTAGCCAAATCCTACCTGAAGCCAGGGAGCAAAAATGTCCTCCTGCTTCCTCTGCTTCTGCGAGAACCAACTGCCCTTCTGGGATCAGGCTCTGGCAGAAACTCACACTGGCAAATAAAGCTTTCCCAGAAACTCAATTAACAGGGGACAATGCCTGCTGTCAATCAACTTAAGTACCTGGCTCTCTTTCAACACAACAGTCACACAACAGTTAGACTTTGACCACAGGAGCCAAGCCCAAACTCAGTTTAAAATCTTAGCCAAATCTTAGCCAAATCCTACCTGAAGCCAGGGAGCAAAAATGTCCTCCTGCTTCCTCTGCTTCTGCGAGAACCAACTGCCCTTCTGGGATCAGGCTCTGGCAGAAACTCACACTGGCAAATAAAGCTTTCCCAGAAACTCAATTAACAGGGGACAATGCCTGCTGTCAATCAACTTAAGTACCTGGCTCTCTTTCAACACAACAGTCACACAACAGTTAGACTTTGACCACAGGAGCCAAGCCCAAACTCAGTTTAAAATCTTAGCCAAATCTTAGCCAAATCCTACCTGAAGCCAGGGAGCAAAAATGTCCTCCTGCTTCCTCTGCTTCTGCGAGAACCAACTGCCCTTCTGGGATCAGGCTCTGGCAGAAACTCACACTGGCAAATAAAGCTTTCCCAGAAACTCAATTAACAGGGGACAATGCCTGCTGTCAATCAACTTAAGTACCTGGCTCTCTTTCAACACAACAGTCACACAACAGTTAGACTTTGACCACAGGAGCCAAGCCCAAACTCAGTTTAAAATCTTAGCCAAATCTTAGCCAAATCCTACCTGAAGCCAGGGAGCAAAAATGTCCTCCTGCTTCCTCTGCTTCTGCGAGAACCAACTGCCCTTCTGGGATCAGGCTCTGGCAGAAACTCACACTGGCAAATAAAGCTTTCCCAGAAACTCAATTAACAGGGGACAATGCCTGCTGTCAATCAACTTAAGTACCTGGCTCTCTTTCAACACAACAGTCACACAACAGTTAGACTTTGACCACAGGAGCCAAGCCCAAACTCAGTTTAAAATCTTAGCCAAATCTTAGCCAAATCCTACCTGAAGCCAGGGAGCAAAAATGTCCTCCTGCTTCCTCTGCTTCTGCGAGAACCAACTGCCCTTCTGGGATCAGGCTCTGGCAGAAACTCACACTGGCAAATAAAGCTTTCCCAGAAACTCAATTAACAGGGGACAATGCCTGCTGTCAATCAACTTAAGTACCTGGCTCTCTTTCAACACAACAGTCACACAACAGTTAGACTTTGACCACAGGAGCCAAGCCCAAACTCAGTTTAAAATCTTAGCCAAATCTTAGCCAAATCCTACCTGAAGCCAGGGAGCAAAAATGTCCTCCTGCTTCCTCTGCTTCTGCGAGAACCAACTGCCCTTCTGGGATCAGGCTCTGGCAGAAACTCACACTGGCAAATAAAGCTTTCCCAGAAACTCAATTAACAGGGGACAATGCCTGCTGTCAATCAACTTAAGTACCTGGCTCTCTTTCAACACAACAGTCACACAACAGTTAGACTTTGACCACAGGAGCCAAGCCCAAACTCAGTTTAAAATCTTAGCCAAATCTTAGCCAAATCCTACCTGAAGCCAGGGAGCAAAAATGTCCTCCTGCTTCCTCTGCTTCTGCGAGAACCAACTGCCCTTCTGGGATCAGGCTCTGGCAGAAACTCACACTGGCAAATAAAGCTTTCCCAGAAACTCAATTAACAGGGGACAATGCCTGCTGTCAATCAACTTAAGTACCTGGCTCTCTTTCAACACAACAGTCACACAACAGTTAGACTTTGACCACAGGAGCCAAGCCCAAACTCAGTTTAAAATCTTAGCCAAATCTTAGCCAAATCCTACCTGAAGCCAGGGAGCAAAAATGTCCTCCTGCTTCCTCTGCTTCTGCGAGAACCAACTGCCCTTCTGGGATCAGGCTCTGGCAGAAACTCACACTGGCAAATAAAGCTTTCCCAGAAACTCAATTAACAGGGGACAATGCCTGCTGTCAATCAACTTAAGTACCTGGCTCTCTTTCAACACAACAGTCACACAATAGTTAGACTTTGACCACAGGAGCCAAGCCCAAACTCAGTTTAAAATCTTAGCCAAATCTTAGCCAAATCCTACCTGAAGCCAGGGAGCAAAAATGTCCTCCTGCTTCCTCTGCTTCTGCGAGAACCAACTGCCCTTCTGGGATCAGGCTCTGGCAGAAACTCACACTGGCAAATAAAGCTTTCCCAGAAACTCAATTAACAGGGGACAATGCCTGCTGTCAATCAACTTAAGTACCTGGCTCTCTTTCAACACAACAGTCACACAACAGTTAGACTTTGACCACAGGAGCCAAGCCCAAACTCAGTTTAAAATCTTAGCCAAATCTTAGCCAAATCCTACCTGAAGCCAGGGAGCAAAAATGTCCTCCTGCTTCCTCTGCTTCTGCGAGAACCAACTGCCCTTCTGGGATCAGGCTCTGGCAGAAACTCACACTGGCAAATAAAGCTTTCCCAGAAACTCAATTAACAGGGGACAATGCCTGCTGTCAATCAACTTAAGTACCTGGCTCTCTTTCAACACAACAGTCACACAACAGTTAGACTTTGACCACAGGAGCCAAGCCCAAACTCAGTTTAAAATCTTAGCCAAATCTTAGCCAAATCCTACCTGAAGCCAGGGAGCAAAAATGTCCTCCTGCTTCCTCTGCTTCTGCGAGAACCAACTGCCCTTCTGGGATCAGGCTCTGGCAGAAACTCACACTGGCAAATAAAGCTTTCCCAGAAACTCAATTAACAGGGGACAATGCCTGCTGTCAATCAACTTAAGTACCTGGCTCTCTTTCAACACAACAGTCACACAACAGTTAGACTTTGACCACAGGAGCCAAGCCCAAACTCAGTTTAAAATCTTAGCCAAATCTTAGCCAAATCCTACCTGAAGCCAGGGAGCAAAAATGTCCTCCTGCTTCCTCTGCTTCTGCGAGAACCAACTGCCCTTCTGGGATCAGGCTCTGGCAGAAACTCACACTGGCAAATAAAGCTTTCCCAGAAACTCAATTAACAGGGGACAATGCCTGCTGTCAATCAACTTAAGTACCTGGCTCTCTTTCAACACAACAGTCACACAACAGTTAGACTTTGACCACAGGAGCCAAGCCCAAACTCAGTTTAAAATCTTAGCCAAATCTTAGCCAAATCCTACCTGAAGCCAGGGAGCAAAAATGTCCTCCTGCTTCCTCTGCTTCTGCGAGAACCAACTGCCCTTCTGGGATCAGGCTCTGGCAGAAACTCACACTGGCAAATAAAGCTTTCCCAGAAACTCAATTAACAGGGGACAATGCCTGCTGTCAATCAACTTAAGTACCTGGCTCTCTTTCAACACAACAGTCACACAACAGTTAGACTTTGACCACAGGAGCCAAGCCCAAACTCAGTTTAAAATCTTAGCCAAATCTTAGCCAAATCCTACCTGAAGCCAGGGAGCAAAAATGTCCTCCTGCTTCCTCTGCTTCTGCGAGAACCAACTGCCCTTCTGGGATCAGGCTCTGGCAGAAACTCACACTGGCAAATAAAGCTTTCCCAGAAACTCAATTAACAGGGGACAATGCCTGCTGTCAATCAACTTAAGTACCTGGCTCTCTTTCAACACAACAGTCACACAACAGTTAGACTTTGACCACAGGAGCCAAGCCCAAACTCAGTTTAAAATCTTAGCCAAATCTTAGCCAAATCCTACCTGAAGCCAGGGAGCAAAAATGTCCTCCTGCTTCCTCTGCTTCTGCGAGAACCAACCACCTTTTGTTTCAAGATCCCCTCGCCCTTTTTTCCCCAGGACACTTCCTCATCACCAAGGGCTAAAACAATTAAACCAATCATGGACTCATTAGCATTTCCCAATATGGACTTGGACTTTCCAGGGCTTGTCTCCTCCAAGGAGAACCATCTTCCAATAGCTGAATGGCCCTCCCTGGGCCAATCCTCCTCCACCTGGGAATGCCCGTCTGGAGGTGGCAACGTCACCGGAGTGCCAGCCAATCAAGGCTCTGATTTAGACCCTCCTCTCAGCTAGGAAATCAGGATAGGAAGCGGGCAGAGCAGGACGTTTGAATACATATCAAGTGTATAAAACCTCATGTCTCTGCATTTGATGTTATGCTTGCACATTTTGGCATCAGCCATACTTGCATCCTATCTGGCTGGATTGTATTAAACCTCTGTGGCTTGTCTTCACCTGGTGAGTGTGTTCTCTGATCTGAAACTTCGGGTTTTTGTGTGTATGCTCGCCAGGCATGGACCCTCGGCATCTGTGGTCCTAGTCTAAATTTTACCTGGAAAAAGAATTTTAATACTATCTTTAAAAATATATACTTTTTAGTTTGTTTTCAGTTTGAATATGTTTTTAATCCATTTTAAGGAGTTCTTTTTGAGTTTGACAATTTCAAGTCAGAGAAAAATGTAAAATGTCGAGCTTTCCCAGCTCTCCATCTCAGGGCCAGAAAAGACCATAGTTATTTCTGCCTGACTCAGAAGGGATGACTGCCCTGAATGTAATTAATACCATTGATGTTTAATTCTATTTTAATTTTTGCATATTTTTGGATTTTAAATTGTATTAAAAAGCTTTTAATGTAATACCCTTTATATCTCCTTTGTGGAGAGAAAGCGGGATACAAATGAACACAATAATAATAACAACAGCTCCGTCAGCATGGATTTCTACTCAGCAAACCCAGCTTAACTGTTGCTTAAGGGAACAGCGTCTGATGTGGCTTCTCCGTCCTTTGTTTTTCCGCCTCCAAACCCCCTTCCTTGTGCTTCATTAGGCCTGCAGTGGAAAGACAGGTTAATAAAAGGTACGATTTAGATCACTCGCTACCCAGCAGTGCAGAAAAACAAAAAATCAATCGCGGGGCGTTGGAACTGTCGAAGCCCACGCCTTTCAGACTCCACTGAGCTGAGAGAGGAGCCGGTGCCCTTGGGCTAATTGCCGGCAGGTGAGCCGCTGCCTGTTTGCAAAGCAGCAGACCGGGATGACAGTCTCCCCGCAGCCGCCTGGGAATGGCCTTCTGCGGAAACAGGCCTCCACGCCTGGATTGATCCCATTGGAGGCCATTGTTATCCACTCCAGACTGTGAAGTCCCGGGAAGTTGCAAATCCTCCATATCGTTGTCCTTCATCCTCAGGGAAGGATCAGTGGGGTTTCCTGCCTTCCTCTCTGAACATGCAAGAGCTTTCTTGGCTGTTCTTTCTCGTCCTAGCTGACCTTGATACACATGTGTTGATGAATAGAACTGAACACGAGTCAACAGTGTGATGCTGTAGCCAAAAAAGCCAAGGGGATCCTAAACTGCATCCATAGCTTAGTGTCAATCCATCCAGTCACATTGAGAAATTTCCTAGCAGTAGGACACGTCAGCCTCTTTCTAAGCATTGGAGCGCACAGAGATCATCACATGAGTTTAACTACTTCCATCCACCATGCATAGCCCTCCATGGCTGGGAATGTTGGGAATCATCCTGGACTACTCAAGTCTAAATGTAGTCAGATAGATGATAGAGTTAGATTGAGGGAATCCTTTCCCTGTTTCCAAAGCATGCCTAGACAGACTTTATTGTGTTTCACTCTATCCTGTTTACATCACATCCCTTACTTTGATGTTAGTAGAAATTTGCATCTTAAGGGACACTAACTTCTCATTGGTCAAAATGTCTTTTATGGCCCCAATAAACTGGACCATGAGGTTGGAACCATTTTGGTTCATTCTTCTCTCTTTGTTCTTCAAGCTAACAACAACACCTTGCTGTTCCTCCGGGCAAGATGTGACTATTTAGATGTTTGTTATTTTTCCTTTCTTATTTTTCCTTAGAAACCAGTCTAGAGTAGACTAGACAGCTCCCAAGCCTTTCTATCTCCAATGGAGTTCTTTTTACCTGAATAAATGCTTTTTGAACTTTTACTGAGACTCTGCAGTCCATTACAATCCTAAATAGACAAAGGCTTCTCTTTGCTCACCGCATGAAAGTAACTGCTGCATTTGAAAGTTTGCTTTTGCTACTCTGCTACATTTTGGTGGAATCTCCCCCAGAGAGGGTTAAATTGAGTCTAACCGCTCAGAGATTACCACAACAGGGAAGAGGTCCCTCAATGGATTGTCACCTTGTTGTGATGAGGGGGCTTGTTTGTTCCAATGAACCTGTGGCATAACCACTGCAGTCATGCACTCCCGGCAGGTGGGGTTGCAGAGAAGGTTCCAGACCAAGCCTAATCCGAAGACCTCAACGGCAGATCAGGCAGAAGACAACATTGTACATGTTACAATGGCAGAAGAAGGTTGCAACAGATTGAGAAGTTATGTTAACCATGCCATTGGTTGGGACCCTCACTCTGTGAAGACTGTGTGTTGATCGGCTGTGCACCAAACTCCACACATTAACAAAACTCATGCACAGGCATCTTCCAAGAACTTAGAAGGCCATCATACTCAGACAACGAGGGATTGCCTAAGTTAAAGTTAAGGAAAGAGGAAGAAGTGTCCTGCAAGGATGGAACTCCAGCAATCGACCTCATCACATTGAGACATTTTCCCTTCGAAGGACACTTCAGCCTCTTTTCATCACATGCTCCAGGGTTGGAAAAAGGAAGAAGTGTCCTGAATGGAGGGAACTCTGGACGTGTGCCAGCCATCCTTTTCAGAGTTCCTTTCTCTTATCACACTTGACTCACATCTTTACAATTGAAAAACAGGTAGGATGGGAACCATCAAGAGTTTCCTGTCCTGTTTCATTGTACAACCTTAAGCAGCCTCTTGTATCCTATGGAGTTTGGTGCAGAACAATAGAATCCAATGGAAAGCAATAGTTTTAACTTGGATTGCTGTCTTTTGTATCCTCTGGGGTTTGGTGCAGAACAATAGTATCCCATGGGAAGATGAGGTTTTGAACTGATGCCAGACTCCTTGAATGTAAGGGGCTTTGGGCAGGGCAAGGGATCTCTTGGTTTTCGGATATTGTTGTTTCTCCTGATTAAAAACATAAAAGTAATAATGACCTTGTGCTGAATATATTGTCAGCTCTTAAGTTGCCACGTGCGAGTGTGATGAGGAGGTGGAATCAGATTATCAAAGCAGATCATCCACATTATTTGCTTTGAACTGCATTATGTGAGTCTATACTGCCATATAATCCAATTCAAAGCAGATAATCTGGATTTTATATGGTAGTGTAGAAGGGGTCTAGGACTTCCCTCCATCTACGACCTCATCACCTTGAGATGGGAAAGCATAGGTGACCATCCCTTTAAGGTAGAGAATCTCATCCCTTATATCGTCAGCAGTCCGGTTTCGAGATTTTATGGCAGTGTAGAAGGAGCCCAAGTTCCACTCTCTTCTGCTTTGGCCAGACCTCACCTGGAATAAGATCCCTGAGTCCAGTTTTGGGCAAAGCAATTCAAAGAAAAGATGGACAACCTGGAAGGTCTCCAGAGAAGGGCCACCAAAAGGGTCAAAAGTTTTGCATTTTCCCTATGAGGAATGGTCAAGGGACCTGGGGATGTTAAGCTTGGAGCAGAGGAGGCTGAGAGAAGGGCACATGCAAGAAACCATGTTTCAGTATTTGAAAGGACGTCCCATTGAGGAGAAGGGGGCAAGGTTGTTTCCCACTGCTTGAGAGACTGGGACACAATGGCACAATGAATCCAAATTGCAGGAAAAAAGATTCTACTTAAAGGTTAGGAAGTATATCCTGACATTAAGAGCTGGTTCAACACTGGGAAATGTTTCCTGGGAGTCCGGTGGAGCCTCTTTCTCTGGAGGTTTTCAAGCAGAGGCTGGATGGCCATCTGTCAGGAGTCCTTTGATAGTGCTTTTCCTGCCTAGCACAATGGGGACCCTTGAGGTCTCTTCCCACTCTATGATTTTCTATGAATATATACAGGAAAAAAGATGCTACTTAAGCAATACGATGATGGTCTGCTGGGAGGGCTTTGAGATAATCTTCCTGCCTGGCTGAAGGGGGTTGAACTGGATGGCCTTTGGGGATCTCTTCCAGTTCTAAGATCCTAGGATTCTCTCTGGCAAAACACCCAGACCAACCCAATCAGGACTCCACAGTTTAGGCCCTTCCAAGGGAAGCCCATCCAGCAACCTTTGTTTAAAGTTAATGGTTTTGCGGACCATCTGAACGACCCACCCTCCTGTCCAGCAGTATTATTATCAGGGAGTTCTTTCCAATGTTCAGATGGAATCTCTCTTTCTGGAATTTGAATCCAAGGCTCCATTGTGTTCCAGTCTCTGGAGCAGCTTCTCCATGACATCCTCTCCAACCTTTAAAGGCAACTGTCCCATCACATTGCCATCTCCTCTTCCCCAGGTGACACACATCCTGCTCCCTTGAGCCATTCCTCATTGGACTTGGTGGCTTCCAGGCCATGGACATCATCCTCATCTTCCTTCAGGCCTGATTGAGTTTGTTACCAGCCTTCTTCAACTGTCTGAGCAGAACTACTACTACTCTCCTTGATCTGGAACCAGCAGAGCAGGCTCAAGATCTTGCAAAACTACCGCTCCCAGATTTCCATGGCATTGAGCCATAGCAGCGGTTGTAATGTCAAATTGCATTTATTCCACAGTGTAGATGCTTCCGTAGATAGACTGCTGCAATGAACCCTTTGTGGGGCTGCCCTTGGAGATGACGTCTCCTGCTTCTCTTGCAAACATTGCTGCTGGAGCCACCAGAACATCTAAGACTGGATCTACCCTGCCCTATATCCCAGGATCTGATCCCAGATTATCTGCTTATCTCAGATTATCTGGCAGTGGAGACTCATATAATCCAGTTCATTGCAGATAATTTGGGATCAGATCCTGGGATGTAGGGCAATGTAGATCCAGCCAGATAGAGAACCATCTATACTGCAATATAAAATCCAGATTATTTGCTTTGAACTGCATTATATTCCTATTGTCTGTTAGGAATTGTGGGAGCTAAAGTCCAAAACACCTGGAGGGCCCAAGTTTGTCCTTATCATATCTGTATCATACCATTTCTTCCCCGTCCTGAGAAAAAAGTGAGACAAAAATAAATATTGTAAAAATATTCTAGGGAATGTTATGATCTAAAAACAGGAGAAAGAAAAAAGCCAGTGGTTGTCAATGGCTTCCCTGTGTTTCCTCAAACAGAACTTGAAATCAAGTAGGAACAAGGCACACTTTTCAATCAGAGCCAGAACATCTGCATGCAATCGGCTGAACATGAAGTGCAACTGTTCTGAATTCTCTTAACTTGCTGAAAATGGTTAAAAATGTAGTTCCAAGCCGCCGACTCCCTGCGGATGCCTAGATAATATAAGCCGGGGCATAAATATTTCATTGCCTGGTTGGAAAAAACTCACATTTCCAGGCTCTGCTGTGTCTTATCTTGGCATTTTCATAATCTTATCAATTCAACCATTTTGCATGGAAATAGATGCAACGAAGTCTGTGTGTTTTTTTCCTGGCAATTATGGTTTCTATTGCAAACCATCATCTCTATCCCATCATCTCGGCTGCTTTGCCAGCCGAGATGATGGGAATTGTAGTCCAGCTGGATGGACACTACTCATGGAAGGCTGGCTGTTTCTGGGCATGGAGAGAGGCCAAGATCTGCTCACATAGAGTTGTGCAATCCGGATAAACCACGAGCCGTTTTGTGTCCTGTCTTTTGGTGGGGGCCCCAATCTGTTTTTTGGGAGCCTCCTGAATACGGGAGGGCAGATATCTGTTTTCACTCTGGGTGTGCCAAAAGATCCATTTTCTATTGGCCCATTATGGGGGGAGCTTCTCAGGCTCCCCTTCCCATTATTTTAGGCATTTAAGCTGTTTGTTTCTACTCTAGAGGAGAGGTGCTCGGCTGCAGGCAGGCTCCCACTTTAAGGAGGCTTCTTTTTTTCTACTCTAGAGAAGAGGCGCTCAGCTGCAGGAGAGGAAGGCCCACGTGCTTTCTTGGTCTTAACCACCAGCATGCCACACAGCTTTCCAGGAGGCATTTTAAGAAGGCTCAGGGAAGGAAGAGCTATGACCTGTAGCTCAGTAGAGCTATCCTTCCTGGACTACCTTAAAAATCCTCTCTGTTTTCAGTGCCTGCAATCTCCTTTCTGCTTGCCGGTTTTGCTTCCTTAAAGCTGTTTTTACTTCTACTCTAGAGGAGCGGCAGGCTCCTCTTTGTGTTTGCTGCGATGATGATGATGATGATGATGATTATTAATCCTTTAGAAGTATTTTCTGAAGAAGAGGAAGGGAAGGAGAAAAAGAAGGTAAAAGGTCGATTCTCCGTCTCCAAGCCCAGTAATGCAGGCATGCACCCCACTCACCGTCCCTCAGGTCCCCAACTCCCAGTCAGAATGACCAGTGTCCGGCCAACCTGACATCAAGACCAGGAAAGATTCTGGATCAGATCATGAAGGAGGCAGCCCTTCTGTGGACCCCTTCCATCTTCTCCATTTCCTTCTTGAATGGACTTCCCTCGATTTGGGTAACGGTGCCTCTCTCACTGAGCCACATCTCTCCATCTATCCATCTATCTATCTATCTATCTTTATTTATTTACAGCATTTATATTCTGCCCTTCTCACCCCAAAGGGGACTCAGGGAGGATCACATATAAGGCAAACATTCAATGCCATGATTAGACATAGAACATATAGACAGAAACAGAGACAATTTTATATTTTCCAGATTCTGGCTTCATGAGGGTATGCTCAATTCCGGCCACAGGGGGAGCTGCTGCTTCATCGTCCATTTGTGACACCAAGTCCTTGATGGAGTACTTCCTCATT
Organism: Anolis carolinensis; assembly: GCF_035594765.1. Lineage (NCBI taxonomy): Eukaryota > Metazoa > Chordata > Lepidosauria > Squamata > Anolidae > Anolis > Anolis carolinensis. The sequence continues at coordinate 367,294,446 of NC_085841.1, forward strand.
CCTTTCCGTACACTGCTGGCAATTTTTATGGTGTCATAAATTAGTTAAATTAGCCTCCCTGCATAAAGCAGTACCTAGAATTTTCTACTTGACAGATACAACTGTTTTTCAAGCTGCTTAGGTGGGCAGCAAGCTAGGGCTATTAACAGTCGGGAACTCAATCCGACCTGGGCTTCGATCCCATGGCCTCTTGGTCAGTAGTGATTTATTGCAGCTGGCTACTAACCTGCTGCACCACAGCCTGGCCCACTATGTTCCTCCTGCCTCTCCATGTTCTAATCTGTCTTCATATCTAACTCTTCCTCCAGACGTCTGTCCATCCTTCCTTCCTTCCTTTCTTGATTCCTTCCGAAGCATTAATCACTGATCCTTCCCCAGCTGGGGCCAGAATCATTAGCGTCACAATGTGAGGCCGGCAAACAGGTAAATTGCCATTTCCCATCCATCTGTTGCTCCACACTGAGCGGTTCTATTTATGGCACTCTTACTCATAATTATGCCATTAAACAATCGTGTTTATTAGCAAGCGGTAATGACAGGCATCTTGAAAACAAACAGAAGCCATCCTGCTCCTTCCTGCGCCAGGGCAAGGCTTCTTCTCCTTCCCAGGCTTTCTCTCATGACGGGTTGAGTGGCCGACAGCTGCAGCCGGGATCTGCTCCTGGTTTTAGTCTGAACTTTAGAGAAGAGGTGCTGCTGAGCCTGTTTGGAGAAGGGGGTCCCATTCAGCCCTATGGAGAGAGGCACTTTAGTTCAAACCTCCTTCGCCCTATGGATCTAAATCTTGGTGTTTTCCCCATTTTGAAGGCAAGTCCTTCTTGCAAGAGGACCTTTGGGAGAAGGGTTCAAGGTAGCCGTTTTTGGGAAGGAATTTTTTTGTGTCAGGAGTGACTTGAGAAACTGCAAATAGAACGAGAGAAATGGAAGAAAGATGGACAAGGGTAAAGAACTATATCATGGATCAATCCAGAGATCAAGCCATAAGAAATAAGATACAAATGTTATATCTATATATATAAAAGAGTGATGGCATTAGGGCAGCGGACAAAACAACAAAACTACAGGCCCCCCAACCTCGAAATTTGACAACACAACCCATCATCCACGGCTCTAGGTTGATACAACAAAAAGAAAAGAAAAATAAAGTCCTAATTAGAAGGAGAGGAATAATTGTTTTTATCCAATTGCTGCCAGTTACAAGGCTAAGTTCCACCCACTTGGTCTCCTAGCAACCTACTCAGCCCAGGGGACAGGCACAAGAGTTTGGGGAGACCCCTAAGGGCCATCCAGCCCAACCCTTTCTACTATGCAGCAGGACACAATCCAAGCATTCACAACACATGGACAACGTATAAATACTATACAATACTACACAGGGACATAGACTCCCTCTACCCTCACCACTTTCACAGGACACAAACAACCAAATGCATACTAAACATAAGGACAACCATACAACAGACATTCAATACCACCACTACCTCAACAATTTCTCACCAACACCACCAGACAACACCACAGCAACGTGTGGCTGGGCACAGCTAGCAGTATATAGAATGGAAATGTATAAAGATAAAGATATAAAGATTGTCTCTTAAGAAATGAATATGTAAATGAAAACAATCCTCGTGTTGGTGGTGGGAATTGTAAATGTTTTGTATGTGTATGGTATGTATATTTTGTGTTTTAAAAATAAAAGTTAGAGAAAGAAAATCTAAAAAAAAAGAAACTGCATGTCGCTTCTGGTGTGAGAGAATTGGCCGTCTGCAAAGACGTTGCCCAGGGCACATTGTCCGGATGTCTGATGTTTTACCATCCTGTGGGAGGCTTCTCTCATGTCCCTGCATGGGAGCTGGAGCTGACAGAGGGAGCTCATCCACACTCTCGCCGAATTCAACTCTTTAGAAGTAGAGAGCCTTACATTGGCCTTTTTCTTCTATGAAGAGGAGCAAACGAGGGCGATTGTTCCTCCTTGCGTGCAAGGACAGAGAACACACAGGTTTACATCTGTACGTACCTTGTGTTGTTTGTTTATGATTTACGGAGGATATTTCCTCCTCGCCTCCCAGTCCCCGAGGGCTCCTGAAGCAAATCACTGTTGTTGTCCTCGCTTTTCGGATTTGGAAAAAAAGAACGTGTTCAGCATTGTTTTGTCTGTTGACTTCGTTGCCCGATCCATTGTGTTGATGTGCATTTCTAAAGCTCCAAATGCTTTTTGATCCAGGAAGAAGAAGTAGCGAAGACCCAGAGGACGGGATCAGGGTGAAGGGGGGAAAAAATGACTTTGACAGATTGGAAGGCTGGACCAAAGCAGACAAAATGCATTTCAACGAGGAGAAGTAAACGGTTCTACACTTCGGCAGAATAAATATGGAATGCAGGGGTATTGGATGGGAGACACCCGTCAAAGGCTGTCCATGTGGAATCGCAAAGGACCACAAGCTGAGCATGAGCCAGGAGTGGGATGCAGCAGCAGAAAAGGCCAATGTGATTCTAAGCTGCATCGAGGAGTAGAGCATTAAAATAAGACCATTGTACTGGGTTTCTGAGAGTTTTCTGGGCTGTCTGGCCATGTTCTAGCAGCGGTCCTTCCTGATGTTTCACCTGCATCTGTGGCTAATGGCATCCTCAGATATCCTGCTGGAAGTGAGGCAAGTAGAGTGTATATCTACCTGTGGAATAATGTGCAGGCTGGGAGAAAGAACCCTTGCCTGTTGGAGGCAAGTGAGAATGTTCCAATTAGCAAGCTTGACTAGCATTGAGTAGCCATGAAGTAGCAAAGCCAATCAGCGAGGGTATCTAGTGGTGTGCATTCGGGACTTACCTTGTTCCATTTCGTGCCCCGGCTTTCATTGGGGCCCTGTTCCATTTTCGTCTGACCTCCCAAAATCGGTCAGACATTTGTTTTGTTTCATCTTCTGTGTCGAAAGATCTGTTTTCTTTCATCCCAAAGCACCCGGGCTTACAGGTGCAGGCTTTGGGCATATGCACCTGGGCCTTGCAGGGCCTACAGCCAAGCGTTCCTTACTCGGCAATCGGCTGCAGGCCCTGTGAGGTCCAGGTGCATAGGTGCAAAGTCTGCACTCATAGGCCCGGAAGGTACACACTCAGCCGATCGATCCGAAAATCAGTCTGGGAGCCAATACCAGCTCCCACCTGCCTTTCGTTTCGATTGCATTTTTTTTTGGGGGGGGGGGGGTCTTTTTTGTGCCATCCAAATGGATGGTACAAAATGGAAATACAAATGAAACAAATGTTACAAATACCACACATATCTCTAGTATCTGTATACAAGTGGCCTGGTCTTTGTTGCCTAGAGGTGTTGTACCCCAGAGTTGGAACTCCTCTGACCTTAGACACCACACCAGTTGAGCATTATCAGCAAGTAGTTTATTGAAGAATATATGAAAGCCAAGCAATGAAATATGAAAAAAGTATAGTTAAAAAAGAAATCTTCAAAAATGCAACAATTCGTTTATGAATTTCAAGGTACAAAGATGAAGCACAAGGTACAAGGTTGCAAAATCCAAAAGAACAAGGCAGCATAAGATCCCAATAATCAGAACAGAAAGTTAGAAATACTGGAACCATGAAACTAGAAATCCACTTGGAAGCAAAACTGGCATGAAAAATCAATGTTGACCACACTGGGGTAACAGCCTTGTCTCTTATAAAGCTTTCCCTGTCTCATGCAACAAGAAGAACACATTCGGTTTCACTTTCCCACCAGATAAAGATTTGCTTTCCCTTTTTCTCCCCGGAGACGAGCTGACCTTCTATGGACCGGCAAACTCTCCTTTTGTTTACAAAATCTTGTCCTCTATCTTCCAGCTCATTAAATTCTGCACCTGACAAATCATCCTCAAATGACTGATTCTCAGAGAAAACCTGCTGAGGGCCTCTCTCAGGAATTTGGCCTTGAACATCCTTAGTTTGTTTGCAAGAAAACTCAATGTCAAAAAAACTATCATCTCCATTGCCATCAGACACAGGCCCAGAAACCCCAGCATCCCCATTGAGATCAGACACTATCACAGGCTGAACTTCAACAGGAGTCAACCTCTGGGAGGTGAAATTTGCAGCTGCAAGACTACTCAGAGCACGTGGACAATTTCAACAGAAAGGAGGAAACTATGAAAATGAAAAGTCTGCTTAACAGTGTTAAAAAACACCAGAATCAAGGAACAACACTCAGAAACAGGACTCCAGATGGCAAACAATTAAGTGCCAGTTAACACCTCCCAAACAAAGGATGCCTCCAGGCAACCAAGACCAGGCCACCTCTATGCAGATACCCTCACTGATTCGTGGCTACTCAATGTTATTCAAGCTTTCTAATTGTAACATTCAACTTGCTTCAGACACGGGTTCTTTCTCCCACCCTGGACATTATTTCACAGGGATATACACTCTCTACTTGCTTGATCAGATCCTCTAAAGATGTCAGTCACAGAAGCAGGCAAAACGTCAGGAGAGAATGGTGCTGGAACATGACCACACAGTCCAAAAAAAAAAAAAAACTCACAGCAACCCGGTGATTCTGGCCATGAAAGCCTTTGACAAGGCCACTTTAGCTGTCCGCTGGAGACGTGGAAGGGATGGAGCCACTTTTGAGAGTCCTTTCCAGATCTTTATCCAGACTCTCTTTGATAGTCCCAACTATGGCCATATCCCTATTTACTCTTATGGGATTACCCAATAGGCTGCAGGCTCAGAGCCCTGAGCAGATTTGCCATAAGAGACCATTTCGAGTTGTGCGCGGAATTAATTTCCCCGGATAAAAGGCAAAGAAAGCTTGAGAGAGCTAAAGACATTTGCTTCCTCAGAGCGTGAGCTACGGAGAGCGGTTGATATTAAGCAGGGAGACCGTGAAGACTTCTTAAGCCTTCGGAGCGCCTTCGTCGTATCAGGAGAGACAGAAGACGGGGAATCTCAGAATAGAGAGGAGGCAGAGACCAAAGTCGAGGGAGATGCTTTGCTTTATCAAGTGGAGAGAGAGCACCCCATAGATGAGGGGGAGGCAAAAATGGGAGCTCCATCTATCCAGAGTTTCACAAAGGGAGCAACTGGAGTGCAACCATTCCTCAATGAATGTACATTAGTGATCCATGTGCATTACTAGGTTTCAACACTGTGCCAATGAGTGTGCAAACAAATCCAAAATGCATCCTTGCAAGTCACAATGCAATGCAAATGTACAATTCACCATGTGCTTTGCACAAAATGCACAATTCGTCATGTGCCTTGTACAGGGCAAAAGGCCTCTGCAAGGGATCCTTCAAGCGTCCCCTGAAAATGGGCTTCTCCAGCAAGCAAAAAAAAACAACAACCCCAATTAAAATGAAACTCTATAAATAAAAAAGTTACTGTGATTTTCACAGAATTATGGTTCTCTGTCCAAACACAATAAATTCATTGCCACCTGCAATTGATCTGCTACCGAAATGCCAGACTCCCAAACTCACACAGGAAGCAGGATTTTTGTTTGTGGAAGCGACAGGCTTTCAAACCATCTGCATGTTGGGTTGATGTGAGTTTTCCGGACAGTCTGGCCATGTTCCAGAAGCATTCTCTCCTGATGTTTCACCCACATCTGTGGCAGGCATCCTCAGAGTTTGTGAGGTCCGTTGGAAACTAGGTAATTTGGGTTTATATATCTGTGGAATGATGTTCAAGGTGGGAGAAAGAAAGAACTCTTGTCTATTGAAGGCAAGAGGAAAAGTTGCAATTGGTCACCTTGATTAGCATAGAATGAAAATGAACAAAATGTGGTTACCAGTATTTAAAAAAAACCCTCTACAATTAGGACAGTAGATAAAGAATGACACTCTGAAAATGAGAATTCCAGACATAAAACAATCAAGGCCAACTAACACCTCCCAACAAAGGATTCCTCCAGGCAGGAAGCAGCCAGGCTTTGAAACAGCAAGGCCAATCAATTCTAATCAAGCTGGACAATGACAACGCTCACACTTGCCTCAAACAGAGAAGATTTCTTTCTCCCACCCAAGACATGATTCCACAGATATATAAACCCCACTTGCCTAGTTTCCAACAGACCTCACAACCTCTGAGGATGCCTGCCATAGTTGGGGGTGAAACATCAGGAGAGAATGCTTCTGGAACATAGCAAGACAGCCTGGAAAAATCACAGCAACCCAGTGATTCCGGCCATGAAAGCCTTCGAGAACACACCTGCATGTTCTTTGAAAGGCATCGCAGGGTCCACCTGTCATCTTCAGGTAACGATCGAAGAGTCAACGAGACGGAGGGCTGATTGCAGAGACAGACAGACAGAGAGATAAATGCTGGACCATTCTAACAACTATCATGTCAGACTACACAGAGAAGCCATTGAAATCCACAAGCATGTGGACAACTTCAACAGAAAGGAAGAAACCATGAAAATGAACAAAATCTGGCTACCAGTATTACAAAACTCAAAAATCAGAACAGTAAATAAAAAGCAATACTCTGAAAACAGAGGGTTTCCAGACATGAATCAACCAAGGGCAGTTAACGACTCTAAACAAAGGATGCCCCAGAGGCAGGAAGAAGACAGCAGATAAGCTTTTCAATGCTAATTTAAGTGATTAACTACACATTCACACTGACCTCTCTCACCCTAGACTTTCCACAGATATATATTAACCTCTTTGCTTAGTTTTCTCCATACCTCACAACCTCTGAGGATGCCTGCCATAGATGTGGGCGAAACGTCAGGAGAGAATGCTTCTGGAACATGGCCACACAGCCCGAAAGACATACAACAACCCAGAGAGATAATAATTAGGCCCTAATCCATCGGGCCTGGTTTACAAAGCTTTGGGCCTTAGATGGGCTTAATGAGGTTTCAGGAAACCCTTTTGGAATTAATTAAGAAAGACCTCCAAGGCGTGTGCTAGCTTCTGGGTCTGGGTGTGCTGGATCCTTTTTACTGAAGCACATGGTGCAATTCACACATTGGGATGGATTCGCACATGTGCGCACATGCAATGAGGTCAGGACAAAGCTCCTGTGAGGTGGATTCAGACGAGGTTGAATGCCAAACCGGAAGGATGCGTCTGTCCAGTGGCTCCTCCTCCTATTTGGGTGCCATAAAGAGGGCCCTCCAGGGCTATTCAAGGTCTTGACTCATGGCTTTGATGAGGAGGGGATGAAAGGCAGGCTTATCTCATTTAAAGATGGGACCAAATTAGGAGGGATAGCTAATATTCTTTATTTAAAAATATTTTATTAATTATTTGACAAAAACAATCTATATATATAAATGAGTGATGGCATCACGGCGACCCACAAAACAACAAAACTACAGGCCCCCCAACCTCAAAATTTGACAACACAACCCATCATCCACGCCTCTAGGTTGATACAAGAAAAAGAAAAGAAAAAGAAAGTCCTAATTAGAGGGAAATTAATAATTGTTTTTATCCAATTGCTGCCAGTTAGAGGGCTAATCTCTGCCCGCTTAGTCTCCTAGCAACCCACTCAGCCCAGGGAACAGGCACAGTTAGGCCTCACTTAGGCTTCTTCCACAGATTATCTAATTTGCACTGGATTATATGGCAGTGTAGACTCAAGGCCCTTCCACACAGCTATATAACCCATTTATAATCTAATATTATCTGCTTTGAACTGGATTATCTTGACTCCACACTGCCCTATAATCCACTTCAGTGTGCATTTTATACAGCTGTGTACAAGGGGCCTCATATAATCCAGTTCTAAGCAGATAATATAAGATTATCAATATACAGTAGACTCTCACTTATCCAACATAAACAGGACAGCAGGATAAGTTAATATGTTGGATAATAAGGAGAGATTAAGGAAAAGCCTATTAAACATCAAATTAGGTTAGGATTTTACAAATTAAGCACCAAAACATCATGTTATACAACAAATTTGACAGAAAAAGTAGTTCCATGCGCAGTAATGCTATGTAGTAATTACTGTATTTACAAATTTACCACCAAAATATCACAATGAATTTAAAACACTGACTACAAAACTTTTACTACTAAAAGGCAGACTGTGTTGGATAATCCAGCACATTGGATAAGCAAATGTTGGATAAGTGAAATTCTACTGTAATATATACTACCATACTTTGCCACAGCAACGCGTGGTCGGGCACAGCTAGTATAATATAAAATCAGAAAATATGCATTCAAAAATAATGAAATGTGTCTAGATCTGTATTCCAATGGCAACTTGTGCAGAATAAGCATAACATACTTTATCATTCACTCGAAGTCAAGACACTTTCCAAGCAAAATCCATGCAGCTATTCTGCACGGAGGGATAGCTCATATTCTTGAGGATCGGATTAGTGACCCAAAATAACCTTCACAGATTTGACAACTGATTGGCCCAAACTAACCAAATAGATGTCAACAGAGAGAAATATATGCTACTCCATTTAGGTAGAAAAAATGGAATGTACAGATAATAATAATAATAATAATAATAATAATAATAATAATAATTTTATTTATATTCCGCTCTATCTCCCCAAGGGGACTCAGAGCAGATTACAGGTACATATATGGCAAACATTCAATGCGGTTAAGACAGACAGTACATAAACACAGGCAAGGCTTCCCTCTTTTTCCATCTTCAGTATCTGGAGACTGTGCTCGGCTCAGCCATGGGGAGGTGATGTTGTTCCATACTTCCACGCCAAGGAGCTTGTCATTCATGGATGCCTTCCACTGGCATGTTTTTCAGAGGCCAAAGCAGTATCTCTTTATCTACTCACATTACTGTTTTCCAACTACAGGGAAGTTAGGCTGATGGCGGGAGCTCACACCACCTGCAGCGTGAAGTGCTGTGGCTCAGCTGTGGCGCAGCTGGTTAGTAGCCAGCTGCAATAAATTACTACTGACTGAGAGGTCATGAGATTGAAGCCCGGGTTGGATTGTGCTCCCGACCATTAAATAATCTAGCTTGCTGTTGACCTGAGCAACTTGTAAGACAGTTGAATCTATCAAATAGAAACTTTAGGTACTGCTTTATGTGGGGAGGCTAATTTATGACACCATAAAAAAACTTCCAGCAGCGTGCGGAAAGGAATGAGAAAGTACTTCATAAAGAACTCAGTGTCACAAATGGATGTTGAAGCGGCAGCTCTCCCTGTGGCCGGAATCGAGCATACCCTCACGAAGTTGAATGCTGGAAAATGTGAAATTGCCTCTATGTTTATTTATTTACAACATTTTTACCCCGCCTTTCCCACCTGAGGGGACTCAAGGTGGCTTACAAAATCTGGCAAAAATCAATGCCAATAACAAGGTCAAAAAATAAAGCATAACACATTTAAAACGATTAAACATTACTTAATAAAAACAGTATACAAAACTTAAAACATACATACATACTGTGTCTGTCTATATGTCAAATGTCTAATGGCATTGAATGTTTGCCATGTATGTGTACATTGTGATCCGCCCAGAGTCCCCTTCGGGGCGAGAAGGGCAGAATATAAATACTGTAAATAAATACATAAGTAAACCTTCCAGTTGGCAAGATCTTCTGTAGCTGGCAGTTTTTATCAGCTGTGCTAACCACAGCCCTGAATGGGTGAGACATGGGTTGAAAACAGTCTACATGAAAGGGATCTTGGGGTTTTAGTAGACCACAAGCAGAGAATGAGCAAACAGTGTCATGTGGCAGCAAAAGAAACCAATGTGATTCCAGGTTGTATCCATAGGAGTCTGGTGTCCGGATCGAGAGACATCATAACCCCATTCTATTCCTCTTCAGTCAGATCTCACCCAGAAACCACATTCAAGGACGATATGGACACAAGACAGAAGGTGTCCAGAAAAGGGTCTCCAACATGGCCTAAGGTCTGAAAACCATGAATTCCTGTGAGGAATGGCTTGGGAAGCTGGGGATGTTTATCCTGGAAGAGAAGGCTGAGAGCATGTCCTGTTTTGTCTTTCAAAAATAGCCTTAAAACAATGTGGTAAGTAAATGAAAACTGCTTTACTTCAGCAAAACATAAAGAACAGCATACTCAGTGGTATAATGCAAGGGAAAGCAAAATAGTCTTAGGTCAAACACTGTCTCTGATAAATTCACAAACCAAGTAGCAGTCTTACTTGTGACAAAAAAAACAGCAATAAATTCTTAGGACCAGTTTCCGAAATGCAGACTCGAAGCAGGCACAAGGGGAGCGAAGGCTTAGGCATTAGAGTCAGTTTGTTACCAGCAAGAGCTGGCTGCACCTGCTTCTGCTTGATAGCCCTGAGTCCCCCCACAGCTGCTACTCAGTTGCAATTACTCAGCTGCATTTCTGGCAGCTAATCTAGCTGAACAACATCCCTGCTCTGTTTCCTTTTGCCTCTCTTGAAATGTGGGTGCTTGCAAAATCTCCTCCTCGGATTCCAACTCCCCTTCAGATTCATGACACTTTCCTAACAGAGAAGGGGACAAGGGGATATTTGAAAGGTCCCTTGTGCATATTTGCATGGCTTCTCTTCTTTGTGAACTAAGTCCAGACCAGACATGGGAAAACTTGGGACCTCCAGGTGTTTTGGACTTTAACTCCCACCATTCCTAACATCCTTGGGCCCGAGGCTGTGAGGAATGGTGGGAGTTGAAGTCCAAAACACCTGGAGGGATGGTCCAAGTTGTCCCATGCCTGGTCCAGACTCTTTTTGTACAAACCAAAGATTCAAGGGCTTTTGTGGGAAGATTCCTTCCTCTCACGTTCTTGATTTGCGGATTTTATGGACCTGCAATTAATAATAACACATTGAAAGAAGGAGAACTATATTGGTTTCACAAACTGAACACAGCCCTTTAATCTCAAGTGATTTAAATGGAGAGGGAGCCTGGAGTGACAGCTGTCGTTTTTTGTCACCATAGTTTTCTGCATTTGGTTATGGTTTAGACTTGTAGCTGCCACTCTTGACCTCACGTTGCATCGTTTTGCAAGTACTTTGCAGTGTTCATGCTTGGAATGTGTGCCTGTAGAATTGCTGTTGTACCCTCAGGTTTGTTGTGCTCATTGTTCGTGCCTTTCTGAAAGGCGCCTGCTGGGCAGAGGCTGTGAAGCTCACAGGGATTGACTCTGACGGGGTCTTGCTTTCTCTTGGCCATCTTCTGGAGGTGGCCTTTTTGGGAGGGTCTCCGTGATCATCTTCAGTGTCATCTGCATCTGGTGCAAAGGGTTGCAAAGGTGGACCTTCCTCAAATTTGGAAGACCACCCCTTCATTGCCTGCTGTGTCCGCCTTGGGAGCCCCCACCTGTGTCTGGAGATCAAGCTCTGCAGGTGGGCTTCCAGGCATTCCTTTGCGCCCAGGTTCAGGAAAAGGGGTTTTTGGAGGATGGTTTCTACTTCTGCAGTACTCCCTGGCTTCGTTTTGGCCTCCTTCTCCAGAGGGAATGGGGCAAAACCATGGAGGGACCTCACTATGGAAGATGGCAGGCCCCACAGATGGTGGACCTTCTTGCTTGCAACATGGAATTCCAAGAGGTCCCAGGCTCCTTCTGTGAGGAATGAGGGTTTGGCCTCCAAAGAGGTGATGGCTACCCCTCCACCCTTTGCTCCTGGTGTCTCTTTCCGGATGGGCTCCTTTGGCCTTTCAGGGGCTCTTCTCCTCGACTGGACAGGAAGTGGCACCGAGTCTCCTTTTCCATTAGAGCGGGAGTGGAAGCCCTGCCCTTGGGAGGATCCATGCTGAACCCTTATTCCTCCCATGATGGGCTCCTGTGGTTGAGGAGCTGGAATGGCCTTCACCAGGTCCTGGATCTGCTTGGGAAGGGCCCACTTGTGCTCCACGACCCAGTCCCTGACATGTGTTTCCAGGCAGTGCTGCAGTTCCTCATCCAGAAGATGCCGAAGCTGGTACGAAGCCAGGTAGTCTTCTAACACGGAGGTCTGTTGCTCCCGGAGAGTCTTGTTGCCTCCTTTTCCAGAAGTGTCTTGCAGTGCCCCTCCAGCCTTCGTGTTTCTCTGGGTTCCATGTGGGAGTGGGGCAAAAGCCCGCAGGGATCGCCGAACAAGGGAAGGTAGTCTCCACTCATGCTGGATTCGTTTGTCTCGGATGTGGAGTTCCAGGAATTGCCAGGCTTTCTCTGGAAGGAACTTGGCCCCTGTGATGCCCTTGTGACATCCCACATCTGGGGCTACCTCCATAGGATGCCCTCTTGGCCTGAGGAGAAGATGGTTGTCATCACTGCCATCCACTGTTGAGTGTCTCTGGGGTGGAACTCGTCTTGTTCTGGTGATTGGGTCTGGCGGCCCACCTGCTTCGCTGTGGCTGTAATATGTGGCCCCTGGGAGAACATGGCTGCAGGGACGCTGTGGGAGCTGTGTGTGAGGAATGCCCTTTTCATCTTGTGAAAGAGAGGCAAGGGGCAGAAGGGGTTTCCTGGGAAAGACGGCAGACATCCCAAAGTCACCCACTGGCTGGAATTCCACATCCTTTTGATGGGTCGTGTATGTACTTCTCCTGAAAGGGCCACTCATGCCACTTCTCTTTTGCAAAGGTGTCCCCTTGCCCTGCATCCGCTTTACGTGCTCCACCTGAGCTTCCCCGGTGCTGGATTCTTCCCCAAAAGAGTCCTTTCCCTTGGCCCTATGGGGATTTGGAACTCTTCCCGTGGAAGCGATGGGGAGGAAGTGTTTTGTGGACTCGAGGATTCTCTGGGGCAGGCCCCACTTGTGGCACAACTTCATTTTCTGGAGGTGGACCTCCAGGTGGTGGCAGACGCTCCTTGGAAGGAAAAGCAGTTCCTGAGATACGATGTCAGCCTGAACCTTGGTCTGAGGATGAGGGACCACTGTGGGGGTTTCTCCCATGAAGCCCCAGAGCGACCTCTGCACCAGAGAAGGAAGCCCCCACTCGTGCTGCACCTTCTTCTTCCTCACGTGCCGCTCCAGCATCTCTCTGGCGGGGCCCTGAGGGAAGGGCATCTCTGTCCCCACAAATCCCAGGATGGCTCTTCGTGTCTGGAGGGGAGCCATCGGTAGTCTGGGTGCCCCCATCCCAGCAACAGCCTCCACATACTTGGTGCCCAGCCCCCAGAGAGAGGCCAAGTGCCTGCCCCACAAGGCCACTTCTATCCGGCCCATTTTCTCCTGGCCAAAGGACAAGGAAGGGATGCGAGGCTCCAGTGGTCTAACCCCGGGACGGAGAGTCTTGGGGAGAGGATGCCTCAGTGCCAGCAAGAAGTCTTGCCAAGACATTGTGGGGACAACAGGGAGGCATCCCAGGTGGGCTTCCAGAGACTTCTTCAACAAGTGGCGCTTCAGGGTGGCCAAGACCTGAGTCCTCAGGCTGAGGAGACAGTGCTGGGCCATTGGCTTGGTCTCCCTCTTGTCCTGTTTGGCCCTAATGACATCCAGATACCAAGGCTCTGGGTAGGTGCCCTCAAAGCTAGGCTCCCCAGGGAAGCTCCTTTCCAAAGGAGCCCTCTTCCTTCTCTCCTCTTCAAAGGAGGCTCTGGTTTCTTGGAACAGTGACTTGATGGAATGGAGGGCTCTTCCGGGCAAGCCCCACTGCTGGTGGATGACTCTCTGAGCCACATTTCTCTCAAGCAGTGCTTGCGCGGCCTCACTGATGAAGGAGAGTTCCCTCAGGCTGATGGCCTCCTGCTCCTTGGACATGGTCTTCTGGGGATGAATACGGCCAGGGTCTGGAAGGAGGCCTTGGAGGGATTTCTGGACCAGCCTTGGGAGGCCCCAGGTATGATGCAAGAATTTGCTTCTCACATGCCACTCCAGGAGATTTCGGGTTTCTTGAGCCATAAAGGGGGTTTTCTGAGCAGCAAACCTGAATTGGCCTCTTCTTCTGGGTGAGAAGGTGTCAATGACCATTTTTGGTGAGGCAACACCCTGGAACAATTGAGCGAGCGATGCCTGGTGTATCGTGGGCAGCCCCCAACGGTACGCTAGGCCTTTGTGCACAAGGTTGAGCTGGATGCGCTCCAGAGCAGTCCGGTCCATGAAGAGGAGATCCTGGTGCCTTCGCTGCAGATGCCTCTCTCCAGGGGAAAGGCCTTTGGGAAGAAGCACACGAGGGGCCCTTTCTGGAGGTCTCTGCGTTGCTGGAGCGGCTCTGCCCAGCTGTATCTCCATGACTTTCTTGGCCAAGGGCGCTTGCAGCACCCTTGACTTCCACTCCCAGCAGAGCAGTGGACAGTGCTCCCGTAGAGAAGCAGCAGGTATCATTGTGGAAGGCACCCTCATTTCCATGGAGTCATCACGAGAAAACACAAGGCTCCTTCCATCCTTTCTGCATCCCTTGGTGGGTGGAGGAGAGGCAGGGAAGAACCCCCTCAGGGACTCTAACACCCGCTGCGGCCTTCCCCAAGACCTCTCGATGATCTTCCTCTTGAGGTGGAGCTCTAAGAGTTGCTTCACTCCCGAGTGGACAAAAGATGGATCAAAGACCACCTTCACCCCATGCTGCCCACTGCCCACTGCAGCTGACTGGAGCGGTGGGGCTGGGACAGGCAAAAGGAACTGCCTCAGAGATCGCTGCACCAAGCCAGGCTGGCCCCAGTGGTGCTGTAACCTCTTCCTGAGGACATGCGACTCCAACACTTTCCTCCCCTCGGGGCTTATGAAGGCAGGCTCTAAGTCGCTAATCTTAATGCAGAAATGCAGTTGGGTGCGTGACACGGCTTTCAGGGCAGGAGGGCTGGCCACCATCTTGGCCAGGGACTGCATCTGGATGGTGGGGAGGCCCCACAGGAGGTGGATGTGCTTGCACTTGATGTTCATGTCAACAAGGCTGCCTTTCCCCCGCAGGCTTAAGCACAGCCTGCTCCTCTGCTGAAGGTAGGTCTGACCAGGGCATAGAAGCTTGGGCAGGTGCAGGTTCCGAGGTTCACCATCGGTCCATTCCTGGGAGCGTGCCACAATCCCAGGGATGCTCTCCATCCGCAGTGCCATACATTTCCTCATCATGTGGCCCTGGAGGTTCCCTCGGTGGCCCAGCATGGCCTTGGGGTCATGGGCTCTGGGCTTTGGATGTTGGTGTGGGACAGAGGTTGGTGACGGAGTCTTCTTCCCCCTGGACTCAAAGAGGCGGGTGGCCTTTTGCATCCTCTGTGGCAGCCGCCACGCCCTCTCCTGGGTCATCCTCTTCAGGTGCTGCTCTAGGTCCTTCTTGGCCTTTGTTGCCAGAAAGGAAGGGTCCCGGATCCTCGGGCAGATGTCCGCCAGGTGGGCTTCCAGGTTGGACCTTGCGGCCTCCTCCAGGAAGGAGGCCTCACAAACAGGGTGTTCCTGGGGAGTCACGGGGTGGAGCGAGTGGCCATGTCTGTTCCGTCTGTGCATTCGGAGCAGGACTTCCTTAGTGGCCTCATCACACATCATGCACCCCGTGTCATTGCAGAGGAACCGGCGGATGGAGTCGTAAGAGCCAGGTGAGTTGGAGATGGCCCCTGCAAAGGAAAGGAAAGAAAGGAAAGGAAAAGGCCCTGTGGCTCGTAGCTCTTCTTCCCTGGTGTCTCCAATGAAATTTAAAATGTTGCAGAGGGATCTGAAAACTTGCTGAGATTGCTCCCAAACCTATTGTGATTCTAATGGGTTTGGGAGAGCAGTTGGGAGCAAATACCGTATATATTCAAAGATAAGCTGAGTTTTCAGCCCTTTTTTGGGGCTGAAAAAGCCTCCCTCATCCTATAATGGGGTTAAGGCCAGGCAGCAGAATCTGGAGACCATTGCTTGCAGTATATATTTTCTGTCCTCTTTCCCTCCCTTTACAGTGTGTTTTCTTTTCCAAAGCCTCCCTCGCTCACTTCGTTTCTCCTCCCAGGCTGGAGTTGCCCATTTTGGAAACTCTTTTTTTAAAAAATGGAGAGAGGGAGAAAGAGAGAGAAAAAGGGAATGTTTTGAAAAGAGAAAGGAGAGGGAGAGAAGCCCTTGCAAGTCAGGAAGAAGAAAAAGATTGCATGGGTGGAACGGGAAGAAAAAAAAGAGACGGTTGCAAATCTGCAGGATTTGTTGTTGTTGTTGTTGTTGTTGTTGTTACTACTACTACTACTACTACTATTGCAAGAACCATTTGAGTCAAAAGGGAAGGAATGAGAGAAAGGAGATATATTTCAATTCCTCCCTGTTTGTATCTCTTTAAAAGCCGCCAAATTTCCTGGCTTTTTTTTTTGCAAAGAAACCTCTCTCTCTCTCTCTCTCTCTCTCTCTCTCTCTCTCTCTCTCTCTCACACACACACACACACACACACACACAAATATTATATATATATATATATATATATATATATATATATATATATATAGAGAGAGAGAGAGAGAGAGAGAGAGAGAGAGAGAGAGATGTCTAGATAGATAAAAACATTATATAGAACTTGCAAATGTTGCAGGAGGGAAATGCACATATATAGAGAGAGAATTTGCAAATGTTCCAGGGGGAAATGGATATGTGAAATTAATATTCATAATTAGATCTATAGCTAGCTCTGCATTGTTTATATGGGCATTGAATGTTTGCCTTTTTTATGTTGGAAGTAGACCTGAGTCTCCATGGGGAGACTCAGGATACAAATGAAGTTTGATTATTATTATTAAATTATTATTATTAATATTATTATTGTTGTTGTTGTTGTCGTTAAATTATTGCTGATACCATGTTGTTTTTGTTGACCCTCCTTTTCCACTTACAGACCTAGTTTACTGTTTTTCTTTGAAATACGGTAAACATTCAAAAACATTTAACCTACTGATACCTCAATTAATGCAATTTTATTGGTATCTAATCAATTTTTATTTTAAAACTAACCAGTAGCTGTTCATTTCCCACCCTTGGCTTATGCTCGAGTTAATATGTTTTCCTAGTTTTTTTTGTAGTGAAATTAGGTGCCTTGGCTTATTTTCAGGTCGGCTTATACTCAAGTATATACGGTAACAGGGGGAAAGTCTTCTAGACATTTCAGTACAGAAAGAGTGATACCTCCTCCTCCTCCTCCTCTTCTTCTTCCTTCTCCTCCTCCATCTTTTCTTCCTCCTCCTCCTCCTCTTCCTCCTCCTCCTCCTCCTCTTCTGAGCACTGCTCTCTCCTGCTGTCTCTCTGCATTGCTTGGTTGGACCTGCCACAATGGACAAGAGAATAAGGAAAATCACTGCAAATCACACAAGGGACAATTGTCTCTTTCATGATCTGCTCCATAACCTTTCCTGGCATCGATGCCAGGCTGACTGGGTGGTGGTTGTTTGGCTCCTCTTTTCCTCCCCTTGAATGAGTCAACTGGGAAGGCCAGGATTATTTGTTTATTTGCAGCATTCATATTCTGCCCTTTTCACCCCGAAGGGGACTCAGGGTGGATCACAGAACATATACATGGCAAACATTCAATGCTAATTACATACAGGATAGACAACAGATAGAGGTATTATGTCGGCATTTTCCCAACTTCGGCATCCTGGAGGTTGTGCTCGATTCTGGCCACAGGGGGTGCTGTCGCTCCAACCTCCATGACGACGAGCCCTTGATCATATTTTTTCCCTCCTGTTCTTTGATTGCCAGCATTTCTGGTATTTCCTTTTATGGTGCCATAAAATACCTCCCCGCTTAAGTGGTACCTATTGTGTATTAGCGTATTGTTATTGCTTGTGGTTTATACTGTTTTAATTCTTTTAATTTGCCTTTGTTTGTATTGTTATATTGTGTGTTGAGGCCTTGGCCTTTGTAAGCCGCATCGAGTCCTTCGGGAGATGCTAGCGGGGTACAAATAAAGTTTAATAATAATAATAATAATAATAATAATAATAATAATAATAATGATACCTAATTTCTCAATTCATAGCTCACAGCTGTTTTTGAACTGCTTAGGTGGACAGTGAGCTGAGCTGAAGGTCGAGTGCTCACCCCAACCTGGGCTTGAACTGCCAACCTTTTGGTCAGTAGAGATTTATTGCTAAAGCCCTGTCTCTCCACTCCTTCCCCACTGCTGAGTTGCAGCAGCTAAAAACCAATGCAATTCTAGGCTGCATCCATAAGAGTCTAGTGTCTAGATCAGGCATGGACAGACTTCATGTTGTGACTCAGCCTTTGCCTTTGTGTGACACTGATGAGGATTCTGGGATGCAAGTGCATAATGATGGGATTAATGATGGGATTCAGATTCAGGATGAATTTCAAGATGACTCTGATGGGAATTATGGGATTCAGGTGCAGAGTGTTCTTGCTGTGGGAGATGAGGAGCAGGGAGTTTTTCCCATAGAAAGAAATGAGGTTGTTTCAGATGATGGTTTTCAGGTGCAAGAAGCAGAAGGGGAGAGTAGCTCTGATAACACTAACGAGCTCAGTGGCCTTGACAATGAGGCCTCTGAGCTCGATCGCGCCAGTCGGCTGGAATTCCAGGGGTTGCGTAGAAGCCTCCGAATAGCAAATAAGAGGGAGGTCAAAGGGCAAAGAAATGCCTTCATGTTATGCTATTAAAACAGTTTGCTGAAAGAAAGATCTTTGTTAAAAGCAACTTCTTAGCTAGTGTCAAGAACCAAGTCTGCTTTCCTGTATCAAGTCTGTGTTCCTGTATTACCTTGTAGCATGGATATATTCTAGTTGCTGGGACTTTGGTTTCCTTTGAAAGGTCCTTGTTTCATGCCTTTGCTTCTATGGATTTGATGATTACAGCCTTGTTTTGTAACTATATTTTGGAACTGAACTTTTACCTTTTATGAACTATTTTACTGCCTATTTCTTAATAAACAACAAAAGACTATGTTCTGTGTGCAGTCTGGTGTCTTTAGCAAGGTGAAACTAACCTGAAGTGCAACACTTCAGCTATCTAGGTGTTTTTGACTTCAACTCCCGCAATTCCTAACAGCCTAACAGCCTCAGGCCCCTTCCTTTTCCCCCTCAGCCGCTTAAGCGGCTGAGGGGGGAAAGGAAAGGGCCTGAGGCTGTTAGGCTGTTAGGAATTGTGGGAGTTGAAGTCAAAAACACCTGGAGGGCCAAAGTCTGACCATGCATGGTCTAGATCAGGGGTCCTCAAACTTTTAAAGCAGAGGGCCGATCCACAATCCTTGAGACTGTGGAGGGGCCGAATTATCATTTGGAAAAAAACCAAACAAATTCCTATGCACACTGCACATGTCTTATTTGTAGTGAAGAAAACCCAACAAAAATGAAAGAACAATATAATATTTTAAAATGAAAACCATTTTAACCAACATAAGCCTATCAGGATATCAATGGGAAGTGTGGGCCTGCTCCTGGCCAATGAGATAGTCAAGTTAATTAGGATTGTTGTTGTTGTTGTGTGCCTTCAAGTCATTTCAGACTTTGGGTGAGCCTAAGTCTAAAATTATTTATTTATTCATTTACTACATTTATTTATTACATTTATATCCCGCACTTCTCACCCCGAAGGGGACTCAGAGCAGCTGTATGTACATACGTAATATTATATTATTAGCATAGCACAATATTAGCATTATATATTACTATATTGAACTATACCACTATACTGTAATATTATATGTAATATATAACATATAATGGGGGGCCCTGATGGCGCAGTGTGTTAAAGCACTGAGCTGCTGGAACTTAATAATAATAAAATAAAACTTTATTTATATACCGCCCTATCTCCCGGATAGAACTCAGGGCGGTTTACAGTCATAAAAGCAACACAAATATTACATAACAACATAATATCACATTATTAAACAAAGTAAAATAATACAATTATAACAATATATAACCAAAAGGTCCCAGGTTCAAATCCCGGGAGTGGAATGAGCACCCGCTGTTAGCCCCAGCTCCTGCCTACCTAGCAGTTCGAAAACATGCGAATGTGAGTAGATCAATAGGTACCGCTCCGGCGGGAAGGTAGCAGCGCTCCATGCAGTCATGCCAATGGCCACATGACCTTGGAGGTGTCTACGGACAACGCCGGCTCTTTGGGTTAGAAATGGAGATAAGCACCAACCCCCAGAGTCAGACATGACTGGACTTAATGTCAGGGGAAACCTTTTTATAACATATAATTAATATTATTATATGGTATTATTAGTAGTATTATATTGTATAACATTATAATATTATTATCAATATTATATGTATATACAATATATTATATTATTTAAAATAATATAAAAATATTATATTATAAAACTGACGGCGGGGGCCAGGTAAATGACCTTGGAGGGCCGCATCTGGCCCATGGGCCTTAGTCTGGGGACCCCTGGTCTAGATCATAGCCCACTCTATTCTGGGCAAAGCAATTCAAGGAGGAGATGGACAGATGGAAGGTGTCCAGAAAAGGGAACCCAAATGGTCCAGAAAAGGGAACCCAAATGGAAACCATGAATAATCCCTCTGAGAGGTAGTTGGGTGCCACCTTGAAAGATATAGAATCAGAAAGACTTGCACTTAGAAGATGGACTCAGCTTTTTTTCTCCTGCTCAAGAGACGAGTCCACATTTACAGCCTGTCATGGCCAAAGCGGAGAGTGTGAAGCTTTCTATGTCGATGATGGCGTTTCCACCTAGAAGTCACACTAATTCACTCTTTAGCAGCCATTTTGGCCCAAATCCATTTTGAACCAGAATAAAACAGCAGATTACTCTCTTCTCTCTAAAGAGATATTTCTTCTCTGTGCTTTAAACGTTGAGGTGAGGCCCCTTTGCTTTGCCTTGACATGGAAGCAGTAAGCTACCAGAGAAAGATGTGCATGTGTGCTGGCATGTTTTGGCAGCTTCAGGAAGACAAATAGATACATAAAAAAGCAGATAAGAGTCACATAGAGTCCTTGGGCCACTTCCAGAGAGAGGCGAATGCACTCAGAAGCATCGACGCATAGAGCTGGGCCAAGACGAGGCTCCTTCCCTTACCCGTTCCCTGATGGGCCAAAGCTGGGCAGCCGCTTTGAGGCAGGCAAGAAGATGCCAAAAGCTTCTTTTGCACCAGGTACAAAGTTTCCTCCAAGTTGGGAAACTCTGCAGGAGCTTCCATATGAAATAGTAGACGGGGGCCACCACGATGTACTTGGCCACGGTCCGCAGGAGGGGCTGGAGGTCGGAAAGGTCATAGCCTCCGTCCTGCGTCCCCTCCTCCATATTTGCACCAAGACACTGGGCTCTTGGGCAGAAAGGCTGCTTTGCAAGGCTCCTCTGGTGCGCATCACAGGCATCTCCATGGACCCATTGTTCAGCCATGAAGATCTGAAGGCTCAGGGGGAGGTCTTCAGGGCTGGGGCAGCTAGTTATGGGTTTCCTCACTGCATTTCAGGAGGCCTTTATCTCTGAAGGAGAAAGCTTGGTAGATGCAGGGAACGCTGTGGATGGTGCATATCTTGATCTCTGTAAGGCCTTCAACAAGGTCCCCCATGACCTTCTTGCAAGCATACTAGTCCAATGTGGCCTGGACAATGCTACTATTAGGTGGATCTGCATTGGTTAAGTGACCGAACCCAAGGGGTGATTCTCCCCAATGGTTCCCCTTCTTCATCCTAGAAAGAAGTGACAAGTGGAGTGCCATGAAGAGGATTCAGTCCTGGGCCTTTCAGGGCTGTTCAATATCTTTATTAATGACTTGGATGGAGGTTTTGGTGCAGATGGGACCAAATTGGGAGGGAGAGCTAATACTCCAGAAGACAGGCTTAGAATTCAAAATGACATTAACAGATGAGAGCTGATTGGCCAAAACTAACACAATGGATTTCAACAAGGACAATTGTAAGATACTCCACCTAGGCAGAAAAAACGAAATGCAAAGATACAGGATGGGTGACACCTGGCTCGGCAACAGTCCATGTGAGAAAGATCTTGGAGTCATCATGGAGAACAAGTTGAACATGAACCAACAGTGTGATGCAGCAGCTGAAAAGCCAATTGGATTCTGGGCTGCATCCAAAGGAGTTGAGTGTCAGGATCAAACAAAGTCATGGTGTCTCTCTATTCTGCTTTGGTCAGACCTCTTCACCTGGAATCACACTGAGTCCAATTCTGGGCCTCAAAGTTCAAAAGAGATATTGACGCTAAGCTGGAAGATGTCCAGAGGAAGATGACAACTAAAATATCAATGACAGTTACAACAGATCTTTGATCGAAGGGACGGGGATCATTAACCAAATATATTAACATGATCTGTTTAGGGATAGATGAGTCTTGTACAGTATATTTCAGGACCATAGGTTGGCGGTGTACCAGAGCAGATTATTCAAAAACTTGCCGGAACCACCAGGTTTTCAGTTCCTTATGGAAGGTGGACCGAGTAGGGGCTTGCCTGATCTCCTTTGGGAAGACATTCCAGAGTCAGTGGGCCACCACCAAGAAGACCTGCTCCCTCTTCCCCACCAGTTGAGCTTGGCCGATCTCAAGGCCCGCACCAGTTCATAGGAGGAGATGTGTTCACGGAGATAGGCAGGGCCCGAGCTGTGTAGGGCTTTATAGGTCAATACTTGAAAACATGGCTCTTCCGCTGTGCCTTTGGTGAGTAACTTCTGTTATTTCTGTGTTACTCCCACCCCGAACATCTATCCTCTAGATTACCCCACTTCCATATGTCCCTGCCCACAGTGGAGTACCCTATGTCCCTCTCACCCCAGGTTTTATCTTTGTGTTCACGTGGCCTGCCCTTGTTTTACTGGGTTTTTTTTATTTCTTGATGTTGATGCATTTATTGTATTTTTAATGGTGCTATGTTATGTTGTTTTATATTTTGTTATATTGTATTGCTCTGGGCATGGCCCCATGTTAGCCGCCCCGAGTCCCCGTTGGGGAGATGGTGGCGGGGTATAAATAAAGTTTTATTATTATTATTATTATTAATACCACTTCCTTTTTAAAGAATGGTGTTTTGCCCTGAAGAAGTATTCAGCTGTGTGAGAGGAATGTAGGCTCCATTCTTGTCATGGTCTCCGATCTTTGACATCTCCGGACACAGAGCAAGCGCTGACAAAGAACAGATGCCAGCCATAAAACCTCAATTACCCTCTGGTATGTGTGAGCCCCTATATAAATGGGCTACAGAGAAGATTCTGGTATTCTGTACAATAAAAACCTGTTGGAATCTGCCCAGCGTGTGTCTTGGTGCTTTCTTCTTGGGGAAGACTTACCCACAGCACAACTGGAAGAAGAGAACCTAACAACTCTCAGCCTCACTTCTGAGTTTCTCATGGACATGTGTTTGTGCTCCCTCCTGGGATCCCCCTCGGACCCCTTTCTTGGCTGAGCAATTAAATATTTTCCTGCAGGAGGGGAAAACCTACCCGGGACCCAAGGGAAAGGAGATGTGAACCTGATGATGTTTGAAGTCTGTGATGCCAGCGATTACCAGAGCTGCAAAGCGGCTTAAATGAGAGCCCGGTAAGTCCAGGGTGGGTTTCCCCCTTCTTCCCTCAACGATCCATAAATTAAAGTTTTCAAGAAACCCTTTGATGCTCAATTCAGGCTCAAAAATGAATCACATGAAAGACTTTCTAAAAACCCTTGAAAGGAATCGCTCCCAGGAAACCTTTCCAGGGGCTGCGAGCCCTTCCTCCCACTTGGGCAGATTTCGGGTTTATTTACAACTCTGGGCATCTCATTCTCCAAAAAACAAACTGCCCTGGACTACAGCTAAGGGGGCATCTACACTGGAGAGTTAATGTGGTTTGGCACCACTTCAGCTGCCACGGCTCAATGCCATGGAATCCTGGGAGTTGTCGTTTTGCAGGATTGTTGGCCTTCCCTGCCAAAGTACACATCATGATTCAATAGCATTGGGCCATGACAGTTAAAGTGGTGTCAAACTGCATTCATTCTCCCGTGTAGATGGACCCTTCAACTCCAGGAGGAAGTCAGGTTTCCTAGAATTTAGGGTAGCCCTAAAAGTCTGTCTACAGCAGGCATGGGCAAACTTGGGCCCCCCAGGTGTTTTGGACTACAACTCCCACAATTCCTAACAGCCGGTAGGCTGTTAGGAATTGTGGGAGTTGTAGTCCAAAACACCTGAGGGGCCCAAGTTTGCCCATGCCTGCTCCAGAGCATTATGTTCAATCATTTGTATTATTTTACATTTCCATGGTGGAGTCTTAGAGTCTGAAGGGACCCCCAAAGGCCATCTAGTCCAACCCCTTTCTGCCAGAGAGGTGAGGAAAGGACACAAATAGGAAATAGTAGAATAGGAGCTGAAGAGGAAGACGTAGCTCAGTGTGTTGGCTTTGCTCTCGCCACGGAATCACAGAGCTGGAAGGGACCCCCAAAGACCATCTATACCAGTGGTTCTCAACCATCCTAAAGCCGCAACCCATACAGTTCCTCATGTTGTGGTGACCCCCCAACCATAAATTTATTTTTGTTGCTACTTCTGCTCTGTAATTTTGCTACCGTTATGAATCATAATGTAAACATCTGATATGCAATGTGGAATCTCCTTCCTTTCCTGTAGTTTGAAGCCCTTGTTCCATCGCGTCCTAGTCTCCAGGGCAGCAGAAAGGAAGCCTGCTCCCTCCTCCCTGTGACTTCCCTTCACATATTTGTACATGGCTATCATGTCTCCTCTCAGCCTTCTCTTCTGCAGGCTAAACATGCCCAGCTCTTTTAAGCCGCTCCTCCTAGGGTTTGTTCTCCAGACCCATGATCCTTTGAGTCGCGCTCCTCTGGATACTTTCCAGCTTAGAGTCAACATCTCCCTTCAATTGTGGTGCCCAGAATGGGACATAGTGTTATTCCAGGTAAAGTGGTCTGACCAGAACCGGCCTGAGGTAATTTTAAGTGTTAACCAAAAAAAAAAATTTGCGCCCCCCGTGCCGTGGGAGGTGTGGCCATGTGCCGTGGGAGGTGTGGCTTGGCCAGACCTGGCCCCGCCTCCCATGCCCTGGCCCCGCCTCCCGTGTCACACACCCTGACCCCACTTCTCACGCAGTGTGGGGAGATGTGGCGTGGCTGTGCGACGTGGGAGGCGGTGACCCGCCCAGACAGGACCCCGCCTCCCGCCCCGTGCGCCCTGGCACAGCCGGCCAGGCTGCAGCGGGAGAGCTCGCTCGCTGCCGAACAGGCCTTCCTGTTCAGCAGTGAGTGAGCCCATGGTCCCCGCCGGGGGGGGGGGGACCTCGACAGCGCCCTTGGGGACTGTGCGCCCGAAGTGGGCGCTTCAATGGCCTCCATGTTGGGCCGGGCCTGGATCTGACCAAGGCAGAAGAGAAGAGAGTGGAGTAGGACTTCCATCCCTGGATCTAGGCACAAAGATCCAAGAAGGCCAACATCCCATTGGCTTTTTTAGCCTCTGCATTGCATTCCTGGCTCATGTTCCCCTTCCTCCCCACGAGAACTCCAAGATCTTTTCCCCCACATCCTGCTGTCGAGCCAGGCGTCGTCCCCCATTATGTATCATTGCATTTCATTTTTTTCTGCCTGAGTGGAGTCTCTTGCATTTGTCCCGGTTGAAATGCATTGTGTTAGTTTTGTGACCAAAATATGCATATATGATATGTGGTATGAATGGAAGAGTGAAAGAGAGCTAGAAATTTGAAGACACCAGTCTGTTAACTACCTGCTCAGGAATTGTAATTAAAACCAGAGGCAGCAGGAGCAGAGGCAGCAGGAGGACATTTTTGCTCCCTGGCTTCAGGTAGGATTTGGCTAAGATTTGGCTAAGATTTTAAACTGAGTGTGGGCTTGGCTCCTGTGGTCAAAGTCTAACTGTTGTGTGACTGTTGTGTTGAATGAGAGCCAGGTACTTAAGTTGATTGACAGCAGGCATTGTCCCCTGTTAATTGAGTTTCTGGGAAAGCTTTATTTGCCAGTGTGAGTTTCTGCTAGAGCCTGATCCCAGAAGGGCAGTTGGTTCTCGCAGAAGCAAAGGCAGCAGGAGGACATTTTCTATCCTTTGCAGTACATACAGGAAACAAAGCAACATAAACAAATACACAAAGAGGTGGTTTGTTGCAGTCTGCACATAAAGTGCGTGCATATTACTTAACTGTACAAAGATCCCACTTGGCCACCACGCTCACCAAGAGATGCAACAAAAGCAAAACATTCCCATCACATGCACCAGCTGTGGCATGTTCCGCTTTTTCACACAAAAACTAGACAACTACATCTGCTCCAAATGCAAACAGATGACTCTGATGGAGCAGAGGATCCAACAGCTCGAGCACCGTATTAAGACCCTTAAGGACATTCAGGCACTCGAGCTCTTCTTGGACACTGCACAACACGCTGCTGTAGATCTGCAGCCTGCATCACACCAACACCATGATCAGGAACCTTATGGGGAGATCAACTCAAAGGTAGACAACCCTCAGGCTTGGAAGGAGGTCACCCATAGAAGGAGATGCAGGACCAGGCAGCCTCCGCAGAACTCCTCTGCTCAGCTGCATTTACACAACAAATTTGAAATTCTTACATCATTAACATACAATCAGGAAACACATCTTGTGGAGGACCACAGTTTCTTAGATACCACTCAGTGGACCACCCTGGATCAATGCGCAGGGGATAGCCCTGACGGGGACAGTGCATCACCACAGTCACACTTATGTAATCATGCAAATGCTCCATCCCCAATCATAGACCAGGAGCAACAGGAACATCCTTGGGAGAGTAATGGGCTCTCGGATGTATCTCAATGGATTGTTATTGATGAATGCACTGGGGATGTTGAGGAGGAGGACAACACTTTACACCTACATGATTCACTTCAACAGGAACACTCTTCAGGGGACATACACACTGTCTTGCACAAAAGGGACCCTGTCAATCCTCAAAGGAAACAGGTCTTGGTAGTAGGTGACTCCCTCCTTAGAGGAACGGAAGCCATCATTTCCAGACCGGATGGGATGGCTCGAGAAACATGCTGCCTCCCGGGGGCAAAAATACACCATATCACTCAGAGGCTCAGCAGGCTCCTAAAGCCCCATCACACTCCCCACCTTATGTTGATTCATGTAGGTACCAATGACACCGCTAGGCATACTTTTCAAAAGATCACAAATGATTTTCGAGCTCTGGGAACAAAGCTAAAACTGTATAATGTACATGTGATCTTTTCATCCCTCCTCCCCGTTGTAGGACACGGCTCTACAAGGGCCGGAAAAATAGTACAGGTCAATAACTGGCTCAGAAAATGGTGTCAAGAGGAGCATTTTGGCTTCCTTGACCATGGTCTACTCTTCCAAGAGGATGGACTACTGGCAAGCGATGGGGTGCATCTCACACAAGTAGGAAAACATCTTTTTGCACTTTTGCACTCACAAACCTCATCAGGCGCACTTTAAACTAGATCCACTGGGGGAGGGGAACAACAGCCTGGCGAACACTATATTACCCACGACCACAGGGAACCGCCGAAAGGCTAAACGGAGGGCTGCACAAACACAGCAAGGACCAAGTACAGAGAGCACAATAATCCCAAATAAACAGTTCGAGGGGAGGTCACAGGGGCTTACATGTCTTTACACTAATGCTCAGAGCATGGGAAATAAGCAAGACGAACTCCAACTTCTAGCACAGCACCACACATACGATGTCATAGGCATCACTGAAACCTGGTGGGATGACTCCCATCACTGGAATTTAACCATTGAGGGCTATAACCTCTTTCACAGAAATAGAACAAAGGGGAGAGGAGGGGGAGTAGCTTTATATGTCAAAAACAGTTACGTTGCAGAAGAAATGCAAGACTGTAATCCGGGAAACCAGCTTGAAAGCATCTGGATAAGAATCAAGGGAACCGGGACTCAAAAAGATCTTGTTGTGGGTGTCTACCACAGACCTCCAAGTCAGGATGAAGGACTTGATGAAGCCTTCTGTCAACAGCTGACCAAACAGGCACAAAGAAGAGATATAGTAGTCATGGGCGATTTCAATTATCCCGATATCTGCTGGAAAACAAACTCAGCCAAGAGTACAAAGTCCAACAAATTCCTCACTTGCCTTGCAGATAATTTTATGGTCCAGAAGGTAGAAGAGGCAACAAGGGGATCAGCAACTCTTGATCTAATCTTAACAAATGTGAAAGACCTGATCAATACAGTTGAAGTGGTTGGATCCTTAGGGGCAAGTGACCATGTGCTCCTGCAGTTTGCAATACAAAGGAATGCTGAAACTAAGACAAGTCAAACACGCATTCTGGACTTTAAGAGAGCTGACTTCCAAAAAATGAAGGAATTACTGAGCGGCATTCCATGGACGCCGATATTAAAAAACAAGGGAGTTAAGGATGGATGGGAGTTTTTCAAAAGTGAAATACTCAAGGCGCAAATGCAAACAGTGCCAACAAAGAAGAAAAATAAGACAAGTGCAAAGAAGCCAGAATGGATGTCCAAAGAACTTCTAACTGAGATAAAGCTCAAAAGTGACATGCACAAGAAGTGGAAAAGGGGAGAAATCACCAAAGAAGAATTCAAACATATAGCCAACACCTGTAGGGAAAAGGTTCGCAAGGCTAAAGCGCAAAATGAGCTCAGGCTTGCCAGGGACATAAAAAACAACAAAAAAGGCTTTTTTGCTTACGTTGGTAGAAAAAGGAAGAAAAAGGAGGCGATAGGGCCATTGCAAAGAGAAGATGGGGTGATGGCGACAGGGGACAGGGAAAAGGCAGAACTACTTAATGCCTTCTTTGCCTCAGTCTTCTCACAAAAAGAAAGCCATCTTCAACCTCAGAAACATGGAATGGACGAAGGATTGGGGGGAATCCAACCCCAAATAGGGAAACAAGTTGTCCAGGAACACCTGGCCGCTCTAAATGAATTCAAGTCGCCAGGGCCAGATCAGCTACATCCAAGAGTACTGAAGGAACTAGCGGAAGTTATTTCAGAACCACTGGCAATTATCTTCGAGAGTTCTTGGAGAACGGGAGAAGTCCCAGCAGATTGGAGGAGGGCGAATGTGGTCCCTATCTTCAAGAAGGGAAAAAAGAACGACCCAAACAATTACCGTCCGGTCAGCCTCACATCAATACCAGGCAAAATTCTGGAAAAGATCATTAAGGAAGTGGTCTGCGAACACTTAGAAACAAATGCAGTCATTGCTAATAGTCAACACGGATTTACCAAAAACAAGTCATGCCAGACTAATCTGATCTCTTTTTTCGATAGAGTTACGAGTTGGGTCGATACAGGGAATGCTGTGGATGTAGCATATCTAGATTTCAGTAAGGCCTTCGACAAAGTCCCCCACGACCTTCTGGCAAACAAACTAGTAAAATGTGGGCTAGACAAAACTACGGTTAGGTGGATCTGTAATTGGCTAAGCGAATGAACCCAAAGGGTGCTCACCAATGCGTCGTCTTCATCATGGAAAGAAGTGACAAGTGGAGTGCCGCAGGGCTCCGTCCTGGGCCCGGTTCTGTTCAACATCTTTATTAACGACTTAGACGAAGGGTTAGAAGGCACGATCATCAAGTTTGCAGACGACACAAAACTGGGAGGGATAGCTAACACTCCAGAAGAAAGGAGCAGAATTCAAAACGATCTTGACAGACTAGAGAGATGGGCCGAAACTAACAAAATGAAGTTCAACAGGGACAAATACAAGATACTTCACTTCGGCAGAAAAAATGGAAATCAAAGATACAGAATGGGGGACGATGCCTGGCTTGACAGCAGTGTGTGCGAAAAAGACCTTGGAGTCCTCGTGGACAACAAGTTAAACATGAGCCAACAATGTGATGCGGCAGCTAAAAAAGCCAATGGGATTCTGTCCTGCATCAATAGGGGAATAGCGTCTAGATCCAGGGAAGTCCTGCTCCCCCTTATTCTATTCTGCCTTGGTCAGACCACACCTGGAATCACACTGTGTCCAATTCTGGCCACCACAGTTGAAGGGAGATGTTGACAAGCTGGAAAGCGTCCAGAGGAGGGCGACTAAAATGATTAAGGGTCTGGAGAACAAGCCCTATGAGGAGCGGCTTAAAGAGCTGGGCATGTTTAGCCTGCAGAAGAGAAGGCTGAGAGGAGACATGAGAGCCATGTACAAATACGTGAAGGGAAGTCAAAGGGAGGAGAGAGCAAGCTTGTTTTCTGCTGCCCTGCAGACTAGGACACAATGGAGCAATGGCTTCAAACTACAGGAAAGAAAGGAGATTCCACCTGAACATCAGGAAGAACTTCCTCACTGTGAGAAGGGCTGTTCGACAGTGGAACTCTCTCCCCCGGGCTGTGGTGGAGGCTCCTTCTTTGGAGGCTTTTAAGCAGAGGCTGGATGGCCATCTGTCGGGGGTGCTTTGAATGCGATTTCCTGCTTCTTAGCAGGGGGTTGGACTGGATGGCCCATGTGGTCTCTTCCAACTCTACTATTCTATGATTCTATGATTCTATGACCTGCTAATGAGACCTGAAATAGTTGACCTGCCCGGCAAACTGTGATAAGAACTGTGACTGATAAGAGAAATGTTTACATCTGTTAACATCTGTCAACATTTGCTAACTTGATGAACTTTTGGGGAAGAGCTGCTTGTGTTTGCTAACACCAATCAAGAGAAATCAACATCTGGTCCAGGAAACTGAGGATATTCCATGATAGAAGACGTCTATGATTCATTTACAACTTTGGGACAACATCATCAGCAAAATATTGCTATATAAGTGACCTTATGAGAGTCCAGAAGGTGTGACAGACAGCGACGCTGTTCACCCGCCATGCTCAGTGGAGATGGTGTCCTTGGGAGTGGCAGATCTGCTCTGGGAAAGCAGGATTCTGTTCACTTTTTGGGGCCTCTTTTTCTCATGGGAAGAGAAAAGAGTGCGTTTTGAAGTCATGGTCTTTTTGAAGTTTTGGCGTTTTGGAACTATGTCTTGGCAGACAGCAGTGGAAGCTGGGTCTGGCCTAAGCAGGTGCTTCTCCAAGGAGGGAGACAGAATATGGTAATATTTGTGTGCATGAAGATGGATGCATGTTGTGTGTGAATGAAGAATGAAAATGTAACCCCCCCTTGTTTGTTTCTTAGCCAATGTAACTGTAGGTTGTTTGTGAATCCAATGTAGTTGCATAGAATCTGTATGTTTGTATGTCTAAATGTTGTTCTTTGTTGTTCTGCAAAAGTTCTGCTATACCTCTCAGACTGAAACTGCAATAAAAAGAACCTATGCTTTAAAGTTATTGAAAAGTTATTCATAACATTTTTGGTGTCAGAAGTGGGATATTCTGTTCAGTCTGACCAGGATGTTTTAACTTTTGTTGTAAAAGTCTTCATGACAGTTTTGGCCAGTTATCTCTCTCATCTGTGAAGATCATTCTGGATTCTGCTCCTGTCTTCTGGAGTCTTGGCTCTCCCTCCCCATTTGGTCCCATCTGCAAACCTGATGATCCTGCCTTCTAACCCTTCATCTAAGCCATTAATCAAGATCCTGAGCAGAACCGGGCCCAGGACAGAACCCGGCTTGATGGCACTCCTCTCCTCACTGCTTTCCAGGATGAAGAAGAAGCATTGGGGAGAATCACCCTCTGGGTTCGTTCTCTTAACCCAACCATAGTTTTGCCTAGCACACATTGGACTAGTTCCTTGCCAGAAGATCATGGGGGACCTTGTCAACCCGTTGTTGATGCTGTTGTTGATGTTGTTGTTATTGTTGTTCTGCCAAAGAGAGCTGATTCCTCTTGATAGCAGCATACATAGAATGGACTTCTTCTTGGGGAAAAGGGGGCTGGACTAGATATCCCTTGTGTTCCCTTTTTGTTCCATAGAGCTTCAAGGAACATAAAACCAGTCAAGGTCATGCTTACTTTTTATGCTTGTTTGTAGCTTTTCTGTTAGTTGCTTTTCCTGAATCAAAATTATCAATAACAACAATAAAAAGACAGGCAGTCAAGGTCAAAACAGAGCGCCAGCAGCTGCTTAGGTCAACGAACAAAAAAGTATATATTTTAAATATAGTACTCGAATTCTTTTTCCAAACCAGCTTTAAAAACACACCTGCTGCTAGAAAGCTGAAAAACGCAATATTTAGGTGAAAGGGCTTCATTTGCATAGAAATATTCACATCTAATTTTACGTTAACTTCTTGTTCTCTGGGAAATTTTCACAGTGTGGTTTAATTCTATATGATGTGATGCTGCCTTCACACTGTTTTGCCACCACCAGTCACAAAGGTTTTATAGAAATAATATGCAAGGTTATTCAAAGTTTACTTTCATCAAATCTGAGCTTTAGGGAACAATTTTCCAGGTTTTTCTTCATTCTCCATTATGCCAAAACTAAGGGCGACGATGGATTCCCTTTGTTTCAAGTGGTTTGAATTGAAAAACTTGTAGCAACGCTCTCCAAACTACAATTCCCACGACTCCATAGCCAGAGAAGTTAAAGGGGTGTCAAGCTGAATTAATTCTAACATGTAGATGGTCGTATATTTGTATATTTTAAATTGTATGCTGATGCTTTTCTCTTAAGTAGCTTTGAATCTTCTTCAGGAGACATGAAATCCAGCAATAATAATAATAATAATAATAATAATAATAATAATAATAATAATAATAATTGCACTCTCACTCTATATTTCTCTTGATTTCTTGCTGGAAAAAATACAGCAATAAGACAAATGCAAAAGAGCACAAATAGGGTTGTGCATGGAATCTGTATTTTTTTCCAGCAAGAAATCAAGAGAAATATAGAGTGAGAGTGTATTTATTATTATTATGATTATGATTATTATTATTATTATTTTATTATGACACAGCAAACCAGCATATTTATCTTGTTTGCTGTGTATAATAATAATAATAATAATAATAATAATAATAATAATAATAATAATAATAATAATTGTGCAAGGAAGCTGACGAAACCATTGATCATATCCTCAGCTGCTGTAAGAAAATTACACAGACAGACTACAAACAGAGGCACAACTGTGTGGCCCAAATGATCCATTGGAACTTATGCCTCAAGTACCACCTCCCAGCAGCAAAGAACTGGTGGGATCACAAACCAGCAAAGGTCGTGGAAAATGAGCACACAAAAATACTGTGGGACTTTCGAATCCAGACTGACAAAGTTCTGGAACACAACACACCAGACATCACAGTTGTGGAAAAGAAAAAGGTTTGGATCATTGATGTCGCCATCCCAGGTGACAGTCGCATTGACAAAAAACAACAGGAAAAACTCAGCCGCTCTCAGGACCTCAAGATTAAACTGCAAAGACTCTGGCAGAAACCAGTGCAGGTGGTCCCGGTGGTGATGGGCACACTGGGTGCCGTGCTAAAAGATCTCAGCCGGCATTTGGAAACAAAAGACATTGACAAAATTACGATCTGCCAACTGCAAAAGGCCACCTTACTGGGATCTGCGCGCATTATCCGAAAATACATCACACAGTCCTAGACACTTGGGAAGTGTTCGACTTGTGATTTTGTGATACGAAATCCAGCATGTCTATCTTGTTTGCTGTGTCATAATAAAATAATAATAATAATAATAATAATAATAATAATAATAATAATAATAATAATTGCACTCTCACTCTATATTTCTCTTGCTGGAAAAAATACAACAATAAGACAAATGCAAAAGAGCACAAATAGTAGGGTTGTGCATGGAATCTGTTTCCTCCATTTCCTCTGTTTAATTCAGTATCTTTGGTTGCATACACCGAGAGTGTATCTTTGTGTGTGGTTTTGGGTGTTTGACTGAACTGTCAGTGCACTCCCTTCCTTTGGAGGCATCTGGTGGGATCCTGTGGCCCTTCCCTTCCCTTTTTGGGATTGCTTCTCTCCTTCTCTCGGCTTCCTTGCAGCCTTAATTTGCAGCCAGATTCGTCCCAGGGATCCCGACCGGAACGCCTCCTCAGGCGCCCAAAATAAAACATGCCGGGCATGCAAGTTGTGTTGTTCTGCTGTCTCCTTCAAGATGAAAAGCAGGCAGTCTTTGAAGAAGAGAAGCAACCCACCCACGAACCCAGCGGAGCGTTGCGCCCACGCAAAAAGCAGCATGATGCGCCTGCTGCCAGGAGCCGTATCCTCCATCCGTGCCACAGAAGAGGTGCAGCCAGAATAAACAAACACGGGGCTGCAGCTACTACACCGCCATTGGAATTGCTTTCAGCGCTTCACCTTCGAGTCCTCGAAATATTAAAAATCCTCTGTTTGTTCCCTTGAACAAATGCCGTTTTGGGAAATCAAAGCATTATTTGTGCTCAAAGCTTTTTGCAGGCTCAGGAAGAGGAAAAGGCCCTTGAAGAGAGTGATGCACCACTAGAAAACTCTGGGCACATCTACACTATAGCATTAATGCCGTTCTTGGAGATGTTGTTTTCCAAGACACCAGCCCTCTTGGAAAGAGAAGGCTAAAGGGCTTGTAAAACTAGAATTAAATGCTACGGAGTCCTGGGAGTTGTAGTTTTGCAAGGCACCAGCACTCTTGGGAAGACAAGGCTAAAGACCATGTAAAACTAGAATTACATGTTACAGAGTTCTGGGAGTTGTAGTTTTCCAAGGCACCAAGCTTCTTGAGAAGAGAAGGCTAAAGGGCTTGTAAAACTAGAATTAAATGCTATGGAGTCCTGGGAGTTGTAGTTTTCCAAGGCACCAGGCTTCTTGAGAAGAGAAGGCTAAAGGGCTTGTAAAACTAGAATTAAATGCTACAGAGTCCTGGGAGTTGTAGTTTTCCAAGGCACCAGCCCTCTTGAGAAGATAAGGCTAAAGGGCTTGTAAAACTAGAATTAAATGCTACAGAGTCCTGGGAGTTGTAGTTTTCCAAGGCACCAGCCCTCTTGAGAAGATAAGGCTAAAGGACTTGTAAAACTAGAATTAATGCAGTTGAATAACCATCACTTTGACTGCCATGGCTCAATGTTATGGAGTCCTGGGAGTTGTAGTTTTGCAAGGCACTAACTCTCTTAGAAAGAGAAGACTAAAGGGTTTGTTAAACTAGAATTAACACACTTTGATAACTTATTTGACTGCCATGGCTCAGTGCTATGGAGTCCTGGGAGTTGTAGTTTTCCAAGACCAACACAACTGGGCAGAAAAATACTCAAATCCATGTCAAACTGCAGCTCCCATTATTCCGTAGCACTGAGCCGTGGCACTGAGCCCTTGAATCCACGGCTCCAATGTGTCCTGATTTCTAGAGTAGCAGAAAGGGATCCTTTTCCCCTCCGCCGTGTGGCATCCTTTCCACTAATAGGCATCCAATGAGGTAGGATGTTTGATAAACTGCCCATTGACTCTCCCCTTCTGTATTTCCTCCTCCATCCTTCTTTCTCTCTCTCATTTCGTTTCATAATTGTGTCTCCTGTCGCCTTCCAGCCAGGATGGGACCGTGCCAGTTTCGCTTCCGTCCAGATCGATGGGCCGGTCCCTTAATCCCCAACGTTTAATTTTAAGTGGTGCTCAATAAAGGGCCTTTTCTCCGTTCTGTTTTTATTGGGCCTCCCAGGCTGTAGGCACGGCACCTTCGCCTGCTGCGCCTTCTCAGCAGAGGACAGAACACCACGACGTTGCTTTTTTAATGTGACACACATCAAAGTCAATGGGGAAAAAAGCAGAGCCAGGAGTTATCGCCCAGGAATAAAGAATAAATTCTGCCATGTTTTCCTTCCTCATTATTTCCTTGCATGGAGGCCTGGCAAATGAATGCGTCTCGGAAGCTGGGAAGGCTCTTGTTTGAAATGTTATTTGTAACTCTTAGAAAGTAAACAGCTGTTGAAAAGGTAGCTCTGCTTTTTAAATTATAATTCCCTACTTTGACTTAGGTTGCGAGAAGGGTCCAAAGGTGCATCTACAACAGGCCTGGGCCAACTTGGGGCTGTGGCGCAGCTGGCTAGTAACCAGCTGCTATAAATCACTACTGACCGAGAAGTCATGAGTTCGAAGCCCGGTCGGGTTAAGCCTCCGACCATTAATAGCCCCGGCTTGCTGTTGACCTATGCAGCCCCGAAAGACAGTTGCATCTGTCAATTAGGGAAATTTAGGGATGCTTTATGTGGGAGGCTAATTTACAACACCATAAAACTGCCAGCAAAACACGAGGAACGGAATGAGGAAGTACAGCCACTACTGGACGGTGAAGCAACAGCTCCCCCTGTGGCCGGAATCGTGAAGCTGGAAAAATGTTTAAAATGCCTCTGAGTCTGTCTAATGTATGTTGTTTGTCTGCTGGCATTGAATGTTTGCCATATATGTGTTCATTGTAATCCGCCCTGAGTCCCCTTTGGGGTGAGAAGGGCGGAATATAAATACTGCAAATAAATAAACTTGGGCCCTCCCTCCAGGCATTTTGGACTCCCACCACTTGTAAGAGCCTCAGGCCCCTTTCTTTCCTGCTTAAGCGGCTGAAGGGGAAAAGGAAAGAGCCTGAGGCTGTTAGGAATGGTGGGAGTTGGAGTCCAAAACAACTGGAAGGAGAGCCCAAGTTGGCCCATGCCTGTGCTATGAGTATGTCATCCACATACTGAAGGAATTGTGGGAGTTGGAGTCCAAAACAGCTGGAGGGAGGACCCAAGTTGGCCCATGCTTGTACTATGAGGATGTCATCTATGTACTGAAGAGTGTTGTCTACGTACTGAAGGAATTGTGGGAGTTGGAGTCCAAAACAGCTGGAGGGCCCAATCTGGCCCATGCCTGTGCTATGAGTATGTCATTCATGCACTGAAGGATGTTGTCCACGTACTCAAGGAATGGTGGGAGTTGGAGTCCAAAACATCTGGGGGGCCCAAGTTGGCCCATGCCTGATCTACAATGTAGAATCAATGCAGCTCGATCACACTTGAAGTGTCATGGCTCAATGCAATGGAATCATGGGAGTTGTAGTTTTGTCATAAAGCACCACTTTCTTTTGGAAGAGAAGGCTAAAGGCCTTATAAAACTATAGCTCCCAGGATTCAATAGCATCGATCCAGGGCAGTTTGAGTGCTGTCAAACTACATTCATTCTTTGGTATAGATGCACTCCAATGATTTTAGACATTGCAATGGTGTTTCCATATATATATATATATATATATATATATATATATATATAGAGAGAGAGAGAGAGAGAGAGAGAGAGAGAGAGAGAGAGAGAGAGAGAGAGAGAGAACGGCATGTCTGTCAATGCTAACTGCATTAAACTGCTGCCAAAACAAATCACATCACGTTTTGTTTGCATCGAGTCTATTTGCCTCTCCGCTTTTCAGAAACATTCCAAAAACATAGCCAAAGTGATGCTTATCCAAGCGTCTATCGAGAATATATCCCTGGCAAATGACCATAATCAAGGAGCTTTTGCAGGCATATATAATCCTGGCATTCATTCGAAATACAATTGGAGAAACCCAGGGTTTTTATTGCAGCCTTTCTTTTAATAGCAAGCGCTGAAATACTCATCTAGGCAATTTTCAGTGTGAAAATCGTGGCCAGCTCCCTTCATCTTCCCTCGTAGGTCTTCCTTCTCCAAATAATTCTCATTGACATTCTCTTCTGCATTCATTCCAGCTTCTCTTCTCCATCCTTCCTAAAGGGAGGACCTTGAAACTGAAGGCAGGCTCCAGGTGAGAACCCAGTGGAACTATTCCTCCCCTTGACTTGCAAAATGTGTTCCTATAAATGCAGGCTAAGCGAGCATTTGCCTTTGGTGCTGCAGCATTGCATTGCTGGCTCACATCCACAAGAAGCCCAAGGACCTTTTCACATGGATCTCTGCTAAGTTAAGTATCCCCTATCCTCTACCTATGCATTTGGTGTATATGGCCCAAAGTGCAGCATTTTGCCTTTGTCTCTGCTGAATTTCATGGTATTGACTCCTGCCCAGTTTATATCTGAGTCCTTTGGAATTCTGTTCCTGTCTTCTAATACGTTGGCCACTAGTGTTGTGCTTTTGTTTGGAATTGCTGTTCGTTTTGTGTAGTTTCATTCATTTCGTCTCATTTTCATATTTGTTCCCACTAACGAAAATGGGGCACCTATACGAACAGAATTTTCATCTGACTTACAAAAAACCCCGAAAATTTTCGGACCATTGGCTGCAATGGGAGGGCTTCTGAGGCTCCCTCTCCTACTTGGTTTTTGGGCTAGAAGGGTGAAAATTGCCACACACAGAGGGCATTTTGACCCCTTTTAGCCCACCAACTTTTAAAACGTTTGGGCATTCCCCAGAGTACTGTTGTTGTTGTTGTTGTATGACACAGCAAACAAGATAGATATGCTGGATTTTGTTTCACAAAATCACAAGTCGAACACTTCCCAAGTGTCTAGGACTGTGTGATGTATTTTTGGATGATGCGCACAGATCCCAGTAGGGTGGCCTTTTGCAGTTGGCAGATCGTAATTTTATTATTTTATTATGACACAGCAAACAAGATAGATATGCTGGATTTTGTTTCACAAAATCACAAGTCGAACACTTCCCAAGTGTCTAGGACTGTGTGATGTATTTTTGGATGATGCGCACAGATCCCAGTAGGGTGGCCTTTTGCAGTTGGCAGATCGTAATTTTATTATTTTATTATGACACAGCAAACAAGATAGATATGCTGGATTTTGTTTCACAAAATCACAAGTCGAACACTTCCCAAGTGTCTAGGACTGTGTGATGTATTTTCGGATGATGTGCGCAGATCCCAGTAGGGTGGCCTTTTGCAGTTATTATTATTATTATTATTATTATTATTATTATTATTATTATTGACACAATGACATTGTATGACACAGCAAACAAGATAGATATGCTGGATTTTGTATCACAAAATCGCAAGTCGAACACTTCCCAAGTGTTTAGGACTGTATGATGTATTTTCGGATGATGCGTGCAGATCCCAGTAGGGTGGCCTTTTGCAGTTGGCAGATCATATTATTATTATTATTATTATTATTATTATTATTATTATTATTATTATTATCATCACCCATTAGTACACATCAGATGTAATGAGGAAGCACGCTCCTCTCAAACTCAGCTTAGGGTCCCAGGATAGCTATAGTTATTTATATTTATATTTATATTATTATTAATACCCATTGGTACACCTCAGATGTCATGGGGAAGCAGACCTTTGTCAGACTCAGCTTAGGGTATGAGAGTAACTATTGTTATTTATATTAATGCTATTATTAACACCCATTGGTACACATCAGCTGTAATGGGGAAGAACTTCAACCCTCTGTCAGTACCTACCTGCTTATTGTTAAGGGGTCAAAACAAAAGGAAAATGAAAGCAAGTACGATTACTATGCAGCTTTCATTTTCGTGTCCCCTCTCATTTCCTATGAAAATGTCGTCATTTGTTTTGTGTAGAGGAACGGTCGAAACAAAATGATAGCACGAAGGAAACGAAGGAAAAATTTTAGTGCACATCTCTATTGGCCACCTCGTTGAGGTTTTGCATCTGTTCCTCACTGAATCCAAATATTATGTGACCTAGTGAAAAGCAAGGACTGGTCAGCCCCAAGAGAAGGGATGTAGAGAAGAGGCAAAGGGTGTAACTACACTGTAGAATGGCCCCACTTTAACTGCCCAATACAATGGGATCCTGGGAGTTATCGTTTGTCAGAGAAGGCTAAAAATTTTGTAAAATACAACCACCAGGATTCCATAGTATTAAGCAATTGTTGCTCTTGTTATTATTATGTTTATTTATACCCACTTTATCTCTCCCAAAGGAGACTCAAAGAAGCTCACAATTAAAAGTATGACTACTACACAAGGCCATGGCAGTTAATATGGTCTCAAACTGAATTCTTTCTACACTGTAGTTGCACCCTGATACTCCAGAAGTAAAATCGTTTTTCATTAACTAGCCCAACAAAGTAATATTTAATATTAGTAATATTTGATACCGTTCTTAAAGGGCTGTTAAAAGATAACAGAAGGAAAAGGAACAATAATACACAAACAGCAAACCTTGCAACAGGAGACAAGCTACAATTTGCATCCATGTATCTTGCACTGTGGGGCATCTAAGATATCTCAGGTTTCAAAGGAGGAATAATCTCTCAACTTTCCATTCTTAAAAGGTATGAATATGTTCCAGAAAAAGGGCAGTCGCGGGGGTTCCTGGCCTCCTGCCTCCGACACTGCTAAGGTGTTTCCCTTATATAGATTTGCAAGACTCTCTATGTTTTCTTAGATACATAATGTGATGGTGTAAATCACATATGGAACACTATAAGTTCAAAATGGTTTCAGGTGCATCAATATGATTAACCAGCTCCATTGCCTCCAATGTGTCCTGCCCAGAAGTCCAGTGTCCCCGGATGGGAGCAGTCACATGGGGATGATGATGATGATGGGAGAAGGTCGGCATAGGTGCATTGCTGTGTCCTGAAGCCACGTCTTATTGAAAGGTCTCACATAGGAGTTCTCTTGTTGGGACTCATGCCATCTCCCTCTTTCCTTTGTGGCCCCAGAACTTCTAAGACAGGGGTCCCCAAACTACGGCCCGCGGGCCACATGTGGCCCCTTGAAGGCATTTATCTGGCCCCCACCCTCCTCCAAGGAAGGTGCATGCTGCTGCCGCCTTTCCTGCCTTCTCCCTTCCTGCATTAGCCTTGGAGCCTCTCCTTCTTTCTCCCTTTCTCTGCACAAGCCTTTGAGCTTTGGCTTTAGAGCCTTTTCTCCCTCTGCTGCACGAGCCTTGAGCCTTTCCCCACCTCCTTTCCCAGCCTCCTGCTTCTCCTGGTGCTTACCTTGCAAAGCTTTGCTGCCTTCTCCCTCAATTAACATTGAGGCTGGGCAGCTTTGCTATCAGGGGAGCTTTGCTTGTGCTTTTGGTGCACAAAGGCAGAAGGGGGTTGGACTACATTGCCCAAGGGGTCTCTTCCAACCCTCTTCATTATTTTTATTTGTATTATTATTATTAACATTGAGGCTGGGTGGCCATCTGTCAGGGGAGCTTTGCTTGTGCTTTTGGTGCACAAAGGCAGGAGGGGGCTAGACTAAATGGCCCAAGTGATCTCTTCCAACCCTCTTTATTATTTATATGATGATGATGATGATGACGATGATGATGATTAATATTATTAACATTGAGGCTGTATTTGTTCCTGTTTGGTTTTTTTTTTTACTTCAAAATAAGATATGCGCAGTGTGCAAAGGAATTTGTTCACAGTTTTTTTTTTTTAAAAAAAACTATAGACTGGTCCCCCAATGGTCTGAGGGACCGTGAACTGGACCCCTGTTTAAAAAAGTTTGGGGACCCCTGTTCTAAGGTCTCTATCCAATCAGACACTAGGAGCAAGGATATCGTTTAACAGGTTTATTTGACCAAGTCACCCTGCTGGGTGGAGCAACAAAAGAAATAGCCACTACTGAATTGAGGTGCAGCTTCACTTTATAGACCAAATTTTGAGCATACTTTGATCATGTGCACACAAGCTTTTTCTTTGTTTTTCACCTGGGCTCTGAAGCCTCTTTTCACCACAAAACACACACACACAGTCCAGATAATCCAATGTAAGAGTTTATTAAAAGCAGAGTATAATAAAGCTGGATATATGAAAAGCAAGCAAATATAAAAAAGGAATCAAAGTTCAAAAGGTTATGTCCATAAAAGCCTAAAGTCCAAAAATCCCCTCAGAGAAAGTCTCTAACATAATTCCACTGAAATATCAAAAAACAAGATCCATAAATCCAAGACAGGCAAAACTATGCCTCATCAGATCAGAACACAGGAAGTGTCAGGGGTTAATCGCCACCCTGACTTATTTATGATTCAGGTCTCACCTTCTTTTCACCAGTCAGACCTGTAATTATCTGCTGATCCCAGAGGTACTATACTTTTATTTACAGACTATATACAATATTAAACACCATCACTGTCAGGACGCATGTTCCTCAGCAAGGGCAAAGCATGGCTCGTCCTCTCAGTTCGCAGAGTCTGTTATCAGTGCAAGCAGGAACCTCCTTACATTCCACAGTTCATGATGAATGTTCTGTCCATGCAGTTGAAACGGAAGTCTTGACCCATTGGCCCTGCGGGCAATCAACCAGGGCTGGCATGTAATTAACTCCTGTGCTGCTGGAAAGCTTGCCGGAACACATAGACACAATCCAACAGCAACAATTGATTTAACATTTCACACTCTAACAACAAACACACTAACAGGAACAGCTTGACACTTGGTTACATGACTTCCACAGCCCTTGGCACCAAGAGTCTGTACATGAATGCAGTGTTGCTCTCACAATGATTGTATCAACATGAACCAGTTTTAAGAAGCCCTACTCCCTCCCATTTCTTTTGTACCTGCTCTCTTTATCTCTAAGCTGCTTGGAGAAATGAGTCCCTAATTGCCGGCCCTGTTGTCTCAACTCCAGTCCCCTGACCTTGACAAACATTCATCATCCCCAATTCCCTCAGTCTGCATTTCAGGCAGGTTCCTATGAGAACGGCCTTCATCATTCTCCTGGGAACTGTCAGAAGATTCCAAAACACTTCTCTCTAGGCCATCTGAATCTCTCCCAGCATCCACTCCCTCATCTTCTGAACACTCAGAATCTGACCAGGCCACAACACTCTGAACTTATCATCAGTGTCTGCTTTTCCTCAGATTCTTTCCTCCTGCATTCCTCATCCTGCCCCCCACCTATGCCTGAACTTTCTCCATATCAAGGCTGCTAATGCACTATCATGAGGCCAGGGTCAACAACCATAACTTAGGGTGGGTCACCGACAGAACCCAGACCCTGAGAACATCCTCCTCCTCAACAACAAACAATCTCGGTCTTCATTCTGCACTGGCTACATACACCTCAGGTAAGGATGACCACCTAGGCATCAGGTATTGCTAATGTGGACTTTGCCATTGCAACTCTGAAGTTCGACAAAACACTTGTTGTAGCTCAGCGAGATTGGGCTCATTCAGCCAGTGATTGTCCCTGCACCTGCCTTGCCAGAGGACTCTGGGTTTGGGCCTGAGATGCAGAGCCTGAGATTCTGCCAGAATTTGTCCCAGTGGATTCTGGGTCCAGAGACAGAATGGTTGCAAGCAGGCATTGTGAACCACATTCCTCCCAGCAGTCAAGGTCAGATCTCCAGGTGCCAGATGGACATTCTAGTTTAGAGGAGGATAATGAGTTTGACAGGAAGGCAGTGATAACTCATTGGAGGAGGGAACAAGAATGTTTCCAGAGAAGCAGACGGTTGCTTTTGAAGCAGTCTAATGAGTAGTTTTCTCATAAGAGAAAGACCTTGGATTTCCCTTAAAATGTCTTGCTTTCCCTGCCAAAGCCAGAGGTGGTAATATTGCTTATTCAAGAAAGAAGGATCTTTGCTCCGTGTTCCTGTGTATTCCTGCAGCCGTGTATCCTGCTTCAAGTTCCAGCCTTGCCTTGGCCTGTGAACCCAGTTGGATATTCCAGGGACTTTGCCGTTTGGTTTTTATTCCAGTTAAGACCCTTGCCTTGTGTTTCATCATTGACTTTATACCTTGGACTACCTTGGAGTTATTCCTGCACTCTAGTCTTGTTTCCCTGTGGTTAACCCTGTGATTCATGCCTTGGAAATAATCCTGTCTGGAGTATTCTTGATATCTCTTGGGACTTACTTTGATATCCATTTTTGGACTATGCTCTTTGAGTGGTTTTTATAGACTCTTGCTTCATGAACTTCAAGTACCTTGCTCTTGTGGATTTTAATCTATTTTACCGACTCTGAACTTTGTTTTGCTTTTGCTTGCATATAACCTTCAATAAACAGCTTGCTTGCTTATATTCTGGGGCTCCAGTGTGGTTTTGGGGTGCCTACATAGCCTAGGGGTGCAACAACACTGATGCTTGGAATAAGCCTTATCCGTCTCAACCCAGTGCTGTGAGAGATTCCGTTTGCCTTCCTGATCACTTTCGGGACTCATCCCAGCTCTGTGTCCCAACTGCAAGGATACAGTAGTATTATCTGATACTCCTCTACAATTTTTAATCCCTATTATTATAACTCAAACTGCAGTTTGTTCCAGAATTTGTTTTTCTTCCCTGCAATTTGAAAAGATCAATGCATAATATCTCTGCAGCCCGGTTGAAATCGCCGCTAATGACAGACTCTGGAGAGCTTTAGTTTGGTGTGTCCTATTTTTGAGAAATCCAATGTTCTTCTTTGGGGTCTTTGCACTGCGGAATGAAGGCAGTCCGATGCCACTTCAGCTGCTTTAGCTCATTCCTATGGAATCCTGGGAGAGGTCCCAGCGTTTTTTGGCAGAGAACACTAAAGGCTTTGCAAGACTACAACTCCCACAATTCTATAGTGTTGAGCTATGACAGTTGAAATTGAGTCAAACTGTAGTAATTCTACAATGCAGACGCACCCTCAGCAATGTATTGGTTCCTTTTAGTACCGTAGACTCTCAGAAAGGACCCTTCCACACTGCCCTTTGTCCCAGGATCTAATCCCAGATTATCTCCTTTAAACTGGAATATATGTGCCCCCACTGCCAGATAACCTGGGATAAACAGATAATCTGGGACCAGATCCTGGTATAAAGGGGCAGTGTGGAGGGGCCCTTAGTTGGCACAATGGGGATTGAGAGATGTTGGATAAATGGGTTTTTTCCTGGTTGCTTGAGAGTTACTCTGAAAAATAGGCCTATCTAATACTGGTGGCACTGAGTGGCTGAACTTGCTGACAGGAAGGATAGCGGCTTGAATCTGGGGGGCTGGGTGAGCTCCCTCTGTTAGCCCCAACTTCTGCCAACTTAGCTGTTCGAAAACATACAAATGTGAGTAGATCAATAGGTACTGCTCTGGTGGGAAGGTAATGGTGCTCCATGCAGTCATGCCCATGGACACATGACCTTGGAGGTGTCTACGGACAATGCTGGCTCTTGGGCTTAGAAATG
Source organism: Anolis carolinensis (assembly GCF_035594765.1). NCBI lineage: Eukaryota > Metazoa > Chordata > Lepidosauria > Squamata > Anolidae > Anolis > Anolis carolinensis. Next base: position 367,339,102 of record NC_085841.1, read on the forward strand.
GAGATGAGCACCAACCCCCAGAGTTGGACACGACTAGGCTTAATGTCAGGAGGAAACCTTTACCTTTTAATACTATACCCCATGAACTGGATTATATGAGTCTACATTGCCATGCAATCCAGTTTCTGAATGCAGATTATCTGCATTGAACTGGATTGGTGTCTACACCACCATATAATACAGTTCAAAGAAGTTCAAATTGTGTTATATGGCAGTGTAATACTTCAGAGAACCTTGCTGACATATTAACTAAGCCACTAGGAGCACAGAAACATAACCAAGTTCTAGATGCTTTGGAAATATTTGAGTTTGATTTATAAAGGTTTTATTTAACACAAGGAGGGGTGTTACAGTAAGTAGCAACAGGATCAGGTATATATGTGTGTGTTAAGGAAATCCTTATGGTGTTAATTGTTATGAGCAGCTGCTGATGTAGGTCAGCAAGCAAGCTTGGACCACACCCGGTGGGATATAACCGTATGGGTTTTTTAGAATACAGTTGGTGTTGGTTATGGTGAATGAACAATTACTGACCAGCAATGTTTTTTGCTTTGCTATGATGGAATAGCTATTTGTTTTATGTTCTACTTTTGAGGATGAAGAAGCCTTACTCTGGGCAACTTACAAGGACTGTGTAAGTTTGTTGAGTTATTTGATTTTGTATATCTGCTGACAAGAGTAAAGATTTTTGTTCCTTTTCAACTTGTTTGTGTGTCTTTGCATTGGACCTGACTGATATCTGCTTATGCGCAACAAATCTGGCCTATATCCTATGTGGTGGTCTTTGCAAAAAGGTCCAGAAATACTTGATTCAAATGCATATGATGCTGCAAGAAACTGTTCAGGTGGAAAATCACGACGAGAGTAGAGCTTGATCCATTGGGAATGCTGGATGACCAATTAAAAAGGGAGAGTATTGCAATCAACGAGAACTGCAGCAAGAAGCATGGATGCTTTTTGTACCAGTGATGGTCCTGAATGGTGTTGTGACCCTGCTGCTAAGGAGAGAAGTGCTCTGCTCGCCTGGACCCATCGCTCATCATCATCCCAGCAGCCGGAAGAGCTGACTTCAGCAGAAAGCCCTTTTGGGGAATCTGGAGTCAGCACAGAGTTGTGGAGCTGCAGCCGGGCTGTTGTTGCCGCGGGTCAGCTCAGGGGGGACCTCCAGGCCAAGCCTCCCACTCACCTTTGACGCTGGCGGAGCACTTTCCCTGGTATTTATGACAAGGAGGCTAATAGAAAAGGCAATTTCATGGGTCTTTGCCCCTTCACCTCTCATTACTCTGCCCGGGCAAACTTAATCAGGGACAAAGGAAGGCCACCTTGGGGCAAAGCAAAGCCGATGACACAGGTAATGTGCTGAGACCTGCATTTTGTGCAGCTGTAGGCAGAAGGGCCGAGAGGGAGGCCGCCCCACACTCTCTTCCTAAAAGTTGACTTCAGGCTCCAGGAAACCTCTTGCGAAACACCGTCTTCCCATCCTGAAGAAGGAACGGTGAATCTCTTGGATCTCTAGGCCTTGGGAATCTATGAGCGGTTAGACTCAAAAAATAACCCTCTTTCGGGGGTGATTCCTCAAAAATACAGCAGAGTGGCAGAACCACGATTCATAAGCAGCAAAAACTTACGTGAGGTGAGTTTGGGGAAGCCTTTGTTCTCAGGATGGCAAAGGATTGCAAAGTCTCCTTAAAAGTTGAAAAAAGCATTTATTGAGGTAAAAAGAAATCCATTGTGGATAGAAAAGTTTTTGGACCTAACTAGCTCTCTAAGCCAGCACTAAGGAAGGTAAGAAGGTGAAAAATAACAAACATATCTAAATAGCTACATTTTGCCAGTACAGGGCAAAGAGTTCCACTGCTGAACAGCTCTCACAGTGAGGAAGTTCTTCCTGATGTTCAGGTGGAATCTCCTTTCTTATAGTTTGAAGCCATTGTTCCACATCCTAGTCTCTAGGGCAGCAGAAAACATGCTTGCTCCCTCCTCCTTATGACTTCCCCTCACGTATTTATACATGGCTATCATGTCTCCTCTCAGCCTTCTCTTCTGCAGGCTAAACAGTTACCGGTATTTATTTATTTACAGTATTTATATTCCGCCCTTCTTTCTCACCCCGAAGGGGATTTAGGGCCGATCGCAATGTACATATACATGGCAAACATTCAATGCCATTAGACATACAACACACACAGACAAAGACTCAGAGGCTATCTAACATTTTCCAGCTTCTGGCTTCATGAGGGTATGCTCGACTCCGGCCCAGCTCTTTCAGCCGCTCCTCGTAGGGCTTGTTCTCCAGACCTTTGATCCTTTGAGTGGCCCTCTTCCTCTGGACACATTCCGGTTTAGAGTCAACATCTCCCTTCAATGGCGGTGCCAGACAGAATTGGACACAGTATTCCAGGTCCAATACTGTGTCCAATTCTGGGCACCTCAATTGAAGGGAGATGTTGACAAGCTGGAAAGCGTCCAGAGGAGGGGGACTAAAATGATCAAAGGTCTGGAGAACAAGCCCTATGAGGAGCGGCTTAAAGAACTGGGCATGTTTAGCCTGCAGAAGAGAAGGCTGAGAGGAGACATGATAGCCATGTACAAATATGTGAGGGGAAGTCATAGGGAGGAGGGAGCAAGCTTCCTTTCTGCTGCCCTGCAGACTAGGACACGGAACAATGGCTTCAAACTACAGGAAAGGAGATTCCACCTGAACATCAGGAAGAACTTCCTCACTGTGAGAAGGGCTGTTCGGCAGTTTTACCCAATAGGATTTCTGCCCATGCATTTCTGTCTAACAATGCATTATCTAACAAAAGTCCCATGGAAAACATCTGACCAATGAGAGATAGAATTGTATAGGCTTAATTCTACTTCCTTAATGATCTTTTCCAGAATTTTGCCTGGTATTGATGTGAGGCTGAATTACCGTCCGGTCAGCCTCACATCAATACCAGGCAAAATTCTGGAAAAGATCATCAAGGAAGTGGTCTGCAAACACTTAGAAACAAATGCGGTCATTGTTAATAGTCAACACGGATTTACCAAAAACAAGTCATGCCAGACTAATCTGATCTCTTTTTTCGATAGAGTTACGAGTTGGGTTGATACAGGGAATGCCGTGGATGTAGCGTACCTGGATTTCAGTAAGGCCTTCGACAAAGTCCCCCACGACCTTCTGGCAAACAAACTAGTAAAATGTGGGCTAGACAAAACTACGGTTAGGTGGATCTGTAATTGGCTAAGCGAACGAACCCAAAGGGTGCTCACCAATGCGTCGTCTTCATCATGGAAAGAAGTGACAAGTGGAGTGCCGCAGGGCTCCGTCCTGGGCCCGGTTCTGTTCAACATCTTTATTAACGACTTAGACGAAGGGTTAGAAGGCATGATCATCAAGTTTGCAGACGACACAAAACTGGGAGGGAGAGCCAACACTCCAGAAGACAGGAGCAGAATTCAAAACGATCTTGACAGACTAGAGAGATGGGCCGAAACTAACAAAATGAAGTTCAACAGGGACAAATGCAAGATACTTCACTTCGGCAGAAAAAATGGAAATCAAAGATACAGAATGGGGGACGCCTGGCTTGACAGCAGTGTGTGCGAAAAAGACCTTGGAGTCCTTGTGGACAACAAGTTAAACATGAGCCAACAATGTGATGCAGCAGCTAAAAAAGCCAATGGGATTCTGGCCTGCATCAATAGGGGAATAGCGTCTAGATCCAGGGAAGTCCTGCTCCCCCTTATTCTATTCTGCCTTGGTCAGACCACACCTGGAATCACACTGTGTCCAATTCTGGGCACCGCAGTTGAAGGGAGATGTTGACAAGCTAGAAAGCGTCCAGAGGAGGGCGACTAAAATGATCAAAGGTCTGGAGAACAAGCCCTATGAGGAGCGGCTTAAAGAGCTGGGCATGTTTAGCCTGCAGAAGAGAAGGCTGAGAGGAGACATGATAGCCATGTACAAATACATGAAGGGAAGTCATAGGGAGGAGGGAGCAAGCTTCCTTTCTGCTGCCCTGCAGACTAGGACACGGAACAATGGCTTCAAACTACAGGAAAGGAGATTCCACCTGAACATCAGGAAGAACTTCCTCACTGTGAGAGAGAGATCTATTCAGCAGTGGAACTCTCTCTGCCCCAGACTGTGGTGGAGGCTCCTTCTTTGGAGGCTTTTAAGCAGAGGCTGGATGGCCATCTGTCGGGGGTGCTTTGAATGCGATTTCCTGCTACTTGGCGGGGAGTTGGACTGAATGGCTCATGAGGTCTCTTCCAACTCTACTATTCTATGATTCTATGATTCTATGATAGGTGTGGTTTGACCAAGGCAGAATAGAAGACAGGGCGAGCAGGACTTCCATACTTGGATCTAGGCACTAAGATCCAGGAAGGCCAAAATCCCATTGGCTTTTTTAGCTGCCGCATCACATTCCTGACTCATGTTCCCCTTCCTCCCCACAAGAACTCCAAGATCTATTTCACATGTCCTGCTGTCGAGCCAGGCATCGTCCCCCATTCTGTCTCTTTGCATTTCCTTTTTTTCTGACTAAATGGAGTCTCTTGCATTTATCCCTGTTGAATTTCATTTTGTGAGTTCTGGACAAACATTTATCTCATCTGTGAAGATCGTTTTGGATTCTGCTCCTGTCTTCTGGAGTCTTGGCTTTACCTCCCTATCTGCAAACTGATGATCCTGCCTTCTAACATCTCATCTAAGTCATTGATAAGGATCCTGAACAGAACCGGGCCCAGGACGAAACCCTGCTGATGGCACTCCCCTTGTCACTTCTTTCTAGGGTGAAGAGGAACCATGGGTGTGAATCACTCTTTGGATTTGTTCACTTAACCAATTACAGATGCAACTAACCATACTTTTGTCTTGCCCACATTGGACTAGTTTCCTTGCCAGAAGGTTATGGAGGACTTTGTCGAAGAAAGTCCTTCCTGAAATCCAGATACGCTTGTTGAAGGCCTTACTGAAATCCTTCCTTCCTTCCATGAGTTTTCTCCAAATGTTCTTGACAACCATAATATCGCAGTGAGTCCCAGATGCCGTGGAAGGTTCCCTGAGGTGCCTGATGTTGGGAATCCTCCTGGACTAAAGTCTAGATGTAGTTAAATAGATGATAGAGTTAGATTGAGGGAATCCTTTCCCTGTTTCCAAAGCATGCCTAGACAGGCTTTACTGTGTTTCACTCTATCCTGTTTACGTCACATCCCTTACTTTGAAGTTAGTAGAAACGTGAATCTCCAGGGACACTAACTTCTCATTGGTCAGAATGTCTTTTATGGCCCCAATAAACTGGACCATGAGGTTGGAACCATTTTGGTTCACTCTTCTCCCTTTGTTCTTCAAGCTAACAAGAAGCATCCTGCCATCTCTTCTGGCAAGATGTAACTATTTAGATGTTTGTTATTTTTCCTTTCTTATTTTTCCTTAGAAATCAGTCTAGAATAGACTAGACAGCTCCCAAGCCTTTCTATCTACAATGGAGTTCTTTTTACCTGAATAAATAATTTTTGAACTTTTACTGAGACTCTGCAGTCCATTGCAATCCTAAATGGTCAAAGGCTTCTCTTTGCTCACCCCGTGTAAGTAACTGTTGCATTTGAAAGCTTTGCTTTTGCTACTCTGCTGATTTTGGTGGAATCTCCTCCAGAGAGGGTTGAATTGAGTCTAACCGCTCAGAGATTACCACAACACCTGAAACCCCTGTCCTCGTGAGGCACCACGTTTGCCTCCACCGGACCACTGTCGGAGGGAAGCAGCGGCTGTCCCTTCCACTCCGCAGGAGAGGCTTTGCTGAAGAGGAGAAGCACCTTGGAGGCATTTTTACGACTCCGAGAAGCAAAAGGTCCCGCAAACCCCCTGCCGAATGGTGCGTAGAAACACAAAGGACCTTGACATTTGGGGGAATGTAATTTAATTCCTTCCTACAAAGAAGCAATTACACTTACAACATGATGGATAAGAGCGGTGGCTGCACTCCAACCAGCCCTGAAAGGGATATTATTCAGGAAACCTGTGGCTATTGTGAGGCTTTTGTGAGGAGGCCTATGGGTGGCAAGGCAAGGGTGCCATTAGGGCCCCTTCGGAGACTCTTTGCCATTCGATCCACCAAATCCTTAACACGGAACAGCAGCTTTCCACCCTTTTCTTCCCCAAACCTTCAATTCAGAGAGATCAGTCCAATCGATAGCCAAAGGTGGGAAGCAGCGGGCTGAGTGTGAATTAAATCAACGGTGTTATTTGAGAGCAGGGAGCCTTGAGAGCATCAGCTAGACGAGACACTTGTGCTCCTTCACAAAGACTCTCAGGCCGAACAAAAGCCAAGGTGGGCGGTTGTCTGGCAGTATCTCGGAACAAGCCGTGGACGGATCCCACGCAAAGTACTCCACCGGCCTTTCAGCATCTCAAATACTCTATTCCAATCCATCATCGGCAGAAAACACTTTCCAGATCATGTAGGTGATTTATTTGTGGCGAGTGGAAATAATATGCAAAGTAATACTGTATGCACTTTTCTATGAGGCGTGGTAATAAAACCCCACATTGTATGCAACTGCATAACTAAATTCTGCTTCTTATTTACAGTATTTATATTCCACTTTCTCACTCCAAAGGGGATTCAGGGCGGATCACAATGTACAGGTACAAGGCAAACATTCAATGCCATATAACATAGAACAGAGACACAGAGGCAATTTAACTTTCTCCAGTTTCCGGCTTCCTGAGGGTATGCTCAATTCTGGCCACAGGGGAGCAGCTGCTTCATCATCCACTATGACACCAACTTTCTCATTCCAAACTCTGCTGGACAATTTTTATGGTGTCGTAAATTAGTTAAATTAGCCTCCCCACAAAAGTGGTACTTACATTTCCTACTTGAGAGATGCAACTATCTTTTGGGTTGCTTAGTTCAACAACGAGCAGGGCTTTTTTTATTTTAATGGTCGGGTGCTCGCTCCGACACGGGCTGGCCTCGAACTCATGACCTCTTGGTCATAGTGATTTATTGCAGCTGGCTACTAACCAGAATGCGCCACAGCCCGGCCCTTGCTTTGCACCTCTACTAAGATCGGCAGAACAAAATTCTGCCAGTTTAATCCTCACTAGACTCGAACCTTCAAATCAGCTGCTAAATGTTGAGTCAACATCTAGGGGCTCATCTATGATGTAGAGTGAGTGCAATTTGATCCCCGTTTCAATGCTATAAACTAAAAGGGGCTGTAATTTGGTGAGGCACCAGCACTCTTTAATGGAGAAGGTTAAATGCATGGTAAAGCTACAACTTTCCTGATTCCATAGCATTGAGCCCCGTGTAGTATAAATTAGGGTTGTGCATTCGGGGTAAACCTTGATCTGTTTCGTGTCCTGGCTTTTGGTGGGGGCCTCAATCCGTTTTTTTTGGAGCCTCCTGACATCGAGAGGGCAATTGAAGATCCATTTTCTATCATCCTATTATGGGGAGGGGTTTCTCAGGCTACCCTTCCCATCATAGGTATTATCTAAGCTGTTTCTGCTCTAGAGGAGAGGTGCTCAGCTGCAGGCAGGTGTGCACTTTAAGGAGGCTTTTTAATCTGTTTCTCTAGAGGAGCTGCACTTGGCTGCATGCAGGCACCTGCGGTTTCTGGGCCTGCACGCCATGCACATGCACTCTCCAAGGCAAGGAGTCAAGTTCCATGTCTTACTCTAGAGGAGGCGCTCGGCTGCAGGCAGGCATGAATGCTTTCTGGGCCTGCATGCCACATGCACACACTCTTTCCAAAGCGAGGAGGCTATTCACGAAAAGTAGGCGAGGAACCGGGATCGGCTTCTGCTTGCTTTCGTGTTGAGCTGATTGTTAAGTGCACCCGAAGGTAACGAAAGTAACGAAAGAACAGATGTCACGAAGGAAAACAGATCTGTGCACAACTCTAGTCAACATGTCCTGTTGTTTACCCCAAAAGTTCCCAGATCAGTTATGTCAGCAGTTCATCACTTTCCTCCATCATCGCAAGTTAATCAGGTTGTCACCTCCTCCATGATGCCATTTCCAGTGTTCTATGGATGGTTCCTTCAGCCTTGGCGAGCCTTAATAGGCCCTTGCCAGACCCAAATCAGACAATTTCATTCAACCCACACATCACACCAGCTCTAGGATTCTATGATTCAAGGGAATCTCTTTTCTCATGGAAGGAAGGAACCCATCTCTTCATGTTTTATTCTCTGGAGGAGCAGCAAACAAGTTCATTCCACCTTCCAGCCCACACTGTAGAAGAAGAAAGGTGTCTGCAAGACACAAACAACAAATGGGATGCAAGGAACTGCCAAAGACGAATGGAGTCACCAGGTTATTTCATAATCAGAGAAGCAGCTTCGCTTGACAATGGATCTGGCCCTTCTTCATGGCTCGGGCTCAAAGCAGGAGGCTCTATCGTGTGTGGACGGCTCCAGCCTGGTTCTCTGGCTTCTGCGGATCGGGAGATGTTGTGTTCTTTGTCAAGCAGATAGAAAAGACCCTGAAGATGAAAGGGACCCTGTTTAGGGAGGGGGAGATTGCCAGGTCGAAGAAAAGAGTAGGCTGTCAAAGCGGCTGGCAGCTTCGACTTCTCTGTGTTTCAGGTTTCTTGTTTGGTGACGATGAGGCCGGAGATGTTTTTGCAGGATCTCTGTCTCTCTCTCTGTACCTTCTTCAGGATGCCTGTCAACTTATAGGGACACCATGAATTTCAAAAGGTTTTCCTAGGCAAGGAATCCTCGGGGTGCGCCTGTCAGCTCCTTCCTCTGAAACTGAGCCCACAAAGCCTGGGATTTGTAGGTGGCCTCCCATCCAAATCCTTAGAAACAAAACAACACAATGTTTTCAAAATAATTGGAAGCCTTTCGCAGAATATGGAAATAGGATATTGACTGGCCCATAATAGTGTTGAGTGATTAAAAATACATGGTCTGGAAGAAGAGCAAGATTATTGTAAATGTTGTATTTAGGTCACCTTTGAATACTTTATGTACATTTTACACACACTCATATATAAATAAACATACATTGCTTGTTAAGAGCCTTGATAGGACAGAATATTGTTAGACTCTATCCCAGTGTCAGGTTGGGAAGTTTCCTTTCAACTAGCAAACATATGATGTGTTGTCGAAGGCTTTCATGGCCGGAATCAATGGGTTGCTGTGAGTTTTCTGGGCTGTGTGGCCATGCTCCAGTAGCATTCTCTCCTGACGTTTCACCTGCATATGTGGCCAGCATCTTCAGAGGTTTGTTCAGAGGTCTATTGGAAATGAAGCAAATGGGGTTTATATATATCTGTGGAATGCCCAGGGTGGAACATCTTTTTTTTTAGGGAGGTGTTAACTGACATTAAATAAAGAACACAACTCAGAAACAGCAGGGGAATTCCAGACAGCAAACAATCAAATGCCAGTTAACACCTCCCAAACAAAGGATGCCCCCAGGCAGCAACAGCCAGGCTTTGCAGCTGCAAGGCTACTCACTCAATGCTAATCAAGCTGGCTAATTGCAACATTCACACTTGCTTCAAAAAGACAAGAGTTCTTTCTCCCACCTGAACAAACCTCTGAAGGTGCCATTAGCCACAGATGCAGGCGAAACATCAGGAGAGAATGCTACTGGAACATAGGCATACAGCCTGAAAAAGTTACAACAACCCAAGGTACATATGTTTTACTATTATTAAAAGGTGCAAAATGACTACTGTCAATTGGTGATTTTATATACAGTAGAGTCTTGCTTATCCAACCTCCGCTTATCCAATGTTCTGGATTATCCAACGAAGTCTGCCTTTTAGTAGTCAATGTTTTTGTAGTCAATGTTTTCAATACATTGCAATGTTTTGGTGCTAAATTCGTAAATACGCCAAATGTGTATTTATATGCATATTTTTTTAATCAATGTTTAATGTATTTAATTTTTAACTGATTGAATTGCCTGTAATAATTTTATACTGTGATCTATTGTAAGCCGCCCTGAGTCCCCTATGGGTGAGAAGGGCGGGATATGAGTATTGTAACAAATAAATAAATAAATAAATAAATAAAATAAAGTAATTACTACATAATGTTACCGTGTATTGAACTTTTTTTTTCCAGTCGATTTGTTGTAAAACATGACATTTTTGGTGCTTATTTTGTAAAATCATAATGTAATTTGACATTTAATAGGCTTCTCCTTAACTTCTCCTTATTATCCAACATTTTCTCTTATTCAACATTCTGCGGCCCGTTTATGTTAGATAAGTGAGACTTGTGCCAATAGTTATGTCATAATATATACACTTTGGAAATAATAATAATAATAATAATAATAATAATAATAATAATAATAATAATAAGCTGATAAGAAGAAGACCTGGCTCTGGCTCACAAATGGGACCCTGAAGAAGGAGACAGAAGGCCTGATCCTTGCAGCCCAGGAGCAAGTTATCAGAACAAAGGCCATTAAGGCCAAGATAGAAAAATCAGCTGATGACCCAAAATGCAGACTGTGCAAGGAAACCGACGGAATCATTGATCATATCCTCAGCTGCTGTAAGAAAATCGCACAGACAGACTACAAACAGAGGCACAACTATGTGGTCCAAATGATTCATTGGAACTTATGCCTCAAGTACCACCTACTAGCAGCAAAGAACTGGTGGGATCACAAACCTGCAAAAGTATTGGAAAATGAGCCTGCAAAGATACTGTGGGACTTCCGAATCCAGACTGACAAAGTTCTGGAACACAACACACCAGACATCACAGTTGTGGAAAAGAAAAAGGTTTGGATCATTGATGTTGCCATCCCAGGTGACAGTCGCATTGATGAAAAACAACAGGAAAAACTCAGCCGCTATCAGGACCTCAAGATTGAACTTCAAAGACTCTGGCAGAAACCAGTACAGGTGGTCCCGGTGGTGATGGGCACACTGGGTGCTGTGCCAAAAGATCTCAGCCGGCATTTGGAAACAATAGACATTGACAAAATCACGATCTGCCAACTGCAAAAGGCCACCCTACTGGGATCTGCGCACATCATCCAGGGCCAACCAGGGCTGACCTCGATGAGTTTCAGGATCAGATGAGATCTCTAGCCATGGGGGTATTTAGGTCCTATACCAGGTATGGGCAAACTTGGGCCATCCAGGTGTTTTGGACTCCAAGCAGCTGAGGGGGAAATGGAAGGGGCCTGAGGCTGTGAGGAATGGTGGGAGTTGGAGTCCAAAACACCTGGATGGCCCAAGTTTGCCTAAGCCTGTCCTACACTGTTCAATTGCATTTAAAAATAAGCCATATATTTATGCTCTTATTCATCCTCTTGTACAATTTTCAAAGGTATTGCTAGCCTCTCTTGAGTCACATTTTTGGGGAGAATCGTGGGGTACAAATGAACAAAATAAGTCAGTAAATAAATAAGGAAAGACCTGTCGTCGTAACCTTCATTTTGTCCAGACTTCAGAGCAGGAATGAGCAGAATCGCCCTTGAGAAGTCCCTTCTGCCTGAATCCAGGAGGCACCTGGTAGATAAGGCTGGCAGGACGCTTATTGCAATGTGAAACTTGAAATCCTGTTTTGCAACCGGCGTAAAATCGCCTTTGGAGAGGCTTTCCAGCGGAGCAGCCAGAAAAAGCAAAGGACTAACCAACTCTATAATTCTATGGTTCTATAACCAAGGACAGAATCGGTTCAGAGCCAGATCCAGGCCTGCTTTGACTTACATAGGAGTCAGTTTGGCTCTGGGACTCTGTTAGAATCTCTTTCCTTCTATGGAGGTTTTTAAGCAGAGGCTGGATTGATGGCCATCTGTCTGGGGTGCTTTGATTGTGTCTTCCTGCCTGGCAGAAGGGGGCTGGACTGGATGGCAAAGTTGAATATGTCTCTTCTCATTCTGTGATTCTATCCATTTGCATTGCCAAAGTGTCATCTATACAGTAGAGTCTCACTTATCCAAGCTAAACGGGCCGGCAGAACCTTGGATAAGCGAATATCTTGGATAATAAGGAGGGATTAAGGAAAAGCCTATTAAACATCAAATTAGGTCATGATTTTACAAATGAAGCACCAAAACATCATGTTATACAACAAATTTGATAGAAAAAGTAGTTCAATACGCAGTGATGCTATGTAGTAATTACTGTATTTATGAATTTAGCACCAAAATATCACGATATATTGAAAACATTGACTACAAAAATGGCTTGGATAATCCAGAAGCTTGGATAAGTGAGGCTTGGATAAGTGAGACTCTACTCTATATATAAAAGAGTGATGGTATCAGGGCACCGGACAAAACAACAAAACTACAGGCCCCCCAACCTCAAAATTTGACAACACAACCCATCATTCACGGCTCTAGGTTGATACAACAAAAAGAAAAGAAAACTAAAGTCCTAATTACAGGGAGAGGAATAATAGTTTTTATCCAATTGCTGCCAGTTAGAAGGCTAAGCTCCACCCACTTGGTCTCCTAGCAACCTACTTAGCCCAGGGGACAGGCAGTTAGGCCTCACTTAAGCCTCTTCCACAGATTATCAGATTTTTAACTGGATTATATGGCAGTGTAGACTCAAGGCCCTTCCACACAGCTATATAACCCATTTAGAATCTTATATTATCTGCTTTGCACTGGATTATCTTGAGTCCACACTGCCATATAATCCACTTCAGTGTGCATACTAAACATAAAGACAACCATACAACAGACATTCAATACCACCACTACCTCAACCATTTCTCACCAACACCACCAGACAACGCCACAGTAACGCGTGGCCGGGCACAGCTAGTACTGTATATTTCCTCCGGTTGAAATTCATGTTCTTAGATTTGTCCGCAGCTCTCCCGTCTGTGAAGGTCACTTTGGATCCACCCTGTCTTCCAAAGAGACTGGCCGATCACTACCCAATATGCCAGGATTGCTGTTCAGTTGCCTTTGGGCCAAACCCGGGAGGCCTGTCGAAGGCGAAGGCCGGGGAGCTGACCGGGAGCCCTGCCCTGGCTTCCTCCATCTGGACACTCCGGCCACGAGTTCATTTGCATTCCCAATGGGAGCCAACCCTTCCCGCTCTCAGAGATGGCCAGGCATTAACAGATTATTGCAATATTGTTTCTCCCTTAATGTACTTTAAATCGCAGGGAGTTAAAAGCGGCGCTCTTTAAGCGAGGAGAAGATCCTTTGGAGTAAATACCGGCTGGGCTTCCCTTCAGGAATTGGCCCATTAGTGGCCTTCTTTGCCTTTATTACTTTCCTCTTCACAGGCTCCTTCTGGGGAGGCTTCCACTTAATCACATCCTCTTACTTAAAAAGTGGAAAAAAGAGAGAGAGGGAATCACAAAGACAACTGCTTTGCTGAGCTGAAGATTCACCCTCATAAAATATATGGGCCAGGGTCCTCTGGGTGCCTTTCTCTCGTGTGGCCTTCTTTATGGAGGCGTCTGGGTCCATGGAGGAAGCGGTGGTTGCGTTTATGTTCAGAGTTGCATTGCATTGTGGATTGGGACGCATGTCATGTTGTGCATGGCTGTGCATTGTGCATTAGACCTGCCTGCCCATTTCACACGGTTGTGCATTGCACGTGGGCATGCAATGCTTGCGCATGTGCATTTGGTTGCAATACCTCACAACCTCTGAGGATGCCTGCCATAGGTGTGGGCGAAATGTCAGGAGATAATACTTCTGGAACATGGCCATACACCCCAGAAAACACACAACAACCTTGTGATCCCGGCCATGAAAGCCTTCAACAACAAATCCATTTACATGTTTGCATGGGCATGCATGGGCAAGAGGCGCCACAGTGGTGCAATGGGTTAAACCCTTGTGCCGGCTGAACTGATGACCTGAAGGTCGGTGGTTTGAATCTACGAGATGGGGTGAGCTCCCATCTGTCAGCCCCAGCTTCTCGTGCGGGGACACGAGAAGCCTCCCACAGGATGATAACACATTCGGGCATCCCCTGGGCAATATTTTTGTAGATGGCCAATTCTCTCACACCGGAAGCGACTTGCAGTATGTTCACAATTCGCTTCGATTTAAAAAAGGGCATTCAGTTGTGTAACACTGCCATTCAACACAAAGGCCTCGTAGCAGAAATCACGTTTATTTAACACAAACATACGTATGCTTTGCAAGACCTTGACCATCATGTGACAGTCAAGGAAGTGTGTCTGCCATGGAAGAAGGAGACATTCTCAGAGGAAGTGGAGGCCGGGGGAAAAACACACCTGTGACCACAGTCTGGGAGGAGTGGCCGTAAAGCAGAGAGAGGATTCACGGCTCTTGTGCCTCCCCTTTCCAGCACCTGCAGCAGGACCTTTACTCACATCTCAATATCAAGGGTGTTCAACTCCATTGCATTACATCGAATCACAGAATTATAGAGTTGGAAGAGACCCCAAGGGCCATCCAGTCCAACCCCCTTCTGCCATGCAGGAAAAGCACAACCAAAGCTCTCCCGGCAGATGGCCATTCAGCCCCTGCTTAAAAACCTCCAGAGGAGGAAGGAGACTCCTCCAGATTCCTGGGTAGAAGCATATTCCATTGCAAAATAGCTCTTACTGCTCTTTTCCTACAACTTGAATCCATTGCTCCCTTGTGTCCCAGTCTCCAGGGCAGCAGAAAACATTAAATGGGAAGGCCATTTAATGCTAACAAAAGGTGATTAATGACAACATTTATTTATTTATTTACAGCATTTATATTCCGCCCTTCTCACCCCGAAGGGGACTCAGGGCGGATCACATTACACATATAGGCAAACATTCAATGCCTTTTAACATAGAACAAAGACAAACAAACCTAGGCTCCGAGCGGGCCTCGAACTCATGACCTCCTGGTCAGAGTAATTCATTGCAGTGATTGATTGCAGCTGCTCTCCAGCCTGCGCCACAGCCCGAGCCCATTCACACTGGCCTCCAACAGACAAGATATATAAACCTTCCTTGCCTAGTTTCTCCATATCTCACAACCTAGCATGACTTGGATAGTGTGTCACTTCAAGAAAAAAAACCCATAATTTAACAATATATATAGTTTAAATAACAAAAATATATAATTGTAATATATAACTGTATTTAATAAATCAAAAACTATTTACTACCATTATTTCCATATACAACAATCTATGGTACCTCTTGCAGTTTCCACGCTGATTTCTCTCTATTGTAGTTTCAATGTAGTCATGAATAATGAATAATATAATAAAAATATAATAGTAATAATATACTAATATACTACAATAATAATAGAATAATAATAGAATGATACACACACACACAGTAGAGTCTCACTTATCCAAGCCTCGCTTATCCAAGGTTCTGGATTATCCAAGCCATTTTTGTAGTCAATGTTTTCAATACTGTATATCATGATATTTTGGTGCTAAATTCCTAAATACAGTAATTACAACATAACATTGCTGCGCATTGAACTACTTATCATGTCAAATTTGTTGTATAACATGATGTTTTGATGCTTAATTTGTAAAATCATAACCTAATTTGATGTTTAATAGGCTTTTCCTTAATCTCTCCTTATTATTCAAGATATTAACTTATCCAAGCTTCTGCCGGCCCCACTGGATAAGTGAGACTCTACTGTGTGTGTATATGTGTGTGTGTGTGTGTGTGTGTGTGTGTGTGTGTATGTGTGTGTGTGTATATATATATACACACACATACACACACATATGTGCATAATTCCCATGGAGTAAACAACAAAACCACTGGACCAAATCACACCAAATTTGGCCACAAAAGACATGAGTCATCCAATCAATCTGCATGCGGCAGCGTGTCAGCAAAAATGTCTAGGCGTGTCAGTGCTGACATGCGTGTCATAGGTTGGCCATCACTGCCCTAGACACTATGGTCCTCTTCATGCAGCCTAGAATTGCATTGGCTTTTCTAGCTGCACATCACTCTTGATTCATATCCATCTTGTGGTTTCCCAAGACTCTTCAATCCCTTTCTCATGGACTGCTTTCAAGCCAGGTGCCCCCATTGTAGGTCTGTGCATTTCTAGTTGCATGATTTATCTAAAGAGAAAACACAACAGCTGGCAACCTCTTAGTGAGTTATGCAACAGATTTGCCAAAAAGTGGGACTTTCGTAGAGTCAGTCATTCGGAAGGGATCTCTTTGAGAATCTGGAGGCATTCCTTCCACTTCTTTGTGAGCGAGGAGGTCCAGCAAACAGGTATGTCTGCCCATGGATCTTGGCAGCTGCATGAAGCGAGTGACACACAGAACTGGGCAGGGATCCTTGGAAACATTTGTTGCTCTTTGGAGCCAGTTGGACGGCCCTTTGAGCATTCATGGGCCATCAGGCGCTCAAGTGGCAAAGACAATTGGTGCGAAGGAGCAGGCGGCGGAAACACGAGAGCCTTGTTCATTGGGTTTTGGCATCTGCTAGAAAACGCCGGCAGCAACAGAGAAGGTGGAGCAGCTCAGAAAAGGGTCGGAGGGGAACCTCTGGGGAGAAAGAAGGGCTCAAGCGGTGCATCTGCACTGGGAAAAGCATGCACATTGACCCCACTTTAACTGCCATGGATGAATACTATGGAATCCTGGGAATACATATTGTGAAGCACCAGGACTCTTTGGCAGAGAAGCCTCAAGGACTTGTAAAACCACAGCTCCCAGGATTCAACAGCATCGAGCCATTGTAGTTTGAATTTAGTCAAGCTGCAACCATTCTACAGTGTAGATGCATCCAAGGAAGGACTCAAGGGATGCATCTCTACACTATAGAATGAACACACTTTGACACCATTTTCACTACTGTGTCAATGCTATCATTGTGCTTGAGCTAAGACAGTGTTAATGCATGATTTTCTACTGTATAAGAATGGTTGCATGTCCCATAATCCCCACACTTGTACATTTTGGGCACCCGTTGCTGTACATGCATCTCTTCTGCGGACTGAATATAGCTTCTGCCATTTGCCTTCAAACGGGTGAGTCTGATCTTCCGAGAACATTGGGTGAGCTGGGCTTGCCAGGCACAGACTCTTGGAATCAGTTTCCACTGTCCATAGAACCGGTAACCACGTTCTATAGGATTCAAATTCTGACTTCACTATGGAATCCTGGGAATTGTGGTTTGGTGAGGCACCAAAATGCTTTGGCAGAGAAGGCTCAAGAGACTCACAGAAAATCAAAGTCGTGGAATGAATGCAGTTTGATGCTGCTTTAGTTGCCATGCCTAGGGCATCATGGGAATTGTAGTTCTACAAGACCCTGAGCGTTCTCTGCCAAAGGATGGCCAAATGGCAGCTCCCAAGGTGAGGCTCCCATCACAATGTGAGGCTCCCATCACATTGAGCCTCGGCAGATAAAGTGGTGTCAAACTGCATTCCTTCTCCAGTGTAGATGCAGCCTGGGTCTCTCTCACGCTCTGCACTCTGGGATAGAGGAGGCATGACACCGAGACCCTTGTCTTGGGAGGAAGCCCACCGATTAAGTCATCTCCACCTCCTTCCCCCCTCTCTTTTCAATTAGGTTCCTATTAGATGAAGGTCATAAAAACTAGATTAGAAATGCAACGGCCTGAAATCTTTTGCAGAAAGGAGTGAAGGAGGTGTTTTATGGCTGCAGGTCAGAGATGGGATTTTTCTTTCCGGGTGCAAAACACCTCTCTTCTTATGCCTTACCTTGATCCCTGAGAGAGGAATAATAGTACAGGAGACAACCACAGAGCTGGAAGAGCCTCCTAAAGGCCATCTAGTCCAACCCCATCCTGCCATATAGGGATACCCAATTAAAGCCCTCCTGACAGATGGCCCTCCAGCCTCTGTTGAAAAATCCCTCCGGTCTGGGAGGCTTGCATGCTCTATCCAATGGGAGTGCAAGCCCCGCCTGTGATGTCATTCCCTCGCTGGCCAATGAGGGAGATGGAGGCGCGGCAACAGCAAACATATGTTAATGACAGGATTATGAGTGGCTCAATGGAGAGTCCTTTGTTCAAGTGATCTGGCGAAAGCCTTCAGGTTGTCAAACTGGACCTGGCTATGGATTCATTGATTGATTTAACATTTCTCATAAATAAGAGTCTGACGCATGTTGGCCAGCCTTATTGTGAAATAACAAGTCATAGCAGAAACTTTGATGGGAGGAGGTGGCTTTTGTCTGATCACCGGTAGCTTATTCTTGTCTCCTTTGCAGGAAGAATTGGCTCTTTATGATGAGTGATTTAGAATGTCCAAAGGTTTTTCTCTTTCCCAGATGGTCTGGCCTTTGCCTTCCAAGATCTGAGTAAGAAATCTAATGTTTTCTTCTGCACGAGGTGGTCATGGTAATCCTTATTGGTAACACATAGCCTTTAGGCATCCTGATGGTGCCTGGCCGAGATGGTGTGTGTTGGTCAGAGTTCACATCAGGGTCACAATGCCTCATTCATAAGGGGTAAGATTTATTTATTTATTTATTTATTATTTACAGCATTTCTACCCCGCCTTTCTCAACCGAGGGGACTCAAGGCAGCTTACAATAATAGGCAAGAATTCAATGCCTGACACAATACATTAAAATAGCAAGTTCATATAAAAACTATAACATAACGTAATAAAACACATAATACAAAATTTTAAAACAGATCCAAGTAAAAATCCATTCATCTAAAATCCTCATACATAAATCTTAGTCCAGACCATATGAAGTCGATGTTCTCATTCATTAAACGCTTGCATACATAACCATGCCTTTAAAGCTTTCCTGAAGCCCAGGAAAGTTGGACTCTGCCGAATGTTCATGGGGAGGGTGTTCCACAGCCAAGGAGCCACCACCGAGAAAGCCCTGTCTCTCGTTCCCACCAGCTGTGCCTGCAGGGCCTCTCCAGATGATCTTAATGTTTTCCTGGGCTCATAGGGGAAGATACGTTCCAACAGGTAAATTGGACCAAAACCATTTAGGGCTTTATAGGCCAAGACCAGCACTTTGAATTGGGCTCGGTAGCATATCGGCAGCCAGTGGAGCTGACGCAACAGAGGAGTGGTGTGCTCCCTGTAAGCCGCCCCAGTTATTAATCTGGCTGCCACCTGTTGTACTAATTGGAGCTTCCGGGCTGTCTTCAAAGGCAGCTCCATGTAGACCATGTTGCAGTAATCCAAGCGGGATGTAACCAGAGCGTGGACCACCGTGGCCAAGTCAGACCTCCCAAGGAACGGGCACAGCTGGTGCACAAGGCGGAGTTGTACAAATGCTCCCCTGGCCACTGCCGAGACCTGGGGCTCCAGGCTCAGCGATGAGTCCAGGAGAACCCCCAGACTGCGAGCCTGTGTCTTCAGGGGGAGTGCGATCCCGTCCAACACAGGCTGTAACCCTATTCCCTGTTCAGCCTTACGGCTGACCAGGAGGACCTCTCTCTTGTCTGGATTCAGTTTCAATTTGTTCACCCTCATCCAGTCCGACACAGTGGCCAGACACCAGTTCAGGACCTGAACAGCCTCCTTAGTGACAGGTGGGAAGGAGGGACAGAGCTGGACATCATCTGTGTACAGATGACACCTCACCCCAAAACCCCAAATGATCTCTCCCAACGGCTTCATGTATATGTTGAACAACATGGGGGACAGTACTGACCCCTGCGGGACCCCACAAGTCAATGGTTGTGGGGCCAAGCAAGTGTCCCCCAATGACACCATCTGGGAACGATCCTCCAGAAAGGACTGGAGCCACTGTAAAACAGTACCTCCAAGCCCCATTCCAGCCAGGCGCCCCAGAAGGATACTGTGATTGATGGTATCAAAGGCCGCTGATATCATAAGAAATAATAATAATAATAATAATAATAATAATAATGATGATGATGATGATAGGAGACACATGGGGAGAATTGTGGGGAGAATCATGAGATCCAGCATCCCATGGGTTAGGGGAACAAACACAGTCAGTCCTATGGGCATCCAAAAGGGCTCTGACCTCCTTTTGCATTTTCCATAGGGGAAAAAGGGAAATCCCATAGGTTCTCCATCAGTCCAGGCAGGCAAGAGGGCTTTCTGGGGTTTTACTCTAAGACTAGGAGACGGCACAAGGAATTAAACGGGGTTCATGCAGGCAAGGGCGAAAGGGGTCCCTAATATCTAAAATGTTATAAGAAGTCATAGAAAAAGGCATTTCAGATCGTGTTGCCTATGCCCATTCATAAAAAGACAAACTCATTCATGAAAAGGGACCAATTCATGTGTGGGGAGGCGAATCTGGGCCATTCTGGTCATGGAAGGCAGCCTGCAGAGAGCTCCCTTTGCAGGCAGGGAAGTGAAAGCAGCATCGGATACAAATGATTACTCTGAGTTAATATGTAACAAAGGACAAAGGAGCCTCAATGGGGAGAGACTGCTTGAGGTTTTTTTGCTATTGTAAGGGAGAATACAATGTATCTGTATGCCTGAAGACTTTTTGGAGGGGAAAACCAAGGTTCTTGTGAGCCTGTGGAACTCCTGGTAGGAATCTGTTGTGTGTCAGAGCAGTGTGAGTGCAGGGGCTTGCGTGTTTGGCATCACCATCAGGAATTTGTTTCTAATATTGAGGTGGAATGTGTTTCCTTTCATAGAATCATAGAATCATAGAATAGTAGAGTTGGAAGAGACCACATGGGCCATCTAGTCCAACCCCCTGCTAAGAAGCAGGAAATCGCATTCAAAGCACCCCCGACAGATGGCCATCCAGCCGTCGGGGGTGCTTTGAATGCGATTTCCTTTCAATTTAAACGCCATTGATTCTGTGAGCCTCCTCTCTCTGAGGCTGACTCTAGGAGCCAGGCTTTGCTGTGCAGGCCAGGATTTATGGAAGGGAGGTCCACTCCATTGACTTCTATCCACCGCTGAGATTGTTATTCCATGTCTGGGCCACGGGTGACGGGCTGCGCTGCAAATCATGTGTGTTTTCCAGCGCCCTGGGGTTCCTCTCCTTGTCCTTGTCAAATAGGGCCATAAAAAGAGCCCCTGTTCTCATTTCATTCCTTTGTGCCTGCAATCAGATTTATGCCTTTTCAGAAGCTTGGCCTCCTGTTTGGTTTTCTCAGCCATTTCCAGGCTCCCGGGATGCTTTTGCGCCAGTCGAAGGGCCTTAAAATGGATGGAAATGCCCAGAACATTATATCTACAGTGTAGAGCAGGCATGGGCAAACTTGGGCACTACCTCCAGGTGTTTTGGACTTCAACTCCCACAATTCCTGGCCTCAGGCCCCTTCCTTTTTCCCCTCAGCCGCTTAAGCGGCTGAGGGGGAAAAGGAAAGGGCCTGAGGCCAGGAATTGTGGGAGTTGAAGTCCAAAACACCTGCAGGGCCGAAGTGTGCCCATGTCTGCTCTAAATTAACCATGGGTGAATTTTGCACAGAATAAATCCCATTGTAAAGATCCTTCTCAGTCCAGAATTCTCATCAGGGTTTCTTGATACTAAAAAAACAAACATATTTTTGAATTATTTTTTGTACCCTTTTCCTGAGCTTCCTATGGGCTTCAACCTCCCCTGAACCAGCTATACAATTCTATTGACCAAGATGATGATGGTAGTGGTGGTGGTGGGGAAGTGACCAAAATATGGATTTAATATGTATGGGTATGAATAGAAAAGATCAATGAATGTGAGCTAGTAAATTTGAAGACATCAGTGTGTAGACTAAAGTCTGCGATGACTAACTACCTGCTTGCTGAATTATAATTAAAACCTGCTAATAAGACCTAAATAGTTGACCTGCCTGGCAAACTGTGATAAGAACTGTGACAGTGATAAAAGAAATGTTTATATCAAATTAAGGAAATGTTTACAACTGTTAACAAGGAAATCAACACAGAGCTGCTTGTGTTTGCTAACACCAATCAAGAAGAATCAAAATCTGGTCCAGGAAACTGAGGATAGTCCAGGATGGAAGACGTCTATCATTCATTTACAACTTTGGGACAACATCAGAAAAATATTGCTATTTAAGTGACCCTGTGACAGTCCAGAAATTGTGACAGACAGCGACACTGTTCACCCACTATGCTCTGTTCTGTTGGTAAGGAGAGAGATAGTGTATGTGGCAGATCTGCTATGGGAAAGCAGGATTCTGGTCACTTTGGGCCTCCTTTTCTCATGGGAAGAGAAAGGAGTGCGTTTTTGGAGATGTTCTTTTTGGAGTTTTGGATTTTTGAAGTTTTGAGTTCTGGAAATATTTATATGTTGGCAAGTGGCAATGGAAGCTGGGTCTGAGCTAAGTTGGTGCTTCTCCAAGGAGAGAGAAAGGATATGGTAATATTTGGCATGCATTAAGATGGATGCATGTTGTGTGTGAATGCTGACTGAAAATGTAAGCTCCCCCTTGTTTGTTTGTTAGCCAATGTAAATAGGTTGTTTGTGAATCCAATGTAATTGCATAGAATCTGTATGTCTGTATGTCTAAATGTTGTTCTTTGTTCTGTAAAAGTTCTGCTATACCTCTCAGACTGAAACTGCAATAAAAAGAACCTATGCTTTAAAGTTATTGAAAAGTTATTCATAAGAGTGATGATGGATTTATACCCTGCTCTCCTCTCTCAAATGAGACTCAAAGTGTCTGAGCATCCATTAATTCATCCTCCAAATCCCTGAACAATACTTATCTAGTAAGGCTGTGCACTTGGTGTAAACCTTGACCCGTTTTTTGAGCTGAGACTCTGTTTCAGACATCCTTTCCAGCCTGAAAGTAAATAAAACTCTGTTCATTTGCCATCAACCCATTCTGCATGTTTCCATTTAGCTGTGCTGGGCAATGGATGCTCTGCCCGCTCCTTGGTGCGTAGTTGAATTTCAACTTGATCTGGAAGAGGCTGGAGACGTTGTCAAACTGCAACAGTGTCCTGGCTTTTTGGTCGGGCCCCGATCTGTTTTTTGGGAGCCTCCTATATTTGGGAGAGCAGATCTCTGTTTTCAAGTTTGGGGCCCTGAAAGATCAGTTTCCTATAAGACCATTATGGGGGGAGGGCCAGTTTCCCACCTAGGCTCCCCTTCCTGGCGCATGCTCTAAGACGGCTTCTTACCTGCTGTTTCTACTCTAGAGGAAGAGGCGCTCAGCTGCAGGCACTGGCAGGTGTGTGCACTTTCCGGGCCCGCCTGCACGTCATGCCACACACACACTCTACAGGAAGAGAGAGTGTGCATGTGGTGTGGTGTGCAAGTAGGCCCAGAAAGCATGCACGCCTGCAGCCGAGCATCTCTTACTCTAGAGGAATAGGCGCTCTGCTGCAAGTACTGGCAGACACATGTGCTTTCTGGGGCTGCATGCCACACACAAACACACTCACTTTCCAAGGCAAGGAGACATGTTTTGGGAGGCACTCGGCTGCGTATGAAAGCAGTCTTTCGTGTTGAGCTGTTTTTCATGAAAGGAGGGGGCTTCCCATTTTGTGCTCCCAAAGAAACGAAATACACAAAAAAAGTAGAAACTGTAGAAACGAATTATGTGCACAACTCTACTCTCTAGCATAGCCACTTGACCTGCTTTTTGAGGGATTCTGGGCCTTGCAGCCTCTCTCAAATGAGTGTCTCCAAGCTGCACCTTTTACTGCTTATTCTGCTGAGTGCCTTTTCCATCTTCTTGCAGCTGCAACGGAATATTACATGTTTATGTTTGTTGTTGTTTCTCAAAGGCGTTTCAGCTCTGGCAGTCTCATTGCAAGCCACTTTGGGAATTTTATTTAAAATCTTAAAGCGAGGGAGGGATACTTAACGTAAACGGATGCATGAAATTACCCAACATGGGAAGGCACGCCTGGCATGGCTTCAGAAGCCGGTTTGCCCAGCTGGCCCTTCAGCAATCTTTCTGAAGCATTGGCACCAAGCCCTAAGGGTGCATCTGCACTACAGAATTAATGCAGTCTGGCACCACATTAACTACCAAAGCCCTGTGCAATGGGACCTCGGGAGGCCCTATTTGGCAGAGGAGGCTAGAGACCTTGCAGAACTACACCTCCCATGATTGCATGGCCTTGAGCCATAGAAGCTGGATGAATGCTATGGAATCCTGGGAGTTGTGGTTTGGGATGTCCCATCCCTCTTTGGTGGAGAAGACTCAAGACTTTGGCAAACTACAACTCTCAGGATCCCACAGCATTGAATCAAGACAGATAAAGCAGTGTCAATCTGTGTTCATCCTACAATGTAGATGAACCTCTTAATTTCCATGGGCTCAGTGTAGTGGAATCTTGGGAGTTGTGGTTTGGAGAACTCCCAGCACAATTGGGCAAGGAAGGGCCTTGCAAAACTACAACTCCCAGGATCCCATCGCATTGAGCCACAGCGGTTAATTAGATGCCAAACTGCATTGATTATCAAGTATAAATGTCTCACCAAACTATAGCTCCCAGGACCCCATCACATTGAGTGCAGCATCAGGTAAAGCAGTGTCAAATTGCATTCATCCTCGATGCATCCTATATCTCACCAAACTATAATTCCCAGGATTTCATTGCAGTGAGCCATAGCAGTTAGCTGTGTCAAACTGCATTAGTTCTTGAGTATAGTTGCATCCAATATCTTGCCAAACTGCAGCTCCCAGGATTCCATTGCATTGAGCTGCAGCAGTTAAAGTAGTGTCAAAGTGCATTAATTTTTGAGTGCAGATGCATGAAACCCAATTTTCAAACCCAATGCCAGACGCAGTGATCAAAATCCAGGCTGACTGTCGGAGCCTGACCACTTTCTGTCAACATTGCCTCCTTTCCAAATAAATACAGCAGCACTTTGGATCCTGTACGTTGTTTCCAGCCTTATTAAAAACCGGTCGATGTTTGCCGAATAAAGAGCCAGAGACCCTGGAGGAGACCCAATGGGACGGCATGGCCAGGGGCCGGCTGCAGAAACAGGCACCGCTTTGGGTTTAGAATCGATTTCCAGTCCAGCAGGAAATAGTTGACTGAATGGGAATGACAGGAACTAAAGCCTGAAGTTTAGGGTATGTATGAAAAGAGAGAGAGAGAGAGAGAAAAGGGGGGAGGGAAGGAAAGCGAGAAAGGAGGAGGCCTTGCTCTCATAACTCCACCGCTTTCACATCGCAGCCTTCAAGAACGACTGCCGTAAATACATTTCCAGTCACTGGATCAATACAGATCAACTGTAATTAATCTGGAAACGCAGCCATGCAAGGTGTGGGAAAATGTTGAGGACTTCCAGGTTAACTACATGTTAACTGGGAAGAAAAAAGGTACGGCAGAGATATTCTGAAGTCTATTTATGCAAAGATTTGTTTCCCTCAGAGCCAGCCTTATGGCCAGGGCCCACCTACACTACAGAAGTAATGCAGTTTGGCATCACTTCAACTGCCATGGTTTCCATGCTATAGATTCCTGGGAGTTGCAGTTTGACAAGGTCTTCAGCCTCTTCCAGATGAAGCTGAAATTCAGTTACCCACCAAGGAGTGGGCGGAGGATCCAATGCCTGGTGCAGTCAGATGGAAATGGGCAGCCTGGATTGAAGGCAAATGAACAGAGGTTTGTTTACTTTCAGGCCTGAAAGGATGTCTGATACAGAGTCTTGGCTCAAAAGAAATCAGACATATGCATGCAATACAGTATAAGACATTTTATCCCTATTGATAGCCATTGAAAGCCCCACGCCCTCCCCTGATTGGCCAGAAATTGGCCCCGCTTCAATCCAGGCCCTTGCTGGCTGTGGAATCTCATTATTATTATTATTATTATTATTATTATTATTATTATTATTATTATTAATAATAATAATAATAATAACTTTATTTTTATACCCCGCCCCATCTCCCCGAAGGGACTCGGGGCGGCTTGCATGGGGCCTAGCCCGATAAAACAATCAATATCAGTAACACGACTATAAAACAATTATACCAGTAAAACATCAACAGCAATAAAACAATCGTTAAAATCGGCAAGAAGCATACTAAAAACATACAATATTAAAACAGGAGACTAATTCATAAAATCCAGAACAGAATTGTCAAAGGTGGATAAGGTTTTCTCTATGGCGAGAAAACAAAAGAGCTGTCCTTTGTCAGTTTGATGTTGGAGTTGTTTGGAGGTTTGTTTTTTTTTGAGGCAATATGTAAAACAGTCCAAGATGAGATTATTGATTAAGTCCGGTGTGAACAAAGGGATGAGCTTCAGAAACAATGGGCTGTTATGTAAATATGAACAGTTCAATAGAAGGCATACTGACTTCATCAGCATATTGTTGTTTGTGCCCAGCAGTTCCCAGCCTCCAGATTCTCTATGGAGATTGGGATTTTTGTTGAGTGCCTTTTCAGTGCCTTCCTGCCAGGATTGTTTCGCTTTGCCTCCCAGCCAGCAGGCTTGATTGACTTGCACAGTTATAGCTGAGTCATACATCCAAAGACGTCCGAGCAATGGCTTAAAAAGTTTCAAAATCTAAATGTTGCGGTGGATGCGCACATGTGCCTCAGAAACCCATTCGGATGTGCTAAACTTCCAAATAAATTACGACATCTGAGACTTCTGCTTCAAACGCACAAGCTTAATAACCAGGTGTGTACCATAAATGAGATTCCAAAAGAATCCAGAAATGTATAGTTTGTTAGGGGATTTGGAATAGACTTATTGTTCTAGGTTTTTATCTTTTGGGAGGGGGGTTGATCTTTCAACAACACAGGTGCATCTACACCACAGAATGAATGCAGTTTGGTAGCATTTGTATTGCCATGCCTCAATGCTATGAAATCATGGGAGTTGTAGTTGTACAACGTTTTTAGCTTTCTCTTCCACAGAGATGCCTCACCAAACGACAACTCCCAGGATTCTAGCCTTGAGCTACGGCTGTTTGAATAGTGGACTAATTCTACAGCCGTCGAGGCACTGAAAGTATCTGAAAATCCCATATAACCAAGGAAGCTTCCATGCAGAATTTGTTTGCAGAAATCTTCCTGATATAATCTTATCAAAGGTACATAGGCCCCATCTACACTGCCATATAATGCAGTTTTAGTGCATTGCACTGAATTATATGAGTCTATACTGCCATATAATGCAGTTCAGTGCAGTTAATACAAAGCTGTATTATATGGCAGTACAGATGAGGCTTTGATAAGAGATGCGAACACATAAATTCGCCATAAAGAATTTAGCTCTTTCTGAATCCATACATTAGATATACAACTCCACACGCAATAGTTACATTTGAGGACATTTGGATCTGCAAGGGTAAGCTGAATATATATATTGTGCAATGGCCAAAATGGTAAAAACACATGCATAAAGGAATTTGCATCATTATTCTTATCCATATTATTATTCTCTGGAGGCTCCAAAATAGATGCAGGATGGCTGTCTGTCAGGAGGGATTTGATGGTATCTTCCTGCCCAGCAGAAGGGGGCTGGTCTGGATAGCCTAACTCTATTACTGTAGGATAATGATGAATGATTATATTTAGATGCCACATTCCTTGCTTAAAACACTACAGGGCACCAGCATGTAAAGCACTGGCCAGCATGACTTATTGGCCTATGAGGAAGTGGGTTCGAATACTAACTCAGCCATGGAAGCCCACTTTGGGCGAGTCAATCTTGCTAAGAAAATCCTGCAATGGGTTTGCCATAGGGTCAGGATAAGTAAGGAATGACTTGAAGGCAACCAACAACAACAACAACGATCATAGATATGGCCTTGTTTTCAAGGGAACCTCCCACAATGCGGCTCCCCTTCTCCGCTCACTTAGTTCCTTTCCATTCCGTCCCCCAAAAGAATGATTTGGCTCTTTAACTCTGAGTCGTTAAAGATTTCAGCAAAGCTTTCAGCACGACTTTAAACAAAAAAATAAATAAATTCAGATTTAGAGGCAGCGCTGTGATGGAAATGCAAGCCAGAGTCAGTCGCAGAGAAAATGATTCTAAATGACACAGAACAAATGGAGATGCTCCAAAATGCAGTCAATGGTGGAATTCAAGGAGTGTTGTTAACTATGGCAAGAATCTTTTTTAAAAAAAGAAGACACAGAACAAATGAAAAATACTCCAAAATGCAAAGACAATAGTGGAATTCAAGGAGCGCCGATGTTAACTATGGCAAGAATCAATTTCAAAAAGAGAAATGCATAGATGCAGTGTTTCTCTTGAGTTGGACATTGTGCTGGAAGTTGGTTGTAGATGTGCACTTGGGCCTAGGCTGCATCTACACCACTTTTGTTGGTTTATTTTTGGATGTAAGGGTGAAATGATGAATCAAGTGGTTTTTTTTTTGGTTTTTTTTACTGTTTGCAACTGTGTATACCGGACATGTGTTCCAGCAACTTAAGTGTTAACGGCAGGCCAGTTTGAGTGATAGCCTGCAAGAGCCAATAGGTCGTGACTTCCGATCTGAGAGGACGTTAGTCATTCTGCTGTGGAATGTGCTCTTATAGGCAGTGTGTGTGTGCTTCACTGATCGGCAAGGAGAGAAGCATGTCTGCTATGAGCGATGGACTTTGCAACTTGTAAATATCTTGTATATATAGAATAAAGTCTTAGAACCGCTGTGTTCAGCTGATTTGCGACTGTGGTGTGTCGTTTCTCCGGATGGGCAAGCAGTCTGACCGAGGATGAATTGGTGAGAGTCAATGGATCACCAATAAATCAGGGTGCTATGGAGCTGATGTTTTTAAAACCCCACCATGACAACTTTAACTGCCATGGTTCACTGCTAGGGAATCCTGGGAGCTGTAGTTCAGTGCAGCAGCATCACTTTGGGGCAGGGAAGCATAAAGGCCTTGCAGAACTACAACTCCCAGGTTTCCATGGCATTGAGCCCAGAGTGAGCACTTTTCTTGACATTTTCTATGTCCTCCAGGACAAAATTGGGATTTTGGGGTGGCTGTAGAGTTTCTGATGCATTTTCATACTTGTATAGGTCACGGTCTAATTACTCCTTAATGTATATACTCATGGCTTTATCTTTGCTTTTTGATTCATATTTTGCTTTGAGTCCCTGTATTGGAAGAAAGGTGGGATAAAAATAAAGATAGTGTAGTAGTAGCTGTAGTAGTAGTAGCAATATTGCCCTGCCTCAAACTATGAGGAGAGGCAAGTACAAGATACAATTTGTTATTATTGTTATTATTTACACTACGTAACACAATTTTTGTTCCTCTAACACTTTCAAACCAGGAATAGAACATTTTTAAAATTTTGTTACATAGTGTAACAATTAATAGTATTATTACTGAGAGTAATAATAATAGTAACAATAATAATCCCACTTCCATCCCTTAACTGAAACCCAGGCCTGGAGGGTGCTTCCAGACAGGCATTTATCCCAGGAACATTTGTGTTTAAAAAATGCGAATGTTCCCGGGTGCCCATGCTTTCTGGGGTGGGTGTCCAGATGTCCTCCCAGAACATTTTGACAGAACACCTAGAAACTGTAACCCCTCCCCAAAGGACCCCCAACCCCCTTTAAAAAGTTCCTGCTGGGAGACTGTAATGGAGGCCCTGCATTTTGGGATTTGGGGGGCTTTTGGGGAGGGGATTGTTGTCCTTGCAGTTTTCCGGGCTGATTTAGCCCAGAAAATCATGGGAAGTAGGGGGTTTATCCCATGCCTTCCAAGAAGCCGGGCTGGGGGCGCAGCTGTTGAGCAGCTGCCTTAAATCACTCTGACCATGAGGTCATGAGTTCGAGGCCAGCCCGTGGCGGGGTGAGCACCCGTCAATTAAAAATAAAAAATAGCTCCTGCTCGTTGCTGACCTAGCAACCCGAAAGATAGTTGCATCTATCAAGTAGGAGATAAGGTACCACTTATAAAAAGTGGGGAGGCAAGATTAACTAATTTACGACCTGGAATGAGGAAGTGCCGTCAGTGTGGATGATGAAGCAGCTGCTCCCCCCTGTGGCCAGAATCGAACATCCCCTCAGAAGAAGGTTAACTTGCCTCTGCGTGTGTCTCTCAGTCTCTGTTTGATGTGTTTATGGGCATTGAATGTTTGCCTTATGTGTGTTATAATGTGATCCGCCCTGAGTCCCCTTCGGGGTGAGAAGGGCGGAATATAAATACTGTAAATAAATAAATAAAATAAATAAATAAATCTGCTATCAAATTAATTTGCTAGGGTTTTCCTGGTTTGTGGCGAATTAATTTGTGTTTTTTATGGACGTCATCTAGACAGCCACCTTTTTATTTTGAGAAGTCCCGCATTAATGGGGCTGTCTGGATGCACCCAGAGTCTCCTGTTTCCTATGCTTTACAGAGCTAGGGCTGGGCTGTGGCGCAGCTGGCTAGTAACCAGCTGCAATAAATCACTACTGACCGAGAGGTCATGAGTTCGAGGCCCAGGTCGGGTTAAGCCCTCGACCATTAAATAGCCCGACTTGCTGTTGACCTATGCAGCCCCGAAAGACAGTTGCATCTGTCAAGTAGGGAAATTTAGGTACGCTTTATGCGGGAGGCTAATTTAACTAATTTACAACACCATAAAACTGCCAGCAAAACACGAGGAAAGGAATGAGGAAGTACAGCCACTAGTGGATGGTGAAGCAACAGCCCCCCCTGTGGCCGGAATAGTGAAGCTGGAAAAATGTTAAAATGCCTCTGTGTCTGTCTATACTGTATGTTGGTTGTCTGTTGGCAATGAATGTTTGCCATATATGTGTTCGTTGTAATCCGCCTTGAGTCCCCTTCGGGGTGAGAAGGGCGGAATATAAATACTGTAATAATAATAATAGCAATAATAGGATGAAATAAGCAAAGTCTGTTCAGTGGTTGCATTCAAAACTGGAGCCTGCAAATTGTGGCCCATGAACCCCCCCCCCCCCCAACACACACACACACTTTTATTTGGTGATTTGAGTACTCTTGCAACATTCAGGGAGAGAGGCTTTGTGATTCTGGAAAGGAAAGCTTGAACGTCAGGAGGAGACTCTCAGCGGGCGATTTGAGAGCATCAGTGGCATTTCTCGTCATTGGCTTTGACACATTGGCACCGCTTCTGAGAAGTCTTCATTAATTAAAAGCAAACCATCAGACACTGAGTTTGCCAGATGTGCCGCTGGTGAAAACTCATCACGGTGAAAACAGGGAGGCAAAATAGCAAGGCCGGCGGAGAGAAAGCCAGGGGAGCGGGGCCTGCAGAATGCAACCAATCGTCCTACAATTTGTCTCCAAACCCTATAGGGTTCTGAGTCACCAAATCAGGTGATTTCTTGCTGTCCTTCAAGCCATTTCCAATTTATAGAGAAGGGACCTGTTAGGGATTTCCTTGGTGTAATTTCCCCCCAGGAGGTCTGGCCCTTCCTCCTTCTGAGGCTGAGAGAGTGTGACTCCCTCAGAGACACTGAATGGGTTTGAATGGAGATTTGAACCCAAGACTTCCAGAATCCTAGTCCAACAGTCAAACCCATAGACTGTGCTACTTCACACTGGTAAGATTTATTCCAGCGAGGATTGGAAGTGCCTTCTCCTGGGCCATAGTCCCCATCTATACTGGCATGTAATACAGTTTGAATCTGTGTTATAAGGTCAGTGTAGACTCACTGCAATTTAAACTGCATTATATGAGTCTACACTGGCCATATAATACAGCGCCAGAGGAATTGTGACTTGCCCTGGGTCACCCAATGGGTCACCAAGGTTTTATGGGGATTTGAGCCCAGGAGACCTGGAATCCTAGTCCAACTGAGGCCTATACAATTCTATCTCTCATTGGTCAGATGTTTTCCATGGGACTTTTGTTAGATAATGCATTGTTAGACAGAAATGCATGGGCAGAAATCCTATTGGGTAAAACTGATGTAAAAATACAGGTCTAATGGACATGTGGTCACACACCTGCTGTATGATTAAGTGGGTGGTGATGTGTAACTTAGAAGACATGCTGAGAAGGCTGAGTCGTGACCATGTGACATTCATGATGTGGGTTGCATCATTGACTGAATGCGGATCAGAGGATCACTGTGTATATTTTGTATATAGACCAACATGTCAAGATTAAAAGCCTCCTTTGAGATTGGATCAGAGTTTTTTTTTTTCCTAAACAGTGAGCAGCACAAGGTCATACAGTGCACTTACACTCTGCTGACAACTGATAAAGACTCTGCGATGTATAGTTTATTTCGGCTTGCCTCTGAGACATTCTGTTCATTGCACAACGTATTCAGGGAGGGTGTGATTGGAAGGAAAACTATAAATCATGCACCTATTTCATCCCAATAATTTTGGCTTTCTCCCTCTTTGAAGCGGAGAGAATGTGCCTTCCTGCATGGCATGCCTTCCTCTGGGCCTGGATAGGATGGCCCTTGGGATCTCTTTCAACTCTAGGATTCTACGATTTTGTGAGCAAGGATTTGAATGCAGGCCTTCTAGAGTCCTAGGGTATGGGCAAACTGCACCAGGTATAGGCAAACTTCAGCCATCCCTCCAGGTGTTTTGGCTGTTAGGAACTGTGGGAGTTGAAGTCCAAAACACCTGGAGGGAGGGCCGAAGTTTACCCATGCCTGATCTACACTGTAGAATTAACACAATTTGGTACCATTTTGCCTGCCATGGCGCAATGCTATGGAAGACTGGGAGTTGTAGTTTGGTAAGGCTCAACTACTCTTTGGCAGAAAAGGCTAAAACAAAATGTAAAAGTACAACTCCTACGGTCCCATCGCACTGAGCCAGGGCAACTCAAGTGGTACCAAGTTGTATCAGTTGTACAGTCTGAATCCATCATTAGACGCTGGAAATTATGATTCAAATAGAATTTGGACCACAGGTTTTTGGGGAGGTAGGGAATTGGTGCAATTTGGGAACCCCTCAATGCTATGGAGTCCTGGGAGTTTGGTGAGCCTCACGCACACACTCTTTGGCAGAGAAGGCTAAAGACTCCCAGGATTCTATAGCAGTGAACCATGGCAGTTCAAGCAGTTCCATACTGCATGCATTGCCCAGTGTAGATGCACCCGTTGTGTCTGAAATGGAGAGGTGGTGCCTCCTCCTTTGCCTTGGAGATGTTGGAGCAGCCCTTGCCTGCCTTCCTTCCTGCCTCTCCCCTCCTGCAATCGGGCCGTACTTATGCTCTCCTCCCCATTTCATCCTTTGCAAAAAAGCCAGGCTTAAAGCGATGCAAAAGCCTTTCCGTGTCCTGCCTTCATTCCCTTCCCTTCCAGAAAAGCCACAATGGGCCTCTTTCTCCCGAAGCCCGCATTGTGGGGCCTGCCGGTGTTATCCTTGCAAAGTCCCTCGTCCCTCCCGGCTTTGCAAAAGGCATACACATGGATGGATGCGCACCCAGGTGTGCCTCGCATTTGCTGTGGCATCACCTGCACATGGCTCTGCTCCAAACACCTTGAGCAGGACGGGGACATTTTGCATTGGTGGAGAGACATGCCCAGCAAGGGGAAAATAGGCTGGGTAGAGCAATGACTTGGAGTCGTCCCATTCCTGTTCAAAATATAGTAATATTTAATGCTAATATTGTGCTATGCTAATAATGTAATATATTGTATGTACATATAATTTGTAAGCCACTCTGAGTCCCCTTTGGGGTGAGAAGAGTGTGATACAAATGTAGTAAATAAATGCAGTAAATAAATAAATAATAAATAAATAAATTTTCGACTTAGGCTCGCACAAAGTCTGAAATGACTTGAAGGCACACAACAACAACAACAACAACAACAACCCTAATTAACTTGACTATCTCATTGGCCAGAAGCAGGACTACACTTCCCATTGAAATCCTGATAAATGTATGTTGGTTAAAATTGTTTTTATTTTAAAATATTGTATTGTTGTTTCATTGTTCTTGTTGTGTTGTTGTTGTTGTTGTTGTTGTTGTTTTGCACTACAAATAAGACATGTGCAGTGTGCATCGGAATTTTTTTGTATTTTTTTTTTTCAAATGATAATCCGGCCCTTCAACAGTCTGAAGGATTGTGGACCGGCCCTCGGCTTAAAAAGTTTGAGTACCCCTGATCTACACTGTCAAATGAATGCTATTTGAAAATACTTTACCTTCTATGGCTCAAGGCTATGGGCTCTTGGGAGCTGCAGTCTGGTGAGTCACCAGCACTCTTGTGCAGAAACTACAAGTCCCAGGAATCCATAGCATTGGGCGTGGCAGTTAAAGTGGTGCCAAACGGCATTAATTGTGTAGTGTAGATATAACCTGGAGGCCCGTATGAGACCTTGGAGGACCTTGTGTCTTCCAGTCCTGCCTTAATAGGATCTTGCTTGTGCTAACAAAGGTGCAACGAGGAATTGTGTAATTTTTAGCACCAGTTACTTTCAGACTCCTTTGAGAGAGAAAAAGCAGGGCATGACTACTATAAATAAAACAAATAGGCACACATTGTGCAAGTTATGTCTGTGTATGTTACTGTATGTAATCCTTGTGTTGAAGTTTGATGTTTCATACACAAATGTGCAATGGAACACAACTAAATGCACAACTAGACGCATCTCCACATGTGCAACACTTGCTTTTGAGCCCCAGCCTGAGAGATAGATGTCGTAGGATTAGGTATTACATTATTACTGTTGTAGCTCAGCAAGCAGCAGAGAATTTTTCTGCCATTTTAAAGGATGAGGAGTTTGATGGGTTTCAAAGTGAGGAGTCTGTCAGTGTTAGGAGAGAATTGCAGGCAGATGAAGCCAATGTTTTGGATTCCTGTGCTTGTTCCCAAGCAACCGGGGAAAGTGAAAGTTCCAGTTATCTTGAGAAATGGCTTGCATCTGTTGAGGAGTTTTCCCAAGAAGCCAGATTAGGCCTGAGAACAGAGGGAGTGAAAAATCAGCTAATTAGACATTTTCAGAGAATACGTGATAAGAGCTTGACACCCAGGTGCATTTGGCATGATATCATGGCTACGTGGATAGCCTTAAATTGAGTGGTGTTGACTTCATGCCTCTCAGAAGAGACAGCGTTGCCATGTGGGATGGCTCTTCTGTTGCTGCTCTCAAGTTCATGATTCAAGTATCCTCAAGTTTCTTACTCTGGTCCATACTTTTGTTTCCTTGAAGGGTTTACCTTGGAAAATTTCCTGTTTTCTTGAATATGGATTTATGTTTGAAGTATTGCTGTGGATTTTGTCTCTCTTGGCTTGATGTACTTTGGCGTTTTGGGATTACTGCTATTTTGTATTTTCTGTTCTGCTGATCCTTTTGGAAATGCCCCTTTCCACCGTTTTTTCCTGCTTTCTTCAATAAACATTTTTAGATAGAACTACTGGACTCTGGTGTGTTGCTGGGTGAAAAAGTGTTTCAGTGCTAAAGAGCAACAATTACTCACTTAATTATTCCAAAGGTGTGTTATCACATGTCCATTAGAACTGTATTTTACACAATGACTCATTGCCAGTGCATTTCTATTTAACAATATAAATATAAGGATATAAAATAAAGCAATGCACTAGACTTTCAGCTAACCAGATTTCAAACAACTGGAACTCTTAAACAGCCAGCAAAAAGAAATAATATTTTGAATAAAAATTAAAATCTAATCAAACTTAAGAGCCATTTAATTAAATGCCTTCACAAAGCTTTTTTATATTGCAGTAAAACTGTGTTATATTAGGTGTATTTTTATTTGTCTTAATTGTTTTTAATTGTTTTCAATGCCAATCTGAAATCAAAACAGTGTTTATGGTATGGTATGGGTTAGGATTACTGTTTAATAGGCACTCTCAGGGAGCCATAAACTACATTTATCCAATTCCCAATGAGTGCCGGTTAATTGAGAGTCTATTGTAAATGGATGGAGCAGTGGAAATGCAGCTCTACTTTCTAGGCTCTGAATTCTATGTGACATGTGTGTATACACAAACACACACATACATGTATATGTCCATCCATTCACTTCCATTGTGGATCTTCTGCTTGGATAAGACATTTAATAGCTTTCCATCTGCCTGTTATCAAATGAATAACGAGCTAAATGCAAGAGACTCACCTCTTGCAAACGAAATTAAAAGCAAGCAATTTAAGGCGTCACTAAAGTAAATGGATATGAAAATGCTCACATAGAGCAAACACTGAATGTGCTCCACTGACAAATAAGCTGATCTTCTGAAGTTTAATAGGGATTCTTTTCAGTTTCTCCCTTGATATATTTGTAATTTTTTTAAAAAGCCTGGTAACTGCACTGTTATATTATTGTTTTGGCATTCTCGGGCTATTTCAGCTTCCATGTTCCCCATCTGCATCAGTGAGAAATGGGCGGATGTGCGAAAGGGATATTATTAGGCTCCCCGAGAAGACCAATTTACGGCT
Organism: Anolis carolinensis; assembly: GCF_035594765.1. Classification (NCBI taxonomy): domain Eukaryota; kingdom Metazoa; phylum Chordata; class Lepidosauria; order Squamata; family Anolidae; genus Anolis; species Anolis carolinensis. The sequence goes on from NC_085841.1 coordinate 367,375,232, forward strand.
AGAATGTGTTCAGCGCCAGTTATGTCTCATCATTTTTTACGTTTATTTGGCTTCCAAGAAGCCTTTAGAGGATGCATTCCGAGCCTCTTCTATACAGTCTCCTGCAATCCATCTGCAACGCATCTGAAATTGTGGATTTATTCATTTCCCTATTTGGTTGGCATTCAGCTCTGGACATTGGGCTTCACCCCTCTTCATTTGAAATTTCAGTGCATTTCAACAATTTAATGTTTCATGGTTTTAATGACACAAATGGCATGTATGTTTATACACACAGAGTAATAGGAATATATTTTTATTCACCTAATAGAAATATATATATATATATATATTCATAACCTGTTAAGATTATGATCCCAATATGGTTAAATATTAGTGCAGAGCAGTAAAAACGCAGAAGACTAGGGGTTTATGTGAGCAGAGGTAAAAAGAAAATAAACAAGACAAAATATCCAGCCTCCCTTTCCCTTTAAAAAGTCATGCACATAAAATAAGCATCAGAGACATCAAAATAAAATAGCAAAAATATGTTTACTCACAATCTTGTATGATGATGGTCATACAGGCAAAAACATCTTAGTTCCAAAAGAAAAACAGTTCAGGAAACTACATATCTCTTAACAGACAGGAACATCAGCATGGCATGGTCAGGAGCAAAGAGGAAGAGAGACAGGAAGAGGCATCTGTACATCACTTCCTGTGTGTTCCCAGAAAGGATACTCCCATTTCCCATTTCATATGCAAAACCCCCTAAATGGTGTCATCAACTCTGGAATGCATCTTGGCTCAGGTTACTAAGCAACAAACATAACTAACTACATAAACCATCCCACATTTAAAATGCATGCATGATTGCTTAGATAACCCAACACAGAGAGACATACATGCATTCATGTTGTTATAATTTGCATTGTGTCCTATCTATCTCTAGTAGGGTTGTGCAAGCAGGGTAAACCTTGACCTGTTTCGTGTCCTGGTTTTTGGTGGGGGCCCCAATCTGTTGTTTTTTTTTTAGTAGACTCCCAAAATTCGGAAGGCAGATATTTGTTTTCACTCTGGGTTGCTGAAAGATCTGTTTTCTATCAGCCCATTATGGGGGGCTTTCCAGGCTCCCCTTCCCATCAAGGGCATTTAAGCTGTTTCTAGTCTAGAGGAGAGGTGTTCAGCTGCAGGCACTGGCATGTTTTAAGGAGGCTTCTTACCTGTTTCTCTACTTCAAAGGATAGGCGCTTGGCTGCAGACAGGTCTGCACACCACACACGCACTTTCAAAGGCAAGGAGGCAAGTCCTGTTTCTTACTCTAGAGGAGGCACTCAGCTGCAGTCAAGTGTGCATGCTCTCTGGGCATGCATGCCACACATGCACTCTCCAAGGCAAGGAGGCAACAGGTAAGTTCTGTTTCTTACTTTAGAAGAGGCGCTCAACTGCAGGCAGGTGCGCACAGTTTCTGGGCCACACGAGCCACACACACTCTCTTTCCAAAGCAAGGAGGCTTCTCATGAAAAGCAGGCGAGGAGCCAGGATCGGCTTGACGGGGAAAAAATGTCACCCTGACTTATTCTTCTCACCAGTCAGACCGCTTAAGCATTGGCAAAGTGGCACCAACAAACAACAGCTCAGCCGCAAATTATCTGCTGATCCCAGTGGTACTATACATTTATTTACAGACTATATACAATACTAAACACCATCACTGTCAGGACCCATATTCCCTCGGCAAGGGCAAAGCATGGCGGGTCCTCTCAGTTCGCCAAGTCTGTTATCAGTGCATCAGGCACCTCCCAACATTCCACAGTTCATGACGAATGTTCCGTCCATGTAGTTGAAAAGGAAGTCCTGACCCATTGGCCCTGCAGGCAATCAATCAGGGCTGGCATGTAATTAACTCCTGTGCTGCTGGAAAGTTTGCTGGAACACATAGACACAATCCAACAGCAACAATTGATTAAACATTTCACACTATAACAACAAAAACACTGACACGGCTCCTGCTAACCTTCACGTCGAGCTGATTTTTGTACCGGGAGGGAGCTTCCTGTTACGTGCTCCCGAAGTACCAAATGGAGGGAACAGGGGAAACAGATTCTGCACACAGCCCTAATCACTAGTTGCTTTTAATGCTTTATAATGGAAGAAAGGTGAAATAAAAATAAAGTAGATGACTAAATGCACAACTGCAGTGTGGAATGTGCAATTGTGATATGAGAGGCTAAACTGCGGTGTAAAGTAAGGGATTTTTCGTGTTAAGAGCATTCTGAGAAACTGCAAGTTGCTTCTGGTGTGAGAAAATTGGCCATCTGCAAAGACGTTGCTCAGGGGACACTGGGATGTTTAATGTTTTACCACCCTAATGGGAGGCTTCTCTCATGCCCCTGCATGGGGAGCTGGAGCTGACGGAGGGATCTCACCCTGCTCTCCCTGGATTAGAACCACTGACCTGTCGGTCAGCAGTCCTGCCGGCACAACGGTTTAATCCATTGCACCACCGGGGGCTCCAGTAAGGAAATGAATCCATGACTTTCAAGCCAGTCGCTGAAGAAATCGAGTGGCTGTAGCGTGTCTTTTGCCTGGCTTTTCATGGGAAGCGTGTATACACCACCTACATCTCCATGGCTCAATGCCTTGCTGTAACCGTTATATCACTACAAGCTCATACTTTAAATTAAGCACTGTTTGCAATCACAAATTGCTTCCCACCATCACACACTCTCTCAGCCCCAGAAAACCTTTTTCAGGTTCGCCGCCAGACAGAAGCAATTTGAAAGCCCACCACCATAAGCGACAAATTGCTGTATCTGTTTCCTTCCTGAGATAAAAGGGTGGAATAAACCTATTTGAATGACTGACTGAATGAATGGATACGGTAGTATTCAGCCACAAAAGTCATACAATGCGCCGCCTGTGCGCCTCTGCAAGCACAATGCTGTATCTCAGCCCCGAAATGGAGCTGGAGGCAAGCGCTAATTTGCAGATAATGCGCCACGTCATGGCACCCAGGCGCCTGTTGCCTGACATCTCCGAGGACGGCGAGGTTTCCAGAAGGAGACGGAAGAGCGGCAGGCTGCAAAGTGGCATCACAGGGACAGAGTCAATATTTCCAATTTGAGCCATTCAGGCAAAGAGACGTTGTCCTCCGGGGAGGCCGCTTTGCTTTCGGTCCTGCAGCACAAATCAGCCACAGCCGGCAGAAAGGTTTTTGGGGATGTTTTGCAGGGAAATTGGACTGATTCATCATTTCTTTTATTTCGATGCACTTGTTTAGAAATATAGCACTGGAAGAAACCCCCAGGGATGTCCAGTTCAACCCCCTTCTGCCATAAAGGAAGCCACAATCCAAACCCTCCCAACAGACGATCATCCAGCCTCTGCTGGATAATCGTCTCCAGGGAAGGAGACTCTACTACCACTCATCCCGCCACGAATGTTTTCATCATGAAAATGGATTTCATTGCAGTTTAGAATTACATTGGCTATTTCAGCTGCCACATCACGCTCTGGGCTCACATTTATCTGTGGTCCACTAAGACTCCTGGTTCCCTTTAGTGTGGCCTGTCGTCAAGCCAGATGGTCACTCATCCTATATCTGTGTATTTCAGTTGTATTGCCAATGTGTAAGGTAAAAGTAAAGATTTTCCCCAACATTTAAGTCCAGTCGTGTCTGACTCTGGGGGGTGGTGCTCATCTCCATTTCTAAGCCGAAGAGCCAGCGTTGTCCGTAGACACCTCCAAGGTCATGTGGCCGCTGGCATGACTGTATGGAGTGTCATTACCTTCCCGCCGGATCAGTACCTATTGATTTACTCACATTTGCATGTTTTCGAACGGCTACATTGGCAGAAGCTGGAGCTAACAGCGGGTGCTCACTCTGCTCTCCGGATTCAAACCTGCAACCTTTTGGCCTTTCGGGCAGCTAGTTCAGCAGCTCAGCACCTTAATACACTGTGCCACCAGGGGCTCCAATGTGTAGTATCTTATATTTCTCCCTGTTGAAACTGAAGGTCTTTTTGGATCCTGACCCTGTCCTCTGGGCATCAGCTCCCCTCCCAGCTTGGTCCCACCTGCAAACCTGTGCAATATAGTTTTTATTTATTTCTTAAAGATAAGGATACATTGAAAGTGGGGGAACAAACTAGATAGTGGAGAATAGTAGGAAAAGAGAGTAAGTGAAAGAGGGACACAGAGAGAAAAATAACAATAGGATAAAAAACCATATATATATATATACAGTAGAGTCTCACTAATCCAAGCTAAACGGGCCGGCAGAAGCTTGGATAAGCGAATAACTTGGATAATAAGGAGGGATTAAGGAAAAGCCTATTAAACATCAAATTAGGTTATGATTTTACAAATTAAGCACCAAAACTTCATGTTATACAACAAATTTGACAGAAAAAGTAGTTCAATCAATACGCAGTAATGTTATGTTGTAATTACTGTATTTACGAATTTAGCACCAAAATATCACGATATATTGAAAACATTGACTACAAAAATGGCTTGGATTATCCAGAGGCTTGGATAAGCGAGGCTTGGATTAGTGAGACTCTACTGTATATATATATGCAATAAGAGGAGGAGAAAAATAAATAAAAATAAATAATAAAAGGGGGGGAGTGGTGCTTTGACTTCCCATCCATGCTTCGAAGACTTTTCTTTCGTTTTCTTTGACAGTTTCTTTCATTTATTCTAGCCTCCATCTTTTTATTTGTTTTTATATGCAAGACAGATCTATCATGAAGTTCATTCTTCTTTCTCTTAAGAAGTTTAGGACTTTTGTCCAATCTGTTTTATTCTTCCCTTCTCTTATCTTTTGTGTCAGTATATCCATGTGCATAATATCTATTATTTTAATCAGCCAATCTTCAACATTTGGGACTTCTTCCTTTTTCCATATTCTTGCTAAAGTCAATCTTGCTGCTGCGCTAATATGAAATAACATTCTATCTTCATTTTTGTTTAATGTTGTAGTTGTTAATCCTAATAAGTATGTTTCTGGTTTTAATTTAAATTTAATTCCTAACATTTTTTGCATCATTTTGTGTGCTGACTTCCAAAATCCTTTATTTTTTGGGCAGCCCCACCATTGGTGGAAGAAAGTTCCTGTTTTTTCCCCCACATTTCCAGCATATTTTGGAGTTTTTTTAAATTAAATTTTGCTAGCCTTTCCGGGGTGTAATACCAGCGGAATTGCATCTTGTACCAATTTTCTCTAATATCAATTGCTGCCGCGTATTTTATTTTTTCTCTCCAAATCTCTTCCCAAAGATCCAAATTTAAATTATGTCCTACATCCTTTGCCCATTTGATCATACATTCCTTGATTTGTTCTTTTACTGTTACCCAGATTAATAATTGTTTATAGAGTAATTTTATTAATTTTGTGTCTTTTTGCATTTTTTGATCCCACCTGCAAACCTGATCAGCCTGCCTGATGCAGTTTGCAGTTGTTGAAGAGCTCCAAATAAGACAGAGCCCTATTTATTAGGCTTGTGCAATCCGGGTAAACCTTTTTTTAAAATCCTTTATTATTTTTAATATACATCACCATAGTTACCATACATTTTTTCCTTTTCCATTCCCTTCTCCCTCCCCCTTCCCTGTTGACAACCTATTTACTTCTTACATTAGCCTTCTTTCCATTCTATCCATTTTTTCTTCCAGATGTCATCATCTGGTTTTACAGCCTGTAGCCATCTGCTAAGTGGAGTCCATCGTTCTTTAATTTTCTACTGTTTGTCTGACCATGTTTTTTGGCTTCTTATAATGTCCATAATATCCAGTTGTATTTGATCCCATATATATTCATGCCATTTTTCAAGTGTCCATTTCTTTTTATCTTTCCACTCCCATGCTATTACTGCATGTGCTGCTCTAATCATCATCATCGTCATCATCATCATTAATTCTTGATCTTGGTCCTTAATTCTTCTATCATCATATATACTTATTAACAACATTTGCATATTTATATCAAATTTAGTTTTAGTACATCATCATCATCATCATCATTTAATTACGTATTAATCGCCCTCCATCCAAGATGCTCTAGGCGATTTACAAGATAAAATTGTAAAGGATAAAAATACATACATACAAATATTTATAAAATTAACATAGATTAAAAGCTCTAGTAAAGAGCTTTTAATCTGGTTTAGGATTTGGTTCCAGAATCTTTGTATCTCTTCGCATTCCCATCACAGATGTGAGTACCATGCATCCTGACTCCCACAATGACACATTTGGGATTTAATCCCTGAATCACGTGTGCCAGATGAATTGGTGTACTATACCATTTTGGAATTATTTTCAGTTCTAATTCCTTATACAGTATTTTTCTATTTTTATTTTGTTTAAACCATCGATTATCTTTTCTATCTTTTTTTTTCCTAGGCGCCTTTCCTTTTCTCACTTGTTTTCCATTATTTTATACATAGATACCTTATCTTCTATCATTCTTCCATATATTTTATTTACTCCTTTCTTGCAATCAAGTCTCTCTTTTGATATCTTGTCTGTTATATTTTCTCCCTTATTACTTTCTTCCTTTTTGATTTGTTCCCAAATTCCCCTTGGCTTTAACCAATTTATCCCACCCCCTAATCTTTACAATTGCTTCCATTCCATTAATTCCTTATTTTCATTATATAAATATTTAAGTATCTACGAGGGTTATCCAGAAAGTAGATTACGTTTTGGAATTTAAAATGAACAAAGTATAGGAGAAAACATTTACCATATGCAGTTGAAAGCCACACCCAAATACCACTTCTCAACATAGTTGCCATTCAAATCTAAGCAGTTATCATAGAGATGAATGAGCTTGGCAACTCCTTCCCCACAAAACTCTGCCGCTTGCATCCTCAATGCAGCGTTTTGGCAACAATGCGCAGCTGCCGGAAGGGGTGACCGGCTGGTTGAGGACGCAAGAGGCATAGTTTTGTGGGGAAGGAGTTGCCAAGTTCATTCATTGCTATGGTAGGTGCCTAGATTTGAATGGCAACTATGTTGAGAAGTGGTATTTGGGCGTGGCTTTCAACTGCATATGGTATATGTTTTCTCCTATACTTTGTTCATTTTTAATTCCAAAACGTAATCTACTTTCTGGATGACCCTCGTATATCCCATCTGTTCAATTTTTTATGATGCTCTTGTCCTCATTATTTTTTAAACTACCTATCGGGAGGCCAGATATCTGTTTCCCATTACGCGCTCCCGAAGGTAACAAAAGTAATGAAAGAGCAGATGTAACTAAGGAAAATGGATTCATGCACAACTCTACTATGTATGGTCTGTTAATGTGGGATTTGTGTATTGATAGTGTTTAAATGAAATTTGTGTCTTGCCTGTATTTCATGCTGATTGCATCATCCAGAGTGTACTATAGTCTGTAAAGAGTTAATTGCTAAGAAACTGTGATGACTTTGATGTGTGGCTGGAACTGGGGAGTGTCCAGACACAAGTGTGTGCGCATTACTGATTACATCTGTTCTGTTCTGTTCTGAGTTGTGTTGAGTGTTGTCTGCCTAGAGTCCTGTGTTTGTCTGCAAGTCTGTTTGTCTTGATTATTACTGCTTTCAGTAAAACTTGTATATAGTTTTACCATCGTCTCTGATGTCTCTTTGTTCTGCGTTCCACTGATTCTATCCAACTACTGCTGAGCTGCAAATTACTCTGACATGGTCTCTACGGGTCCCTTTTCCCTACGAGGAAGAAGGAGGAGGAAACATCAGGTCCTTTGGGTTTGGCCAGGCATCCCATTCCCAATCCACCTCATAGGAGCCCAGTCTGTTTCTGTCGGGTGAGTTGGGAACTGTTTATCTGGCCTTCCTCTCCATTTCCTTCCCCTCTTTGTCCAACTATCCTTCCTTGAGCCCCGAAGCTCCTAAATGTGGTGGCACCCTTCTCTGCAATGGATTGTGCATGTGTTTACTGTTAGCAAAGGATTGTAGAGAGAGGGCAGCATGCAGTAAGAGGAATATATCACACTTAAGGAGCATGCACTTAAACCTACAAAAGAATAACATAACTGATAGGGAAGTAAACAACCTCTAGCTCAGACATGGACCAACTTCAGCCTTCCATCCAGATGTTTTGGACTTCAACTCCCACCATTCCTAACAGCCTCAGGCCCCTTCCTTTCCCCCTCAACCACTTAAGCAGGTGAAACGTTGGAAGAGAATGCTAATGAACATGGCCATACAGCTTGGAAAACCCACAGTAACCCAATTCCTATCTTCTCCCAATATGTCGAAGGTCTGCCAGACCATTTTGGCTTCTTGGGAGAACTTAGGCATAGTTTATTCTCAGATCCATCTGTTTTCCATTGTATTGCTGCAGAGTTCATAACAAAGCTTAAATGGTTCAAAGACTCCAGAACAGGCATGGGCAAACTTGGGCCCTCCGGGTGTTTTGGACTTCAACTCTCACAATTCCTAACAGCCGGTAGGCTGTTAGGAATTGTGAGAGTTGAAGTCCAAAACACCCGGAGGGCCCAAGTTTGCCCATGCCTGTTCCAGAAGGTATATCACCTGGGAAACATAGCCTCCAGGTTCAAAACAGATCAACACTCCAGTCTCTTGAACAGCTGTGCAGAAAAGGGACTGTCGGCAGGAGTTATTTGTCACTCGTTAGGCTCCGGTGGCTGAAATGTCCTCTTCTGCCCAACAATGGCGGGTTGACAGGTGATAAATACCTGTCTCAGGTGAATCAATACGTATTAGAGTTTCAGGCACCTTGGTCTGTATTTCACCTGGCAACTCCTCCGGGAAAAGCACAAAAGGAAGAGGGGAGGCTGCCATTTCGGAGGAAAGAGGCAAAAACAACGTCTGGGTTTCTTTCTGCACCATCTGGAGCCTCAGGTGCAGCCAAGGCGTCTGTGTGCAGAAGCGCATCTTGGACTTTGCACAGGGAGGCAGGCAGAGATCAAGCCCTCCCAGGGGGAAACACAGAGACAGGGGTTGCCTTCCTCCTTATACATATGGACAAGCGTGATCCGGATATTATCATAGAATCATAGAATAGTAGAGTTGGAAGAGACCACATGGGCCATCTAGTCCAACCCCCTACTAAGAAGCAGGAAATCGCATTCAAAGCACCCCCGACAGATGGCCATCCAGCCTCTGCTTAAAAGCCTCCAAGGAAGGAGCCTCCACCACGGCCCCGGGGAGAGAGTTCCACTGTTGAACAGCCCTTCTCACAGTGAGGAAGTTCTTCCTGATGTTCAGGTGGAATCTCCTTTCCTGTAGTTTGAAGCCATTGTTCCGTGTCCTAGTCTGCAGGGCAGCAGAAAACAAGCTCCCTCCCTCCTCCCTTTGACTCTCCTTCACGTATTTGTACATGGCTATCATATCTCCTCTCAGCCTTCTCTTCTGCAGGCTAAACATGCCCAGCTCTTTAAGCCGCTCCTCATAGGGCTTGTTCTCCAGACCCTTAATCATTTTAGTCGCCCTCCTCTGGACGCTTTCCAGCTTGTCAACATCTCCCTTCAACTGTGGTGCCCAAAATTGGACACAGTGTGATTCCAGGTGTGGTCTGACCAAGGCAGAATAGAATAAGGGGGAGCAGGACTTCCCTGGATCTAGACGCTATTCCTCTATTGATGCAGGACAGAATCCCGTTGGCTTTTTCAGCTGCCGCATCACATTGTTGGCTCATGTTTAACTTGTTGTCCACAAGGACTCCAAGGTCTTTTTCGCACACACTGCTGTCAAGCCAGGCGTCCCCCATTCTGTATCTTTGATTTCCATTTTTTCTGCCGAAGTGAAGTATCTTGCATTTGTCCCTGTTGAACTTCATTTTGTTAGTTTCGGCCCATCTCTCTAGTCTGTCAAGATCGTTTTGAATTCTGCTCCTGTCTTCTGGAGTGTTAGCTATCCCTCCCAGTTTTGTGTCGTCTGCAAACTTGATGATCGTGCCTTCTAACCCTTCGTCTAAGTCGTTAATAAAGATGTTGAACAGAACCAGGCCCAGGACGGAGCCCTGCTTGTGGCACTCCACTTGTCACTTCTTTCCAAGATGAAGACGACGCATTGGTGAGCACCCTTTGGGTTCGTTCGCTTAGCCAATTACAGATCCACCTAACCGTAGTTTTGTCTAGCCCACATTTTACTAGTTTGTTTGCCAGAAGGTCGTGGGGGACTTTGTCGAAGGCCTTACTGAAATCCAGGTACGCTACATCCACGGCATTCCCTGTATCGACCCAACTCGTAACTCTATCGAAAAAAGAGATCAGATTAGTCTAATTAGTCTAATTAGATCAGATTAGTCTAATATTATATATTACATATTCTATTGCAGAGGGGTTGTTATACATATAGGAACAAGGATGCTTTGGGTAGCATACATTATACATTACACTGCAGATATTTCAGCTCATACATACGAACAAGGATGTTTTGGGTCTTATATTATATATTACACTAGCTGTGTCCGGCCACGTGTTGCTGTGGCGAAGTATGGTGGTATGGGAAATAAAGCATTGAGGAATTGGTGGTAGTTAAGGTAAAGGGTAAAGGTTTTCCCCAGACATTAAGTCAAGTCGTGTCTTACTCTGGGGGTTGGTACTTATCTCTATTTCTCTAAGCCGAAGAGCCAGCGTTGTGCCACCCAAGTACTCTCCAGAGCAAGGAGGCGAGGAGCCGGGATTGGATCCAGCTTGCTTTCGTGTCCAGCTCATTTTTGTGCTGGGAGGGGGCTTCAGATTATGTGCTCCCGAAGGTAATGAAATTAACGAAAGAACGAATGTAACGAAGGAAAATGGGTTCTGCATAGAACTCTGTCCCTTAGATTCCAGAGCACTGGGCTATGGCTGTAGTGTCAAACTGGCTGTGTTCATTCAGCAGTGTAGATGCACCCAGAGAGACAGGAAATGGCAGAAAGACAAAGAAGAGAAGTGTGCAACTGTATCAGTGTGGCACTGCTTTGACCCTCATGGCTCAGTCCCATGGGATGTTGGGATCTATAGTTTGATGAAGGGGACAGTCCACCTTCCAGCACCAAGCCTGTTTCCACCATAGAATTAAACTGTTTCCATCTTCAATCCCTCTCTTTTCAAGCTGCCTTCCAAATAGCTCCCCAGACCACAAATCCTAGGATTCTATTGCCTTGAGCCATGGCAGTTCAAGTGGCGTCAAACCGCATTGACTCTAGAATGTAGACGCAGAAGCATACCGGGATGGTCCTTCCTTTCCTCTCTGGAAAAGACCGGTGGGGCCGATCTCTCGCCTCCTTTCCCTTCCCTTTGCTTTGCAAATCCTCTCTGCACAAAAGCTCCCGGCACAAAGATGTTTGGCTGGCATCCTCCTCGATATAATTATGCTGTCATGTGCCAGGCTTACAAGACTGTAATTACACTAATTCACTTTTATGGTTGTTGAACCACTGCGATGCAGGGAAAGCCTCCCCTCCAAAAAACCTTCCCTTTCAGACATGCTGTTACGTTTGGGTGCATCTGCATTGTGGAAGGAATGCAGTTTGACCCCACTTTAACCTTCATGCCAAAATGCTTTGGAATCATGGGAGTCGTGCCTTGGTGGAGCAAAGAGAAGGCCAAAGACCTTGTGAAACTACAACTCCCAGCTTCCCATAGCATTGAGCCATAGAAGTTAAAGGGTTGTTGGATTGTATTAATTCTAATTTCTTATGCCCCATCTACACTACAATATCATCCAGATTCTGAATCCAGGTTATCTGCTTTGACCTGGAGGATATGGCAGTACAGACCCATGGCAATTCAAGTGGTATCAAAGTGCTCCAGTTGTGCAGTGTGGGTGGGCACTCCTCGGATAGACGGACCCAACTTCTTTGGGATCGTAGGGGAGGAATCAATCCATGCTGGGCAGGTTCACCGTGGGGTTTCTCTGCCACTAAATGGAAAGGAGCCCATTGCCAGACCCTTCCTCTGAGTTCAAGGCATCGATCCCACTAACGATGTGCAGTTTTCTTTATGCATTTTTAATTCCTCGCTGGGCGTTTTAAGCAACGGCGTGAATGAAACCCTGCGCAAGCTTTGCCAAATTGGACCGCCTTTATGGAGGGGAAGGAGGGCAGGTTCCCATTAGTTCCTAGAAGAGAGAAGAAGGGGAGACAATCACCACCTGATTCATTGAAATGCCACTTCCGTAAATTGCTGTTTGCTTCTTTTTCTCCCTGCAAAAGCAATGTTCTGGCCAAGGAGAGTTTGCAACCAGCAATGATAAAGCAAGAGACACTGACAGGAGCGCAGGGCCTGGGTCTGTATCCAGTTTTGGGTGCCTTTTACATGGAGGAGCCCCTGAAAATTTGCATCTGGCAGCAGTTGGATGGGAGGAGAAAAGAAGCCAAGCCTAACAACAACAACTACTACTACTGCTACTACTGCTGCTGCTACAACTACTAGTACTATAATAATAAATGTGGGTTGCTGTGAGTTTTCCGGGCTGTATGGCCATATTCCAGAAGCATTCCCTCCTGACATTTCACCCACACCTATGGCAGGCATCCTCAGAGGTTGTGAGGTCTGTTGGAATCTAGGCAAGTGGGGTTTACATATCTGTGGAAGGATGTCCAGGGTGGGAGAAAGAACTCTGTTGGAGGCAACTGTGAATGTTGCAATTGATTGCCTTGATTAACATCAAATGGCCTTGCAGCTTCAAATCAGGGCTGATTCTGCCTGGGGGAATACTTTGTTGGGAGGTGTTAGCTGGCCCTGATCGTTTCCTGTCTGGAATTCCCCTGTTTTCTGAGTGTTGTTCTTTATTTAGTGTTCTGATTTGATTTATTTATTTAGAGTATTTATATTCCACCCTTCTCACCCCGAAGGGGACTCAGGGCGGATCACATTATATACATATAGGGCAAACATTCAATGCCCATAAACACATAGAACCGAGACAGAGACAGACAGACGCAGAGGCAATTTAACCTTCTCCTGAGGGGATGTTCAATTCTGGCCACAGGGGGGAGCAGCTGCTTCATCATCCACTCTGACGGCACTTCCTCATTACAATGTTGTAAATTAGTTAAATTTGCCTCCCCACTTTATAAATAGTACCTTATTTCCTACTTGATAGATGCAACTATCTTTCGGGTTGCTAGGTCAGCAATGAGCAGGGGCTATTTTTTATTTTTTAATTGACGGGTGCTCATCCCACCACGGACTGGCCTCAAACTCATGACCTCATGGTCAGAGTGATTTATTGCAGCAGGCTGCTCACCAGCCTGCGCCACAGACCGGTGCAGGCTGGTGTTCTGATTTGAGAGTTTTTTAATACTGGTAGCCAGATTTTTTTAAAAAAATTCATGGTTTCCTCCTTTCCATTGACATTCCCCACATTCTTCTTGTGGATTTCAATGGCTCCTCTGTGTAGTCAGACATGATAGTTGTGAGAGTGGTCCAGCATTTCTGCTTTCTCAAATAATCTGCTGTGTCCAGACATTTCACAGATATATAAACCCCACTTGCTTAATGTGTTGTCAAGGCTTTCATGGCCAGAATCACAGGGTTGTTGTGTGTTTTCCGGGCCGTATGGCCATGTTCCAGAAGAGAGAGTATTCAGGAGTATTCAAGAGAGAGTATTCGGGAGAGAATACTTCTGGAACATGATCATACAGCCTGGAAAACACACAACAACCCCACTTGCTTAGTTTCCAACAGACCTCACAACCTCTGAGGATGCCTGCCATAGATGTGGGTGAAACGTCAGAAGAGAATGCTTCTGGAACATGGGCATGCAGTCCAGAAAACTCACAGCAGCCCAGTGAGTCTGGCCATAAAAGCCTTTGACAACATACATTTGTTTCCTGGATCTCTTCAAGCTTCAAAGCGAGGCACAACTTACTTTAAACACATAGATAAAAGCATATGACTCTTAAAATATTAAAAGTCATGGACTATCATTGCATGAGACATAGAACTCAGATTAATCCACATAAAACCATGCACACCAATAAATGTACACTTAAAACACACAATTTATAATGGATTGGGTTTTCCAAATTTGTCTAGAAAGCAGACAGAACAATACTTGGAGTCCGTTGGGTGTTCTTTTGCACATATAGGTTCCCTTTTGTCTGCAATTGTGCCTTTTGGGTCGATGCCCACATTCATGTCCCAGTGGCCTAAGTGGCACTTTCAAAATATCACTGTTTCAGTGGTAGTTGCACTTTCAAAGATCCTGGGCAAGTGAATTCTGTGAATGCTCCAAGCAGGAAACCCCTTTGCTGAAACAGCATCGCTGGCACCAATCAAAGCCATGCTTCTGGCCAGTAGAGTCCTACCCATCTCTATCTTCCTATATGAGCCCATAGGAGACTGGTGATATTTGGGTTCATCTTCGCTGTAGAATTAATGTAGTTTGGCAGTAATATATTGTAATGTAATTTCCTATATACCACAGTATATGATGTTACAGTAGTGTAATTCTTTTATAAATGACTAGCTGTGCCCGGCCACGCGTTGCTGTGGCGTTGTCTGGTGGTGTTGGTGAGAAATTGTTGAGGTAGTGGTGGTACTGAATGTCTGTTGTGTGGTTGTCTTTATTTTTAGTATGCCCACTGAAGTGGATTATATGGCAGTGTGGAGTCAAGATTATCCACTACAAAGCAGATAATATAAGATTCTAAATGGGTTATATTTCAAATATTTCTATCCCGCCCTTCTCACCCGGAGGGACTCAGGGAGGCATGTGGAAGCTGTTTGTAAGGGCCTTGAGTCTACACTGCCATATAATCCAGTTCAAATCAGATAATCTGTGGAAGAGGCCTAAATGAGGCCTATCTGTGCCTGTCCCCTGGGCTGGTGAGGTTGCTAGGAGACCAAGTGGGCGGAGCTTAGCCTTCAAATTGGCAGCAATTGGATAAAAACTATTATTCCTCTCACTGTAATTAGGACTTTATTTTTCTTTTCTTTTTTGTTGTATCAACCTAGAGCCGTGAATGATGGGTTGTGTTGTCAAATTTCGAGGTTGCGGGGCCTGTAGTTTTGTTGTTTTGTCCGCTGCCCTGATGCCATCACTCTTTTATATATATAGAAGGAATTATTAAATATAGGAACCCTGTTGTGCCTTTTGGCCCACCATATAGAAGCCATGGTATCCAAAGGATTTACACTTAACAAAGAAACCACAAGTAAGTATACATATTTTTTTCTTTTTATTAAAAAGCTTTTTTGGAGATCCGAAGATGCAACATTTTGAAGCTTTAGAAGACTGGCAATGGACCTAGCAGCAGTTGTACCCCTCAAACTCTATCGTGTCTAACCCTTTAATAACTTGTATCAATTTAATGATTTCTGTATAACTTGTATCTTTCTTACTGTGTCCTGTATCATTTTCATATATGAAGTATTTATTTTGTGTATATCAAAATGTAACTTGTAGGCTTGCTCAAATAATTCGTTTTCCCCGTTAACCGTTATTAATTCGTTATTTTCGTTTGTTTTGAAGCAATTTTGAAGCATTGGTTGTCCACACGTCTGATATCGCGGTTTCGAATCGCGAGAGGCTGTTTTTCGTTATGTCATCGTTTTCTTCGTTAGGAAAAAAAAGCTTTTGCAAATCACCCAAACCATTCAGGCCCTTTCCTTTTGCCCCTCAGCAAAAGGGGCGTCACGGGCTCAGCCAATGGGAGGGGGCGAGGGGGAAGGAGGCCGAGGAGGAGGAGGAGGAAGACGGAGGGGGGAAATGGCCGCCGCCGCCTCGCCTCAGCTCAGGCCTGGTGTCTCTCTGAGGCGGGAAGGCGGCGGATGGAGCCGAGACCGAGAGAGACAGAGAGGGGCCCGGCAGTGAGGTTTTGACGTCTGTGCGAAGCTAGGCAAGTGGGGTTTATATATCTGTGGAAGGTCCAGGGTGGGAGAAAGAACTCTTGTCTGTGGGAGGCAAGTGTGAATGTTGCAATTGGTCACCTTGATTAGCATTGAATAGCCTTGCAGCTTCAAAGCCTGGCTGCTTCCTACCTGGGGGAATCCTTTGTTGGGAGGTATTAGCTGGCCCTGATTGTTTCCTGTCTGGAATTCCCATTTTCTGGGTGTTGTTCTTTTACTGTCCTGATTTTAGCTTTTCTGTAGCTAAAAATGCATATAAAATTGATTCTATAGGGAGGATAAATGATTGGATTTCAAATCCTACAGCTTGGCTTTCTCTGCCAATAATGGTACCCATCTTGGATATTGTAAGGGATTTTATTATTATTATTATTATTATTATTATTATTATTATTATTAGACCTTGCTCCCAGGAAGGTGCCTTCGCTGTGGCTCCCAACTTATCTATCTATCTACCTTTCCACATATTCTCCACATTGTGTGTATGTGTATGTATATTATATATACATGAGCCCCGATGGCGAAGTGTGTTAAAGCACTGAGCTGCTGAACTTGCAGACCGAAAGGTCCCAGGTTCAAATCCCGGGAGCAGAGTGAGTGCCCGCTGTTAGCTCCAGCTTCTGCCAACCTAGCAGCTTGAAAACATGCCAATGTGAGTAGATCAATAGGTACCGCTCTGGCGGGAAGGTAATGGCACTCCATGTAGTCATGCCGGCCACATGACCTTGGAGGTGTCTATGGACAACACTGGCTCTTGGGCTTAGAAATGGAGATGAGCACCAACCCCCAGAGTCAGACATGACTGAACTTAACGTCAAGGGATACCTTTACCTTTACCTATACACACACACACACAAACACACACACACATATGCAGGGACTATATATATATATATACACAGTATATATCACACACACACCAATTTAACAAAGTTTCAGCCACAAAAACAAAGTTTCTGAAGTAGAACAATGACTTTCACAGTAAAGACAACCCAATTTAACAGGAAATAAGACTTTCAAACCAGGAACAGATTTCTGCAATTATTAAAAAATGGTTTATTATAAAAGCTATGAAAATTCGCCAAAAATCAGAGGATAAGGGAAACGTTCCAAATTTTGGTGAGCTATCAGTGTTAAATGTGTTCTACCACTGTACCAAGTTGGAAGAAGATCACTCAAAAAATGAGGGTGGGAGAGTCCTGTAAAGTCCTCTCCCTCTGTGCTGTTTTTGGGAATTGCGCATGCGCATCCGCCATTAACGAATTAATTTCGAAAATAACGAATTTTCGTTAATTTCGAAAAATTTTGGGGACAAAATTCATAAATAGCAACAAAAACGAAAAACTGCCCCCTCTAGTTTTGAAACGAGTTTAGAATCAAATTTTTCATGGATCGATCAAGCCTAGTAACTTGAAGACAGTCACCTTCTTGTGACCCTGTTGTCATAATCTCTTAGGAACAGGGACTTGGCTAAATCCCACTGGCTATTTCCCAAGCCAGATAACTACTACCAAGACCATTGTGTGTATGATGTGTCAGCCAGATAAGTTCAGGATGTTTGCTCATCTAACCTGAGGCTGAGGGTCTGCAAAAAATGTACAAACATTATTTTTCTTTACTGACAGCCTAGCCCTTGATTGCCCAAGAGCAACACCTTTGTCTCTTGAGTCTTCCACCTTTTGTCTCACATGAAACTGGACCCTTGAGCTAATGAAAAGCTCATCAGCATATCTATGCCATTGTCTTCTCTTGGTCTGCACCCAGTCAATCCCAGTGCAAATCCTAACCTACCTCTTTCCCAGTCAATCAGGGGAGGGAGCGGGAAGTCTGAATAGCTGTCAGAATTGTATAAGAGGTCTTGAATTTTCTGTGAATTCATGCTAGTACCTTTTGAGGAAAATTGCTTCTGCTTGCATCTTTTTTGGATAAATTGTATTAAACCTCTATGGCATTGTCTTTATTTATTATTTATTTATTGACAGTATTTATATTCCGCCCTTCTTTCTCACCCCGAAGGGGACTCAGGGCAGATCACATTATGTACATACAGGGCAAACATTCAATGCCCATAAACACATCGAACCGAGACAGAGACAGAGACAACAGACAGACAGACGCAGAGGCAATTTAACCTTCTCCTGAGGGGATGATCGATTCTAGCCACAGGGGGGAGCAGCTGCTTCATCATCCACTCTGACGGCACTTCCTCATTCCAAGTCGTAAATTAGTTAAACTTGCCTCCCCACTTTTATAAGTGGTACCTTATTTCCTACTTGATAGATGCAACTATCTTTCAGGTTGCTAGGTCAGCAACGAGCAGGGGCTCTATTTTATTTTTAATTGACGGGTGCTCACCCCGCCACGGGCTGGCCTCGAACTCATGACCTCATGGTCAGAGTGATTTATTGCAGCAGCTGTTTACCAGCCTGCGCCAATGTCTTCGATATTGTTAGTATGATTTTTCATCCTGGCCTATCTGGTTTCGCATATTCTCACCAGGCACGGACTCTTTAACCATGGTCCTAGCCTAACCATTAAATAGTCAATTGATAACTTTCTGCAGTAACTTGACAAAGTGGGATTACAGAGGCAACAAAAAAATCCCCAAATATGCAACAGCTTTCAAAACAGAAAGGAATTGCAGCTCCATGCACTCAACTGCAACTGGAAAAAAATGACTTGCATTGGTTTTTCCCATCCCCATCTGCTTGCCCCATGTGAAAAATCCCCAAAATCTCATTCAGAATACAAGGAAGGATGCTGATCACCCAATAAATATTAGCCTTTATGGCTGCCAACCCTTTCCCTCAAATGCATGGACGGAAAGACAGTGAGGGGCTGCAACAAAGCCAGGCTTCCTTTTCCTACTGCATTTTGAAAATTGATTCAAATCCTCACAGAGCACTTTCTTGTGTGTTTCCTCCATTTAGATCCACTCGGCTCTTTATTCCAAGCCTCTCCCCACTTTAAAGGCCACCCAAACCCACACGCCTTGTCTCACTCTGCTGCCTGACATCTCGGTCATTTTCCAGGTGCAACGGATGGGCAAACTGTGCTTCGGATGAAGGCAGAAAACAGCAGCAGATGTAGCAGGATTGCAAAAGAATATTAAAAAGGGAAGGGCTGGGCAGAGCTTTTATTAAAACTGGTTGCTTAGAAACCATCCTTGGGGTTCTCCTCTTTGGCACAAGTGGACGCTCCTTCCTTGGAGGCTTTTAAGCAGGGGCTGGATGGACATCTGTCAAGGATGCTTTGATTGTGCTTTTCCTACATGGCACAAGGTGGTTGGACTAGATGGCACCTGAGGTTTCTTCCAACTCGATTATTCTTTGATTCTGAGAAGACATCTCAGAAGGTCCCTTCTCTCCTCAGGAATTGCTCTCAAAGGCTGGCTGGATCTCCACTGCTCTATATCCCAATATCTGAGTATTTGCTTTGAACTGGATTATATTAGTCTACACACTCAGATAATCTGGGATCAGATTCTGGGATACAGGGCAGTGTAACTCCAGCCCCAGTTGCACCAATGCTGCTCCAACAGGAAAGAGTTCATTCAATTCAGTATTTGGATTGAATAAATGGAGAACTGGGTGTGCATACGATCACTTGGTTTCAGAATCAGCGCAGACCACAAGCTGAACCCGAGCCAGGAATGTGATGCTGCACATTCTAGGTTGCATCTAATAGGAGGGTTGTATCTGGAGGGAGGTTTCAATATCTGAAAGGATGCCACATTGAGGAGGAAGCAAGCTTGGCTTCTGCTGCTCCAATAAGACACAATGGAGCAATGAATTGAAACTGCAGGAAAAGATCAGAAGAAGGAACATTGAGAGGGACATAGGAGTCTTAGTGGGCTACAAGCTGAACATGAGTGAATGATGTGATGCAGTAGCTAAAACGGCCAATGCAATTCTAGGCTGCATTCATAGGAGGATAGTGTCCAGATTGAGGGAAATATCGGTCCTCCTCTCTCCTGCTCTGGTCAGACCTCCTCACTTGGAAAAATAGGACTGAGTCCAGTTATTTATTTATTTATTTATTTATTTATTTATTTATTTACAGTATTTATATTCCGTCCTTCTCACCCTGAAGGGGACTCAGGGCGGATCACATTGCACATATAAGGCAAACATCCAATGCCATAACATAGAACAGAGACAGAGACAGATACAGGCACGGGCTGGCCTCGAACTCATGACCTCTTGGTCAGTGATTTGTTGCAGCTGGCTGCTAACCAGCCTGCGCCACAGCCCGGCCTGGGCAAAGCAATTCAAGCTGGAGATGGACAATAGAATTGTGCGTGCAACCCCTTTTCCTTTGTTACGTTTGTTATTTTGTTACTTTCATTCCTTCGTGAGCACGTAACGGGAAGCCCCATCCCTGTATGAAAATCAGCAAAACACAAAAGCAAGCAGGAACCAATCCTGGCTCCTCGCCTGTTCTTCACGAGCAGCCTCCTTGCCTTGGAGAGTGTGTGTGTGGCATGCAGCCAGCCTGCAACTGAGTGCCTACTCTAGAGTAAGAAACAAAACTTGCTTCTTTGCCTTGGGGAGCGCCTCTTCTCTAAAGTAGAGAAACAGGTAAGAAGCCTCCTTAAAGCATGCCAGTGCCTGCAGCTGAGCACATCTCCTCTAGAGTAGAGAAACAGGTAAGAAGCCTTCTTAAAGCATGCCAGTGCCTGCAGCTGAGCACCTCTCCTCTAGAGTAGAGAAACAGGTAAGAAGCCTTCTTAAAGCATGCCAGTGCCTGCAGCTGAGCACCTCTCCTCTAGAGTAGAGAAACAGGAAAGAAGCCTTCTTAAAGCATGCCAGTGCCTGCAGCTGAGCACCTCTCCTCTAGAGTAGAGAAACAGGAAAGAAGCCTCCTTAAAGCATGCCAGTGCCTGCAGCTGAGCACCTCTTCTCTTGAGTAGAAACAGCTGAAATGCCTATGATGGGAAGGGGAACCTGGGAAGTCCCCCCCTAATGGGCTGATAGAAAACGGATCTTTCGGCACCCCAGAGCGAAAACAGATATCCACCCTCCCAATTTTGGGCGGCTCCCAAAATCAGACTGGGGCCCCCACCAAAATCCTGGACAAAAATGGATCAAGGTTTACCCTGAAAGCACAACCCTAATGGATAAGATAGAAGAGGTAAAGCTTTTCCTGTGCACATAAGGTGTTTAAAGTGGTTTGTAGCCCTTCCACTGAATTAGCACAGACTACATTGTCATCAGCATATTAGAATTCTGTTGTTATGGAAAAATAGTGAGAAGTGAGGCTGGTTGCTGAAACTGATGAATAAATGGGCATCTGATCAGAGAGACCTCACTGCTTTTGCCTTCCAGGTGCAAACATTTCCCAATGGAAGAAGTGAATATTTTGTCTGATGCAGAATGTGTCTCCTTTCGTTCAAGGCTTCGGTGTGCAACAATGTGAAGCCATGAAGAACATTCTTACACATGAGTCCAGTTGTTTGACTTTGTCTTTCAAGCCCAAACTATCACTATCCCATCCCAAAAATAGGTTTACGCTGACATCTTGGTCAATGTATTGTTGTGTCAATTAATGCTTTCAAACACCATTTAGTCCCCTTCTACATTGCCATATAATCCAGATTATGAAAGCAGATGATCCACATTATCTGCTTTGAATTGTATTATCTGACTCTACACTGCCATATAATTCAAAGCGGATAATCTGGATTTTATATGGCAGTGTATATGGCAGAGATACATTTCCCTTCATTTCTCAGTTGTGCGTTTTCTGAAGGAGAGACCGGGATGCCTTTTCTCAGAAGGAGGAGAATATTTATGACCGTTCTTGGCCTCCTGCTTTTCCTCCGATGCTTTTGGGACCATCGGGGCAGCTCTTGTCGGAGAGACCGTCCTTCCATATATCTGAAAGCAAACAAGGCCCCATTTTTCAGTCTATTGCTTCAAGCCAACCTTATCGGCAGCTTATCTTTGTCTACCTTTTTCTGTTCCGCCGCATCAAGGGACCTTGCCTGTTTCTGAGTAAAATGTCATTATAGCTATCAGTTTTCAACTGAATACCAAAGGCATAAATGTTTAATACAGCCTTGTCTGGCAGCCAGACAGAAAAACGGCTAAAGGGAGCTCGAGGAAGAAGATATTGCGGTGTTAGCTTAAGAGCGGGGGAGAAGGTTGTGTTTTTGCAAAAAAAGGAAATGCTGCTTGAACCCCACATCAGTTTGGAGAAGGAACACCAGTGCGTGATGCTCTTGGAAGATGCTGCAAGTACCTTGGAGAGCATCTACACCAGGCATGGGAAAACCTGGGCCCTCCCTCCATGTTTATTTATTTTATTTTATTTTTATTTATTTACAGTATTTATATTCCGCCCTTCTCACCCCGAAGGGGACTCAGGGCAGATTACAATGAACACATATATGGCAAACATTCAATGCCAACAGACAAACAACAAACATTAGACAAACTCAGAGGCATTTTTAACATTTTTCCAGCTTCACGATTCCGGCCACAGGGGGAGCTGTTGCTTCACCGTCCAGTAGTGGCTGTACTTCCTCATTCCTTTCCTCGTGTTTTGCTGGCAGTTTTATGGTGTTGCAAATTAGCCTCCCGCATAAAGCGTCCCTAAATTTCCCTAATTGACAGGTGCAACTGTCTTTCGGGGCTGCATAGGTCAACAGCAAGCCGGGGCTATTAATGGTCGGAGGCTTAACCTGACCCGGGCTTCGAACTCATGACCTCTCGGTCAGTAGTGATTTATAGCAGCTGGTTACTAGCCAGTTGCGCCACAGCCCGGCCCTGTTTTGGACTTCAACTCCCACCATTCCTTCCTTTTCCCCCTCAGCTGCTTTGTCAACAGTGGTTGAATGGACATCTGTCAGGAGTGCTTTGATTTCTCTTTCTGCCTGGCAGAAAGGGTTGGACATGATGGCCTTTGGGGATCCCTTCCAGCTCTATCATTCCATGGAGCCCCATGGCACCCCACATCTTAATGTATTTGACTTCTGTTCCACCTTTCACCCAAGCCTCGGACTCGATGCCTCTCATCAGTTTGAAGCAGGGACAAATGAAAGCAAGTAAAGCCGGGTGCGGATGGAGACAAACTTAATGCCGTAATGCTAGAGCACAAATTAAAGGATTAGCTGAATTAAGCAGCACATTTACAAGAAACGCCGTGCAGCACTTGGGCACTATCAAAAGAACAGTTGTAATAACACAGGATTTCAAGGTCCTGAATGAAGAATAAAGGCTTTGACCTACAGAGATGCAGTGCTGCTCTCAACCGGCTGAGTTAAGTGGAGATTGCGGATTAGAGAATCACAACGCAGTGCTGCTGGATGCCGGCAAACACAGGTGAACACTCACAGCAACCCAATGATTCCGGCCATGAAAGCTTTTGACAATACATATGGGAAATGCACAGTTTTACTGTGCTGTGCATGTTTGCATTGGATTCACATACAAAACTCAGCTGAATGTGGACGTTCTGCAGCAGGCAAAATCTTCTGAGCCCCTTAAGGCTCGTCAAATGCCAACTCTCCTCATTTGCTGGGGTTGGAGGCACAGGGCCCTCTGCGAAAGTGGAAAACCACCAATAAAGACATTGCTGTATTGTCGAAGTCTTTTATGGCCGGAATCACTGGGATGTTGTGTGCTTTCCGGGTTGTATGGCTGCGTTCTAGCAGCATTTTCTCCTGATGTTTTGCCTGCAAAACATCATGAGAGGATGCTGCTAGAACACGGCCATACAGCCTGGAAAACACACAACACTCCAAAGAAATTGTTTTTTGATATTTTTAATATATATTTTTATTGAAGTATTATCTTATAAGATAGAGTAAATTAACATCAAAAGAGAGAGAACATTTGATTGTATAGAACAGGGGTCCCCAAACTAAGGCCCGGGGGCCAGATGCGGCCCTCCAAGGTCATTTACCTGGCCCCCGCCCTCAGTTTTATAATATATTTTTATATCATTTTAAATAATATAATATATTATATATACATATAATATTGATAAAATATACATACAACATAATATTAATAATACCATATAATAATATTAATTATATGATATATATCTATATATATAAAAGAGTGATGGCATCACGGCGATGGACAAAACAACAAATCTACAGCTCCCCCAAACTCTAAAATTGGCAACGCAATCCATCATCCCCGCCTCCAGTAAGATACAACATAATCAAACAAAAAACACAATCACAACACCAAAAAAACACAACAGGCAATCTGCGCACGCGCAGAAACACAGTCCTCCCAACTCTTTCCGCGCGCGCGCACACACACAGAACCGTTCCCCTCCCTCCCTCTCTTGCACCTCCTCCACCGCCGAAGCCAGGGACTCTGCAGGAGAAGGCACATCTCCGCCTCACGAGGCTGAGCTCCCCATCCTCGAATCGGGAGTTCTACTCCAAAACACCCGGAGGGCCTAAGCCGACCCTTCCCTGCCCTCACCTCTCGCCTGGAAAACAAAAAGGTCCCTCCCTCGGGACCTTCCTGGTTTTTGGCGCCAACACTGTCATTGCCGCGCCAGGCACTTCTGGGAAAGCGAGTCCTGCCTCTCTCCCTCTGTGTGGAGGGGCAGCCTTTCCCACCCCTTTCTCTTCCTCTCGGGCCTGCAGCGGCGGACGAGCACCACGTTGCCCGCCTTCCTGGCCCGGTTCCCCTCCTCCTCCTCCTCGCCGCTGCTCAGGCCTCCTCCTGTCCTCCGCGGGAAGAACATGGAGGCCGGCATCGGGAAGCGCGGAGGCGGGGAGGAAGCCGCGACGCCCCAGGCCTGCGCCTCCACTGGAGCCCGCTCTTGCCTGGCCTACAACCCACCACCACACCGGCGCCACCTCCGGTAGGAGGGGAAGGGCCGGGATGGAGGGGCAAAGGGGAAGGGCAGACCTCACCCCGCCACGCCTCCCGCCTGGCCCCTGAGCACGTACAGAGCGCCTTCTCCTCTTCTCTTATTTACCCTTTTCCAGGGCCCGGGGGATGGCGCAAACGCCTTCCTTGCAAAATTATAAATATACAGTAGAATCTCACTTATCCAACATAAACATCCCAGCACAACATTGCATAACTGAATATGTTGGATAATAAGAACGGATTCAGGAAATCCCAATTAAACATCAAATTAGGGAATCATTATACAAATTAACCACCAAAACATCATGTTATACAACAAATTTGACAGAAAAAGTATCACAATTTAAAACACTGAATACACAAAAATTGACTACTAAAACGCAGACTACATTGGATAATCCAGAACATTGCATTAACAAATGTTGGATAACTGAGATTCTACTGTAAGATGAAATAATTACTGTGGTGCAGTAATACACAACAATATAATCTCTACAATCACAACACTAAATAAACAACACCACTCTGAAAACGGGAATTCCAGACAGGAAACAATCAGGGCCAGCTAACACCTCCCAACAAAGTATTCCCATCGCCAAAGTCTGGGAAATCCTCTGTTTTCTGAGGGTCACAGACAGTAGAAGCACATAAAATATCACACACAACACCACTCTGAAAACAAGGAAATTCCAGAGAGGAAACAATCACGGCCAGCTAACACCTCCCAACAAAAAATTCACTCAGGGAGGAAACAGCCAGGCTTTAAAGCTACAAGGTCATTACATGCTAATCATTTTTCCTAATTGCAGCATTCATACTTCCCTCCAACAGACAAAAACAATCAAAAATATTGTATATTCACAACCTTACGAAAATAATACCCCTGATGGTGCAGCGTGTTAAAGCGCTGAGCTGCTAAACTTCTGGACCGAAAGGTTGCAGGTTTGAATTCGAGGAACAGACAGAGCCCCCACTGTTAGCCCCAACTTCTCCCAACCCTAAAGTTCAAAAACATTCAAATGAGAGTAGATGAATAGGTACCACTCCAGCGGAAAGGTTACGGTACTCCATGCAGTCATACCACATGACCTTGGAGGAGTCTACGGACAACGCCAGCTCTTCAAGCTTACAAATAGAGATAACCACTAACCCCCAAAGTCGGACACGACTGGACTTAATGTCAGAGGAAAACGTTTACTCTTTACCTTAACTACCACCAATTCCTCAATACTTTATTTCCCATACCACCAGACTTCGCCACAGCAACGCGTGGCCGGGCACAGCTAGTTACATATAATATTACAGTATAGTGGTATAGTTCAATATAGTAATATATAATGCTAATATTGTGCTATGCTACTAATATAATATATTGTATGTACATACAGCTGCTCTGAGTCCCCTTCGGGGTGAGAAGGGCAGGATATAAATGTAATAAATAAATGTAGTAAATGAATAAATAAATAATTTTAGACTTAGGCTCTCCCAAAGTCTGAAACGACTTGAAGGCACACAACAACAACAATCCTAATTAACCTGACTATCTCATTGGCCAGAAGCAGGCCCACACATCCCATTGAAATCCTGATAGGTTTATGTTGGTTACAATTGTTTTCATTTTTAAATATTGTATTGTTCTTTCATTGTTGTTGTTGTTTTGCACTACAAATAAGACATGTGCAGTGTGCATAGGAATTTGTTCGTTTTTTTTTTCCAAATGATAATTCGGCCCCCCCACAGTCTGAAGGATTGTGGACCAGCCCTCTGCTTTAAAAGTTTGAGGACCCCTGGTATAGAAAGTAGGAATACTGCGATTAAAAAAGGATCAAAAAGGGAGAGAGAAAAAACCTCAACAAAGCTAAAGTGTCCATATTTATATAAAAAAATAAAAAAATAAATCTGAATAAATGACAATATAAAAATTCAAAAGTACTTGGCAAAGAAACACACCAAAAAGCAAAAGCAAAAAAGCATTAGCACTGGCATTAAACACTTCGAGTAAAATCGCTAGGTTAGAAGCAGCTGACATTGGTAATGTTCTAACAAAGAACTGCCAAAAACTGTTAAAGTTAAACTAAACAATCATTTAGTTGTTTTGTTTTAGCTGACAGAAAATTCTTCTAGGACTATATGGATCTTCTAGCATGATTGCATGGGCAGCTAAAGCTGCAAACAGAAGGAACATGTACAAGTCTTGGAAGGACCCAAGGACTTCAATAGAAGCTGAGATAGACCTCATTGGTTGCTCAGAGCCCTTGGCTGCAACCTTTCCTGGACAGGAATAAATTACCACAACTCGGTTCCAGCACAGGGATCTCCAGGATTAGACTACCCCCATGTGTTCCTCCTGGGACTGCCCTTGGAGATAGCACCAAGAGAATTGGGAAGGCTGGGGGACCTTCTTGGTGGCATCTCCTGGGCTTTGAAACTTCCCCCTTAAGAGGTTCTACCTCCAGACAAAGACATCCCTGTATGTGTGGGTTTTAGTATGTAATGCACACAAAAGTGTTTTAATCTTGGTTTAATGGGTTTAATTTGGTTTAATGGGTAAAATGTGATACAGCCATCCCTCTACACTTGCTGGGGTTAGAGTCTTGGGAAAATAGGGCAACAACCCTCAATAACGCAACATGGCCATGATCCATCCCCTTTGCAAGTGCTGGATCTATGTGGGCAGCAGACTGGCTCAGTTTGGCCTGCTGTCTACAGTTATCCCAAATTGCAGGGCATTTCTGGAAATTAGAGTGACTCCATAGCATTCCCTGACTTTGCATCAATGTTAATCTGTTTTACTGTACATAACGGACCAGAAGTCTCTTAAGTTCATCTGCTGGACCAACCAAGGCTTTGGGGGCAATGAAGACGAACCCATAGAATCATGAAATCATTAGATCATGGAGTTGGAAAGGACTGAGAGGTCAGACCAATCCATTCCTGCAAGTGAGGTCCGACCAAAGCCCAATTTGCCAGCCATACAATTCTGATGATGATGATGATGATGATGATGATGATGATGATGATGATAATAATAACAACAACTTTATTTTCCTATCCTGCCTCCATCTCCCCGGGAAGACTCGGGGTGGCTAACACAGGGCAAAGTCCAAAGTCAATAAAACAGAGTAAAACAGATAAAATAGCATCAAGTAATAAAAACACAATAAAATTAGACATCAACACAAATGCAATATAATAACAATAAAAACCAATTTAAAAACATGACATAATGAAATAGAAAGCCTGCCTATTTGGAGAATGGGGTAAAATAGGACGGCAGTTGAAGCCAAAGTGCAATGATATATTTTATGGTGCCTTTTGGGGCGAAGAGGACAAAGTGCTTCAAACTGAGGCACTCTCTTCTGTTCCTCATTCATTTCCATTTCAGCTTCCCTCCTTCCATTGGTTCTTCTGGGGGGAAAGTAAAGTTTTGCAAAGTTTCTAGTTCCCATAGTAACGTAAGTTTCCTTCCTGCACCTCCGTTGCTCATTCGGGGGCTGACCAATTGTATTTTCCGTGACCTTTTGAACCACCTACCAGCAAGAATAGACTCTGAAACTCCAAAGAGCCCAATCTCCAAACAAAAGGAAAACATCTTAGAATTTTAGACAAATGCAACATGGCCGAACGCTTTCAGGCCTGCATGCTTCTGAAAAAGATATATTATCCTCCTTGAAGTTAGTGAGTTGCTCATTGGAAAGTCCATGGGAGAATGTATTTCCTGTGGCACCGAGCCAAGAGCAGCAATTACTTTTGGCTGGAAGGGGATCATTGGATGGCAGAACTTGGACGGAGTTGGAAGTGGCTTCTAGCGTTGCCTCCTTCCCGGCATTATGCATGGCAAAGGGCAACCGTGGCATCACTGGAGTCTTACACAGGTTCATGTAGGACAACAACTGGATGGTTTTCTTCGATCTGGAAAGTTTACCCTCAGCTTTAGTTTGTAGAAGTAGCAGAGCAGGCAGATGATAATATGTTGCAACGGCTGGGAAAGCGGAAGAAGGCTGCGGTAGAGGAGAAGCCACCGGTCATCGGATTAATTCATGCCACTGGATCAAAACCTCCTTCTGTCAAGACTGTGTGTTGATCAGTTGTGCTCAGGCATCTTCCAAGAAAAAATAAATTAAATTAAAAGTCGCATGGTGGTCAGGAAGTGGCAACGGGGGCAGGACTGTTGAAATCTGGAAGCCCCTCGTGGTACTATTCTGTGCACTCTGCACCTGGACCTTGTGGTCATGGCCCTGGACTAGTGCAATCAACCATTTGATGGATGATTTGAGTCACAGACTGGCACATGGGCAATGGATATGGATTCAGCCACTCTACCTTAAGGTTCTTGGCAGTTGAGTAGTCCGGCAGCTGTATCCACAACTGAGCAGCCCCTTTTAGGATCCATTCTGCTCACCCCGTACAGTGTGTGATCAATATGATGCAAGGAATATGATTGGGGCCTATAGAGGATTCCCTCAGGCAGGAAGAAGGCAGGCCTTGAAGCTGGCAAGGCCACTAATGTTAATCAAGGTGATTAATTACAACATTCACAGTGACAATAAATCTATTCTCATCATCATCATCATCATCATCATCATCATCATCATCATCGTTTAATTACTTATTAATCGCCCTCCATCCACGATGCTCTAGGCGATTTACAAGATAAAATTGTAAAGGATAAAAATACATACATACAAATATTAATAAAATTAACATAGATTAAAAGCTCTAGTAAAGAGCCAGGTCTTGAGTGCGAGGGTGAAAGGCCCTAACTCACGCATGGCTCTCATCTAGGCATTCCATAGGCAGGGGCAGAAACAGAAAAAGCTCTGCGCCTGGTCCTTTCCAAGTGCACTTCTCTAGGACCCGGTATGTAAAGTAAGTCTCGTTGGGATGGTCGTTGCGACCTCCGATGATGGGAGAAGGAGAGACGGTCCCTAAGATACGATGGGCCCTAGCATCAGAACTAGCATCTTATATAGACCACGGTAATCAGTGGGAAGCCAATGCAGATGCTGCAGCACTGGTGTTACGTGGCATTTCATGGGTGTTCTTGTGAGTAGCCTGCCTGCCGCATTCTGAACAAGACGGAGCTTTCGGGTCGTGGACATCGGAAGGCCAACATACAGGGCGTTGAGTGTATTCTAATTCTAAGAGATCCATGTGCGTGACAACGTGGGTTACTGCAGTGGGCGGCACCAGCCTGATGGATGGCACTGCCCTCCTCTTCTACTTATGGTCTTTTGTGGCCAAGACTCACCTCCTTTGTCACTGGAGGAGACTAAAAAGCGATACTAGAAATACATTGCGTTGGAGAGGAAGCATCATCGCTCCTTTGAAGTGGTGCCATAAAGCCCAACGTGGAACAAGCAGTTGTTGTATATACACAAGGTCTACAGAAAGCCATTTGTTTGGGACAATCAAAGGGATTTTGGAGGAAGCAATAAGCGCCTATTTCCTGGGGGGCAGTGTTGGTATGGATAGGAAATTGAATCTTTCCCGCAGTCGTACAAAAGGTTTGTGTGTATGATTTATGAACCCATGAGCCACCGGGCATAGAAGCCTTTATAAGAATGATTCTGTAGAGCTCCTCAATTCTGACAAGGAATGTTATGCGTTAGCTGGACCTCCTGATGTTAACTGTATTACTTGAGGATAATAAGGCTTTCCCCGAGACTGCCAGAAACTCTGACAAGAAGAAACCGTAAAAGAAAAGCCTCCGGTTTCTACTCTGGAATATATTTCTCTAATGATGGAGCTGCGGAGAAGAGAGAGGCCCCAGTGGCCTTCCTTTGGAGGGAACGTACTGCCGCGGGTCAAGCTGGCTGCACAAAGTCACAGCGTGCGCACGAGAAAGGCTTTGGAGCAGGTCCCTTTCCCAGAAAGTAATGAGGGAACCTGGGACCAAGAAGAGTTCGACCTACAACGTGCCTTTGTCTTGAACAGAAAGGAAGGCTTCAGAACCAGGGCGGAATTGCTCCTGTCAAGTGTGTTTTGGGATGGCTTTGTTCTCCCGGCATAATGGCATAAACATTGCACCGGGTAGGAGGAAGCGGCTCCGTCCCGCTTGTTCTTCCAAGGAGACAAATTAAACCCCCAAGCCATGTGTTCCAGCAAATGTGAACAAGATGCCAGGTGGGCCTCTTGTTGTGGCGGGAGGTCTCTCCAGAATCCTGATTTGTTTTTGCTTCTGTTCAAGGCCGAGTGCATTTTGTGTGAGAGTTATTTTTAGCCAAGCAGAAGAGCTAGGAAGGCAACTTGGGGACAGGAATTGGAGTTACACACCCAATGTGCCACACAACCACTGTGCCGATTGGAAGCATTGTACAACTGAACACAGGCACCAAATGTGCAACCAAATGCTCATGTGCATAATGTATGCACTTCTGCAGTGGTACTGCACACTCTTGCCTCACAGCCTGTGACCAAATGAGGCTGTGTCACATCAGATGTTCAGCATAGCCATAGCTCTGGACCTCAAAGGGCTTGTGCAGAAATAAAACACCAACAAGATTCTGACCACAAAAATAGAAATAACGATGCACATTTAAGGATACATGAGTATAACAGAGACAGAAAAGGATGGAGTGGTTGTATTTGTTTTCACAGCCTTGGAAATATGGCTTTCCATTTAATTAGGTGTGGTCAGCTGAAGCAAGGTTTGTTGATACATCTACTCTGCAAAATTAATGCAGCTTGACACCACTTTAATGTGCAATGTGCATAAGTATACGTATTAGAGATGTGCGCAAATTTTTTTCCTTCATTTCATTCATGTTGTCGTTTTGTGTCGACTGTTTGTCTACACAAAATGACAGATGACATTTTCATATGAAACGCTAGGTGACACGATAAGGAAAGCCGCTCAGTCATCATGCTGACTTTCATTTTCTGCCACTTGGCCTCCATGGCTGCAATTCACTTCCTCATGTGTCAGAGAAGGAGGCGGGAAGGGGGTGATCCTTGGCCAATCAGAGGCCAAGGAATCACTGAAGTGGGCTGTGCAGGGAGTGTATATAAGGGGAGGGCTGCACCCAAAAGAGCCAATTGCTGCCGTTGCTGGGCTGTGGGATAGCTGGGTTTTGCTGCTGCTGTGACTGTCTCCGCTTGGGCTGGGCTTGTGTTGGCTTGCTTGGCTGGCTTGCTTTTGTATGCCTTCTTGCCTCTGGTGAGGTCACTAAGTTAGGAGACTACTGAGGATTAGGGGTTTTTTTGGGGAGGGATTTGGGGTTAGTTGGTGGGCTAAAAGGGGTCGATATGCCCTCAGTGTGTGGTGATTTTCACCCGTCTAGCCCTAAATCTGAGCGGGGGGGGGGGGGCGGCTGAAGCCCTCCCATTGCCGCCAATGGCATGAAAATTTTCGTGTTTTTTGTTAGTGAATGAAAATTTCTGTCATATAGGCAGCCCATTTTCATTAGCAGGACACAAATACGATAATGAAATGACACGAATGAAACTACATGAAGACAAACAGCAATTTCACATGAATGCACAACACTAATACATATTGCTTGTTAGTTAGTTGTAGTTTTGTAAGATCTTTTGCCTACTCTGCCAAAGATTGCTGGTGCCTGAACAAATTACATGTCCCAAGATCCCATAGCATTGAGCCATGGCAGGTAAAGTGGTGTCAAACTGCATTAATTTGACAGTGTAGCTACAGCCAGAGTCTAGGGTATCTGGCTGCAGAGGGATCTTGTAGCAGCTACACTGCTGAGAAGACTTTGGAAAATGACAACTCCCAGCATTCCATAGCATGGAAATGTCAAAGTGGTGTAAAACTGCATTTATTTTGTAGTGTGGATACAGCCTGAATCAGAGTAGACTCATTCAATGAAATGTTGACTGGTGGACCAATTGCTTGTAACAACGATAGGATGTAGGTACATGTTGCTCTTGTTGAACTCTGCTGACACAGCTGTGAATTGAATATTTCTGCTGCACAGTGGCCGAAATGGTCTAACGATCCATGAAAGGGAATGATGCCAATGGGATCCAGCGCTTATCTTCCCACCATGTGAGGGGCATATATCCTATTCTTATCTAGTCATTCTTCATTTCTTCCTTCCTTATTGAAGTGTTCGTGTTTGGTTGTCAAGACAGAGACGCTGACTCCACATCTCCCAAAACCCTCCAAGGAGGAAGAGGCAGAAATAGAAATCGAAGCCATGACAGCTGCAGAGGAAAGAAGAAAGGCACATTGGTGGCGCAGAGTGATTGATCGGTCAGGCACATGACAACTCTGGGCCTCCTGCAACCGTCCATAGGGTCCCTCGGTTACAGAGGAGTCTTTCCTGGGGCCCCTTTGACAGGATGCAAGGCTTGTATGTTGCACGTGTAAATATGCTCCGGAGCAGGTGGCACATTCAAAGTGCACCACCCGCGCTATCAAGAGAGAGACACATCATGGAGCTTTGAATTGTGCTCGCAACATACTGTAGCCAGGGGATGGCTATATTTTAAATATGAGTAATTGCTCTCTCTGGAGCTCCAAACGGGGGCCAATTCCCTCTCCCCGGGACTCTCCTCACTCTTGGTGATCGGTAATTGTTTCTGCAACGAACAAGAAGATGGGAGCAGGGAAGGGGGAGAGGAGCAAAGCAGGCAGGAAAGGAAGGAGTGGAACAAATGAGGCAGATAGTAATGAAGCGTGTCAGAATGCTTAGTTAGTGCTGCTTGGATCAAGGGAGTAAGAAAAGTGCAGAGGGAGGCTATCACCTCCATGGATTGGAGGCGCCAATGGATGTGAGTCCATGGCAAAGACAGGCCTCCTCCCTCCTGGTCGGAGCCAATGGAAAAAGGCAGCCACACCAAAACTTTGTAACAAACTTACAGATGGGACAATGGTGTCTCTCTGGGAAGCCCACATTGGCTTCAGGAAGAGAAGGAAGTAGAGCTGTGCAATTCGGTTAAACCCTGTGCTGTTTTTGGTGTCTGGATTTCAATGGCTGCCCCGATCTGTTTTTGGGAGCTTCCCGAATTCAAAAGAGCAAAATTCCATTTTTTGATCCGGCAGCTGAAAGATCCATTTTCACTCTGGGAAGATCCGACCCATTGGCGGCAATGGCGGAGCTTCCCAGGCTCCCTTTTCCATCGTTTTTAGGGTATCGGTCTTAAGAAACCACCTATTCTGGGGTCCTTTCATCTAATATCTTTCATCTAGACATGGGTTAAGGCATCGGACTTGAAAAGCCACCTTTTCTGGGATAGTTTTTCTTTCTATCATTTAATAAGACCTGGGTTAAAGGCATTAGATTTAAGAAACCACCTTTTCTTGGAGTGTTTCTCCTTCTATTCTTCAATATCACCTGGATTAAGGCATTAGACTTGAGAAATCACCTTTTCTGGGATTGTTTCTCCTATTCTTCAATAAGACCTAGGTTAAAGCCATCAGATTTAAGAAACCACCTTTTCTGGGATTGTTTCTCCTTCTATCCTTCAGTATCACTTGGGTTAAGGCATCAGACTTAAGAAACCACCCTTTCTGGGATGGGTTGCTCTCAATGCCCTTTCAATGAAGCTGAGTTAAGGCACCCTTTTTAAACATGTATTTTAATGGGAGCCACTCAACCTGAAGGAGAATTAGCCATACTTTAAAAAAGATATAAATTACTTCTTCATTTTATGGCAGCTTTAGAAATAATATGTCCTCTACCCCACATGTGAAGCTTGCATCGGGTGAAGGGCACCATTGGCGGCAGTTTCTTAAGTATGTAGAAAGTAAAGGCTTGTTTATTTCTACTTGAGTCAAAAAGCAAGCCAAGCCATGCAGAGCTACAAGCAGCACTGAGAATTTAGTTCATCAGCGGACTGGAACACGATCTGTAGCCAAATGAAACTGAAAGTAGCCGTGGTTGGCAGCCAAAAAAGAAAGGGCAACAGTGCCCATGCAATTACGGTTGGCCAAATGTGCCGAAAGAGCTGAACCAGCTGGAGCACATTTTGAAAAAGTGGATCCATGCACAGCCCGAGAAGGAAGGCTCTTGTGGATCTGTGGTCTCATTGATCCAGATGCTGGGCAACCAGTGACAGGACTGTATTATCCAGTCCTATATGCACTGTCAATATGAGATAAAGACTGTGTACTAGATGGATGGGCCTTTTGAGCTTTGATGGAAGGAGCGATAGTGAAGGAGAGAAGGAATGTCACAAGGATCAAAGGAACTCAAGATTTTCCCATCAGAAATCCAAAGAGAACAGGAATGGGAAGATGTTTGGATGACCTAGACAATGAAGGAAAAGACCACAAAGAGGTGTAATATATATTGTTATTTTAGTTCTTGAACTATTTGAATCATGCTTGCCAGTTCCGACATGAGCAGGGATATAGTAGCTGGTTCCCTTTTTCCTTAAATCCAGCTTTTCTGAGGGGGCTTTGGGATTGTGTTCTGCTGCCTGGAGATGGAACTGCTTCAAGGGGTAGGCATGGAAATACCAGACCAGAAAGATCAGCCATTTTGGGGGCATTTTGCAAGAGAATGCTGGAGAATATTGGTGTCCACAAAGGATCTTTAAGATGGGACAGGAATCCAGAAAGTCTCCTGCCTTGGTTGATCTCAACTGAGTTCCTGCTCTCCCCACCTTTCTTCCAATACGGGACCCAAAGCAGCTTGCAATGCAAGTCAAAATGAAAGAGCCAGAGAAACACATCTACAGTATAGTAGATTAAGTGGTCAACACAATTAAAACATCGATTTTAAACGACTAAGAACATGTCCAACACACTGTATAAGCTACAGAATATTATTTGCAACACGACATTAAGCGCCAAAGGCCTCTCCAACTAGAAAGTGATTAGCTACAAGGAAAAAGAAAACAATTGTGGGCCAGACAATGCTACTGTCAGGTGGATCCTGTATGACTCTCCCTCCCAATTTGGTCCCATCTGAACATGTGATCAGCAGGCCATCTATTCTGTAATCCAAGCCTTTGATAAGGATCCTGAATATCCCTGAACGGCCCAGGATGGACCCTCTTTATGGTCCCCAAATAGCCCCCTTTTCTCTCCAGCGGGAAGAAGAAAGAGGAATGCAAAGAGCTATGAACGACTGAGGTTCTTCTAGGCAGGGGGGAAATCTTTTGATCCCACCGCTGCCACCAATTGTAAAGATGTTTTATTTAAAAGCTGCCACCAAAAGTAAATATGTTTATAATGCGGCCACCAGATGTTAAGGGGATTATCAACTCTTGCCACTACTATTGGAAGATATAGCCACTGGCTACTTAGAGAGGAGACTTTTAAATCTTTATTTTTCTTCCTTCTTGTTTGCTTTTGATGGTAATATAGATTTCAGAGGCTGAGATGTTAAAAAGAACAATAACACGTTTATGCACAAGCTTAATGGTTACAATAACTTCTTTAGAGGCACTTAGATTAACAGTTGCAAAGATATATTAAGATGTTTCAAACTTTAAAATACTACTTCTTCCCTTACTGCTTTAACCTGCAGTCACCCTGTGAATTTCAATCACAGACTATCTGTTCCTTATCTGGAAACAGACTACCTTAAAATAAGCCACCAAACTTATTTTAAATTGACTCAAAATCAAACCTTTGAGCCACCCTGATCCCTTCACTGAGGATCAGTCTTTCCTGTGTCTCATAAGAACACAGACTACCTTAAAATAAGTCACCAAACTTATTTTAAATTGACTCAAAATCAAACCTTTGAGCCACCCTGATCCCTTCACTGAGAATCAGTCTTTCCTGTGTCTCATAAGAACACAGACTACCTTAAAATAATTCACCAAACTTATTTTAAATTGACTCAAAAACCTTTGAGTCTCCCTGATTCTCCAGCTGAGAATCAGCCTTCCCTGTGCTTCAACAGAACACAGACTAACTGCTTTTTAAAACATTCCCTCCTTTTTCTCCAAACGGCGGTTGGCTCCGCCTTCGTTACTATGGCAACCTGCCTCAGAATGCTGAGCTGGCTACCATCCCCCACACACTCTAATACTCTAATACTTACCCTTTCAAACATAGTTAAACATGACTTTTAAAACGCAATTAAACATGACATTTGTAAACTAAAATTAATACTTCTTTACAAGGAGTAATTGGGCACCCTTTGTGTTTGGCCACTCAACCCATCTCAGCGAAGCACGGTCTATCCCCCATTTTATTATTTGCTTCTTGTGAGAGTGTCATGGGTTAAAGCCTTACTGAAATCAAGAAATGCTACATCCACAGCATTCCCTTCATTCATCACAGTTGCAACTCTATCAAAAAAAGAGATAAGGTTCTTCTGGCAAGATTAACTCTGTGGTGGAAAACAACATGTTTACATTACCAAAGACTCTTTTAAGTTAAGGAAGCAAACACAATTCACCTTAAGAAGTCGGGGGACACCAAAGACATACTGGGATCCAAACTCATGTCTCCTAAAGCTGCTCTTTAATCTTCCTTATCAGCCATTTGGTTCCTTGGGAGGCAAAGGGATCATCTATTTGGAGGCCCTGCAGTGTAGAAAGGCACCTTGGGATGGAGAGAAGATTTCTGTCAGAAGTTTTCCAATGAGGTCTGGGAATAGCAGGACCTTGACTTTGGAGACTAGAAGCAATGGGTTCAAATTACAGGAAAGAAGATTCTACCTGAACATTAGGAAGAACTTCGTGACTATAAGAGCTGTTTAGCAGTGGAACTCTCTGCTGTGGAATGTGGTGGAGCTCCTTCTTTGGAGGGTTTTAAGCAGAGGCTAGATGGCTATCTGCCGGGGGTGCTTTGAATGTGCTTTTCCTGCATGGCAGAAGGGGGTTGAACTAGATGGCCCATGCAGTCCCTTCCAACTTTATTATTCTATGATTCCAAATAAGTGCAAAAGCAAAGGATGGGAGATGCAGCATCTCTCCAATGTAAGTGCGGAGACACAAGCTCTTCCAATCTACATCTGAAGTTTTTCCTCCTTTTGGTATGTTATTTCCAATGCAAACATCCGTATCCCTGGGCCTGGGCATATTTACATTACCGATGCACAAACAATGACTGGATGAAACAATGCTTTTGCGTTGATTTTGGTGCAATTAGGAGCCATGGGCCAAAATCAATTGAGTTGTCAACATTGAATGAGACAGAAATATCTCTGTTGTTTCTGCGTGTTGTGCTTTGCAATTACAGACAAGAGAGAATTAAAAGTAAATTGGGTTTGAAGGAAGGAAGGAAGGAGAGAGGGAAAGGAGGAAGGGAGGAGGAGTGCTGATTTCTTGAACAAGGGCGGAAGGGGGAGAGAAGGAGAAGGAAGAAGAAGAAGAAGGCATAAGAGGAGAGAAGATGGCTCGTAATGAAAGAAAATTCAAATCCGTCCATAGCTCACTTGCCTCCCCAAACAAAACCTCCATTGCAAACATGTTTGGAATTAATTTGTCCTGATCCTAATCGAGTAAATCAAAAAGGACAGGCTTAATAGGTCAAGCTGTCAGTTACATTAGGAAAAAATCAGAATCCAACGAGATGAGGATTTTTTCTGTCCTTCGGTCTCTTGGTGGAAAGAGATAATCTGACAGAAGAGATATAGAACGCATCCATCCGGAAGGGCGGGTAGAAGGGGTTACGGCACCCCGGTTCCCGTTCAGACCTTGAAATGAAATGAAGCGGCTAGAAATCCCATTACAATTAACCAGCGACATGGTTGCAATGGAGTTACTCCCCCCCCCACCCCCAGTTCTCACATAGCAGAGTGGAAAATGCAAATGATTTTCTCTCTGGTGGATGATATTATGGGATGGATGATGAAGGTTTCTGAAAGTTTTTGGGCGGTCATTTAGCTATGAGGAAAAGCGGGTAACACATTATTATTATTATTATTTGATACACAACAAGATGAGTACACAGCAAACAAGATCACTCTGCTGGCTGTTGTATTGGCTCACACAGTGGACACTTCCCAAGTGTCTAGGACTGTGTGATGTATCTGCAAAAAAAGACTGCAGATCCAGGTAGGGTGGCCTTTTGCAGCTGGAAGGTGGTGATTTTGTCAGCGCCGATTGTTTTTAAGTGCTGGCCAAGGTTTTTAGGCATGTCGCACCCCAAGCCTGGAGCTATATATAGAAAAGCAGGGATAGGAGATTATTAGCAATTGTCTCTTATAAAATCCAAAAGCAATATAGTCCAAGGACAGTCCCAAAATCCAAAAGCAGCTTCAGTCCTTAAGCAAAACTTGAACAAGGATACACAAAAAGGACATTAAAAAACTCCCAGAATTCTTGAGTCCTAAAACCAAGACTTGAAACAAGAACTAGAGAACCCAGGCCTGGCTGAACTAGAAAGCCACATTGCCTGAACTGAAGATCAGAGTGTCCGTTAGCTCCTAATAAACAGACATGAAAGCATTACGTCTGCCCTGGAATTTCTGCTTCCCACGAAGCCATGTTTTTCTATGAAACTGGCTACCTGCTCAAATATGCAGACGTGCCTCCTGGTTTAGCTCAATATCACCAGGTGCATTCCCATGAGAGTTTCTCATCAATTCATCTTTCCTAGACTCCATATCTGGAGAGGTGGATTCCAACTCCTGTGCCTGGCCTTGAGGTTCAGAGGCAATTACATTCTCAGGCCCCGCATCTGTGCCTGCATCTCTCCCTAAAATGGTTTGACTTTCGTGGCCTGCATGAGAATGACTCCCAGGAAAGCCCACAATCCCATCTGACTCTAAATCAACAGTGAACCCAACATCTCCTGGCTGTTGTGACTGCTGCTGAGCTACAACAAGGCACTGCACCCTGTGTGCCAATCACCACTGGGACCACCTTGACTGGTTTGTGCCATAGTCTTTGCAGTTCGATCTTTAAATCCTCATATCACGTAAGCTTTTTCCAGTTGCTTCTTGTCGATATTGCTGTCACCTGGGACGATGATGATAATGGTTATTATTGTTGTTGTTATTGTTATTTTATTATGTCACAGCAAACAAGATAGATATGCTGGATTTCGTATCACAAAATCACAAGTCAAACATTTCCCAAGTGTCTAGGACTATGTGATGTATTTTCGGATGATGCGTGCAGATCCCAGTAGGGTGGCCTTTTGCAGTTGACAGATCGTGATTTTGTCAATGTCTATTGTTTCCAAATGCCGGCTGAGATCTTTTGGCACGGCACCCAATGTGCCCATCACCACCGGGACCACCTGCACTGGTTTCTGCCAGAGTCTTTGAAGTTCAGTCTTGAGGTCCTGAGAGCGGCTGAGTTTTTCCTGTTGTTTTTCGTCAATGCGACTGTCACCTGGGATGGCAACATCAATGATCCAAACCTTTTTCTTTTCCACAACTGCGATGTCTGGTGTGTTGTGTTCCAGAACTTTGTCAGTCTGGATTCGAAAGTCCCACAGTGAAGTCCTAGCGTTGGGAGGGGCCTCCAAGGGCCATTCTGTGTGGGATATATATATAAGGAGAACATGAGCCAAGAGTGTGATGCAGCAGCTGAAATAGTCAATGTGATTCTAGGCTGCATCAAGAGCAGTTTAGTGTCCAGATGGAGGGAAGTCATAATCCCACTGCGTTCTGCTTTGGTCTGAGTCATTGAGCCCTGGCAGCTAAACGGGTGCCAAACTGCATTAACCCAGCAGTGTAGATGTGCCCTTGTTTTGGCCTTGCAAAACCCCACTGGCTTTGCTGTTGCCATTGCTGCCCTTTCCTTCCTTTGTTTTCCAGGGAGCCATGACAGCGCATTCACCAGTGGCGCTGCCTTCCCCGGGGTTCATGGCGTGACTCCATGCACCCTCAGTGCTGCTTGGCACTCCTTGGCAGGGCTTGTGACAAGTGTCTCACTGGTGCCCTCCCTTTGCTGGAGCCCAAAGCCTCTCCGTGACCCAGGCTGAGGCTTCCCGCATGGGGTGCAGAACCCGCCGCATGTAATTTACCGAGCAAATCCATGTCCTTCGCCTCTTGTCCTCCTGTAATTCACGGTCAGATGCTCAGCAGGCCACGGAGTGCCCGGGAGACATAAATTGTCCCCAGCAAACCCTGAGCTGAGGTCGCGCTGCTGCTGCTTCTCCGCAGAATAAATAAAGAAACAGCCGAGGAGAGGGTGACGCAGGAGCGGATGCCCTGAAAGTCCTGCGGAGAAGGTCGAGGGACAACCGTGGCTGTCATTAGAGAATCATAGAAGCATGGATATGGTATTATAAGTGGTTGCATGATGTTCAAGCGTGGTATGACCGACCACCACATTAGGACGGATTTTCCTTTCAGTGAAGTCACAGACTCACAGGGTGGTAGGGTTGGAAGAGACCCCCAAGGCCCATCCAGACCAACCCTCTTCTGCCATTGACGAGTGTTCGGTGTCATCCTGGACTCCACAAGTCTCCAGGCCCCAATAGACTAGAAAAACGGGATTAGAATTAGGGATTCTTGTCTCCATTCCTATGCATGCCTTCTGTCAGAGTTTTATATTATTTGGGTCATTTCTTATGTGAAAATGAATAAGTGTTTGCAAGAATCATGTCCCATCTATGTTTGACCAGCAGCAATTAAGACAC
The DNA here is from genome assembly GCF_035594765.1 of Anolis carolinensis. Lineage (NCBI taxonomy): Eukaryota > Metazoa > Chordata > Lepidosauria > Squamata > Anolidae > Anolis > Anolis carolinensis. Next base: position 367,416,342 of record NC_085841.1, read on the forward strand.
CTGCTAAAGACTGAGGGCTATTAATAGAGTCTGAGTAAGTCTTGTGTTAGTGTTGTTGTAGAGAGGAGTGGAGAGAGTGTTGAGGTGTGGTGTTATGTGTTTGTGTTATGTGAAGGTGAATATGAAGATGCTTGTGATGGTGGCAAAGATGGTATTGCTGCTGAAAAGCTACTGAAGGAGAACCGAAGAGAGGTTTGAAGAGGTTTGAAGATGGAGAGTCCAGAAACCAGAAAGGTTAAAGCTTGAAGATAAGAAAGCTTTGTTTTTGCTGCTGATAAAAGCAAAGGACTGTGTTTTGTATGTTTTGTTTATATAAATATTTCTTTGCCAAAGGACAGTTTGTTTTGGGCTTTTTCTCCTTGGACGAGGGTGCAACTTCCGCAGAAGGGGTTGAGAGTTTGGAATCCAATTTGCTAGCTGCGACACCTTCCTAGAAGGGTGTTTCTGTTTCTACTCTCTTCCTGTTTGCTGTTATTTTCTCCCCCATTTGATTGATGTAGCAATATGATATCTTTGAGGTATGAGGTAACTTCCGATTGCCATCTTGTTTGGGCTTATGCTTTGACCACATGATCTGCCACCATTTTCTCTCTCTTCTGCCTTTTTGTTTCCTCCTGTGAGGACGCATCTTGCCATTCTCCAGGCAAGATGGAGCTGCATGCACATTATTGATATCTTTACCTTTTGCCTTCCTTAGAATAGGAGATCTAGAAAGTTAGTTAGCTCCAAGAACTTTCCTATCCAGAATGTATAAATACTTTTGAACTTATATTTTTGGCTCTGTAATCCTGTGCCATCATATGCAACAGAATCTTATCCCAGCTCACCACATGTAAGTTTCTGCTTGTTATGAAGTGTGCTTCTGGCACGCTGCTATATTTTTGGTGGAATCACTAAAACCCAAGGGAGGGTTATTTTGAGTGTAACCGCTCAAGGGACCCCCAAGGCCCATTCAGACCAACCCTCTTCTGCCTTTGAGGAGCACACAATCCAAGCCATCCCAACAGATGGCCATCCTGAAGCGAACACAGGTGTCCTACAAAAAGACCAGTCACACTTCCATAGGGAACCTTGATGTGCAGAAGGGCTGCATCTACACTGCAGAATGAATGCAGTTTGGCCCCTCTTGGTCTACCAAGGCTCAATGCTTTGGGATCCTGGGTGTTGTACCTTGGCAAGGTCTTTAGCTGCCTCTCCTAGAGAGTGCCGGAGCCTCTCCAAACTACAACTCTCATGATTTCGTGGCATTGAGACATGACAACGAAAGTGGGGCCAAACTGCATTCATTCTGCAATGCAGATGCACCCTATGTCTGGTCTTTATGTTCTTGAAATCCATTCCTTCAATAAAAAATGTCAGAAAGGGATTGGACTGGATGGCCTTGGTGGTGTCTCCCAATTCTATGGCCCCACAATTGATTAATATCATTCTCCAGCCTCTGAGCAAGATTTGGAAGGGTATACATTGCAAAAGAACTGAGTGCAATTGGACAGCAATGGCCCAGATCAGCCACATCAGCTTCAAATGATGGCTCCAGATGTGAGCCACTTCCTAAAATGCCCTAAATCAAATTCAAAAGGATGCAGTTTTGGTGTAATGGTGTTTTGGTGTACATTTGGAAGTGAAGTCCAACACCTATCAATCTTTCCAACAATCCTGAACACCACCTTTCTGGTAATGATCAATACTATTGATATGGGTTGTTGTGCATTTTCCGGGCTGCATGGCCATGTTCCAGAAGCATTGATTGGTTGTTATTTTATGGCATGGAGAAGGTTAATGTCCAGATAACTCAGTGTTTTTTATAAAAGGTTGTGGGGCACTTTTATTCTTATTTGAAAGAGAAAAGTGGGATGATGATGATGATGATGATGATGATGATGATGAATTGCTTCAGATGGCTTCTCCTTCTGCATACTTGAAGCCTCTCAGTAAAAGTTTCACAGAAGATGGATTTCCCCCTTTATTGAACATAGGATAATAGAACTGTCAGATCCAAAAGTTGGAAGAGACCCTCAGAGGCCATCCAGTCCAACCCCTTTTTGCAATAATAATAATAATAATAATAATAATAATAATAATAATTCATCAAATGGCTTCTTCTTCTTCAATGGGACTTTCTCTGCAAAGTTTCACAGTGGCTGGATTTTCCCCTTTCTTCCACACAGAATAATAAAATCCTTGAATTCTAGACTTGGAAGAGACTCTCAGAGGCCATCTAGTCAAACCTCTTTTTGCAATAGTAGTAGTAGTAGTAGTAGTAGTGGTAATTGTAGTAGTCTATCAAATGGATTTTTCTTCGTCAATGGGACTTTCTCTGCAAAGTTTCACAGTGGTTGGATTCCCCCATTTCTTGTATATAGGATAATAGAATCCTCAAATCCTGGAGTCAGAAGAGACCCTGAGAGGCCATCCAGTCCAACCGTTTATTGCAATAATAATAATAGCGATAATAATAATAATTGACCCAATGGCTTCTTCTGTAAGTTTCGCAGCGGTTGGCTTTCCCCTTCCTTCTTTCCCTGGTTTCCTCCGCGTTCCTTTTTAATTTCATCTCAAACGTCAATCTCACGCTGATCTCTTTGATGGAAGGTAGCATTTTCAAAGCTGAAAGGAACAACTTTAGATGCAAATTACTAGGGCGGGAATTCATTTCCCTTTAAATCAAATTATGTGGGCAGTCAAAGCCTGTGCAAAGTTATTCCCCTGGAATTTAGAAATTAAGATTTTTTTTCTTCAAAAATGCACACACAAAACCACGCAAGAACATTTTGCGCCATTGGCAGAAACGGAGCGGAGAATGGGACGCCTCCACAGAAAGCTAATTTAACCCAAAGCGTGCAGCATTAAAACAAAATTCTGTGATTATGGTGAGTTACAGGGCCATTGTTTGCACTTGGACTCCATTAGGAAGATTTCTAAGCAGATTAAGGAGGAAAAGAAAAGATCCCGGATGGTATAAATTTCAAAAATACTTCCCCGCATTACCGCATTAAGAGCGCTGCTGGATTAACTGGGCTGACTCATAAGTCTTTGGAAACGGAGAGAATGCAACCGGGAATTGGCTCCTGTTTTCACTGAGCGGCAAGGACCACGTTCCTCTGCTGTCCTTGGGAGGGTTAGGCAAAATGGCATGAACGTCTTCTCCAAAATTAGGAGCGGAGGCAACTTGGGCAGGCCAGAAATAAGCCCCAGAGGTCAGAGAAATCTAGAACCTTAGAAGCAGAAGGCCCCTGCAGAGGCCATCAAGTCCAACCTTCTTCTTCTATACATTTGTGTTGCATGCCAATTCATACAATCTGAGATTTCAAGAGTTGCAGGGCCCCCCAGAAGCCATCCAAACCAACCCCCTTTTCAATGCAGGATTTCCAGGCAAGCATCCTCTGCAGTAAACTCTTCTTGAGGAATCCAGAGGAGACCTCAAAATCTCTCCAGGGAATGGGGTCCATTGCCATGTCCTGGCATTGTCCAGTTCAGAGAATCCTAGGGTGCATCAACTATTTTCACTACTATGAGATCCTGGGAGTTGTAGTTTGGGTGGAGCACCAGCAGGGGTGGTTCAACCGCGAGGCCATTTAGGCACTTGCCTGTGGCACCATAATCCCGGGGCGCAGTTGTGGCGCCCCCACATGCACGCACATGCATGCATGCGTGCGCACACCCCGCCTCTTCCTCCTTTGGGGCTTCGGCCTGGCCTGGGCCCAACTTCAGCCTGGGCCCAGCCACCTAGGCCTGCCATTCCCGCACCACCCCAGCCGCCCACGCCAGCACCGTTTTGTTCCAGCAGCTCCACTCTTCCTCCCACTGCCTCCGCCATCACGGGCCATTGGAAACTAGGCAAGAGGTCTGTTGGAAACTAGGAGGGATGCTTTGCTGGGAAGTGTTAGCTGGCCCTGATTGTTTCATGTCTGGAATTCCCCTGTTTTTGAGTGTTATTTTTAACTGTCCAGATTTTATTTATTTATTTATTTCCCATGTTTGTGTCCTGCCCTTCTCACCCCGAAGAGGACTCAGGGTGGCCTCAGAACTGGCAACAATTTGATGCCTGATTGGTTTAGGGAGGAAGGGCGCTAAAATTCTGTTCGCCTACACTTGAAAATTACCTTGGGCCGGCCCTGAGCACCAGCCCTCTTTGGTAGAGAAGGCTCAAGGTCTTGTTTCCATAGCATTCATTGCCAGGCTTCCATAGCATTCATTGAGCCATGGCAGTTAAACTAGGGCCAAGCTGTATTCATTCTACAGGGTAGATGCTCCCCCAGAATCCTGGTGTCAGAAGGAACATCCAGTCCAACCTCCTTCTGCTCCGTGCTCAGTCTCCCTCTAAATCATCAGGGATTTTTCCAGCATCTTATGGAGATGTCTAGAAAAGGAGCCGCCACAGCCTTTCCAAGGAATTGGTCACTTCATTGAACCACACTCACCAACAGGAAGGGCCGGGCTGTGGCGCAGGCTGGTTAGTAGCCAGCTGTAATAAATCACGATGACCAGGAGGTCATGAGTTCGAGGCCAGCCCGTGTCAGGGTGAGCACCTGACAAAATAAAAAATAGTCCCTGCTCGTTGTTGACCTAAGCAACCCGAAAGATAGTTGCATCTATTATGTAGGAAATGTAGGAACCACTATGTGGGGAGGCTAATTTAACTAAATTTATGACACCATAAAACTGCCACCAGCATGCGGAAAGGAATGAGGAAGTTGGCTCACAGTGGATGATGAAGCAGCTGCTCCCCCTGTGGCCAGAATCGAGAATACCCTCAGGAAGCTGTAAGCCGGAAAAGATTAAATTGCCTCTATGTCTGTCTCTGCCTCTGTCTCTGTGTTCATTTGGCATTGAATGTTTGCCTTGTATGTGTATAATGTGATTCGCCCTGAGTCCCCTTCAGGGTGAGAAGTGTGGAATATACATACTGTAAATAAATAAATAAATAAATAAATTTGCAATCAAAATCTACCCTTCCGTAACTTGATACTGTTGGATCTGATCCTACCTTTTACAGCATGTTATTGCATTGACTTTTTAAGCTTTTACTCTTGACTCATCTTCAGCTTGTGGTCTTCTATCCACATTATCACATGGAGAAATTTCCCAGTCATAGGACACTTCAAGCATGGAGAGGCATGGAGCTCATCACACATGTTGAACTACTTCAGTCCACAGACAGAGCCCTCCGTGTTTGAAAAGAGGCAGAAATATCCTGCAAGGAGTGAACTCTGGCATTCGACCTCATCACATTGGGACATGTCCCTGTCATTATAGGACCCTTCAGCCTCTTTTTAAGCAAAGAGAGGCACGGGGCTTGTCACATGAGTTAAACTACTTCCAGCCATCGTGCATAGTCCTCTGGGGTTGGAAAGAAAGAAAGGAGGGCATCAGGCAAGTGACTTCATCACATTGAGACCTTTCCCCCTGGGAGGACACTTCAGCTTCTTCTCAAGCATGGAGAGGCATGGAGCTCATCAGATGTTCCAGGGTTGAAAAGAGGCAGAAGTGTCCTGAATGGAGGGAACTCTGGATGTGGGACAGCCATCCTGCCCAGAACTGCTGTCTCTTATTGCACTTTACTCCCATCTTTACAACTGAAAATCAGGTGGGATGGGAACCACCACAAGTTTCCCCTCCTGTTTCATTGCCCAAACATCAACAGTCTCTTGTATCATATGGGGTTTGGGGCAAAACAATATGATCCTATGGAAAGAACTGGTTTTGAACTGGTACCAGTCTCCTTTAATGTGAGGGGCTTTGGGCAGGGCAAGGGATCTCTTGGCTTTTGGATATTGTTGTTTCTCCTGATGAAAAACAGAAAAGTAATACTGACCTTGTGATGAACGTAAGATGAATGTATTGCCAGCTCTTAAGTTTCCACCTGTGAGTGTGAGTGTGATGTGGAGGCAGAACTCAAAGTGGGACTGCTAGCGACGTGAGAGGTGAGATTCTCTACCATAAAGAACCTTTCACCCACGCTTTCTCCTCTCAGTGTGATGAGTGGAATGACTCCTGAGACACATGGACAGTTTGACACCCAGGGCTGCCCCATCCGATCCATGTGCATTGCATTTGCATTGCCTGAGTGGAGTGCTGGACATGTCTCCCTGTGGAAGCGCACTTGTGAAGGTCTTTGCCCTCAACGCCATGGGGCCAGGGAGAGCTGTCAGGGGCGTGTTGACTGCAAATGACCCCCGATCTGTTTGTCCGAGTGGCAGGAAGCCAGTGCGGTCCCTTGTGCGATTCCGTGTGGCACGTCAAATGGGCATTTCTCCCCCGAAGGAGAAGAAGCTTTGCCAGGACTGACATGGACTGTCATGAACCCAACGGTTATGATATTGAAATAATGGACTCTCCTGCCTCGTTGTTGTGATGTGAACTGACACCCGAGCATCGCGGCACATTGCGGGGAGGAGGGCGGACAGGGAAATCTTGCTCCAAAACAAGCAAGTGGCCTCAGAAAACACCGGAGCTTTCTGCACAATTTACTCCTTGCTTGTTTCTCGGATGTGTCCATCAGCGAGGGATGTTTCCATCCTTCCAGAAGGCTGAACGCCGGTCTCTGCTGGGGCCGAGAGAGTGGGCAGGAAATGGAGTGACAGAACAGAATCAGGGAATCATGGAGTTGGAAGGAACCCACAAAGGCCACCTAGTCCTGCCCAGTTCTGCTATGCAGGAATACACCATCCAAGCCCTCCTGACAGAGGCCCTTCCAGCCTCTGTTGAAAAGGCAACCTTTGAGATTCCACTCTGGAATAGTTCCTGCCGCTAGGAATTGCAGTGGCATCTCTATCTTCAGAGAATCCTAGAATCCTAGAGTTGGAAGAGACCTGGTGGGCCATTCATTCCAATCCCATTCTGCCAAGAAGCAGGGAAATCACATTCAAAGCACCCCTGACAGATGGTCACCCAGTCTCTGCTTGAAAGCCTCCAAAGAAGGAGCCTCCACCACACCTCTCATTGGGACATATTGATTCCTGTTCTATATTTTGGAACAGGGGAAACAAGCTCCCTCCGTCTCCTACATGACATCCCTGGGGATCATTAAAGGGGGCCAATTTATGTCACCATGGAATGCTACAGTCAGAAGGGACTCCCAAAGGCCATCAAGTCCCACCTGGTTCTGCTGTTCAGGAAAATACAATGCAAGCCTGACAGATGCCCTTCCAGCCTCTGATGAAGAACCTCCAGAGACGGAGGCTCCACCAGTGGATTCCACTTCCAAACAGGTCCAAACAAAGGGGTTCTTCCTCATGTTAAGGTGGGATCTCGTTCTCTACAGTTTGGATTCATGATTCCTCTGTGTCTGGGTCTATGGAGCAGCTCGATAGCAGTATGTGTGAAAAAGATCTTGGAGTCCTCATGGACAACAAGTTAAACTTGAGCCAACAATGTCATGCAGTGGCTAAAAAAGCCAATGAGATGTTGGCCTGCAACAAGAGGAGCTTGGTGCCTAGATCCAGGGAAGTCCTGCTCCCCCTTTCTTCTCTTCTGCCTTGGCCAGACCACTTTACCTGGAATCACACTGTGTCCCATTCTGGGCACCACAGTTGAAGGGAGATGTTTACTCTAAGCTGGAATGTGTCCAGAGGAGGGCACAAGGAAGGATCAAGGGTCTGGAGAACAAGAATCCCTATGAGGGGTGACCTAAGGAGCTGGGCATGTTCAGCCTGAAGAAGAGAAGGCTGAGAGGAGACATGATGAGGGGCATGGATCAAGATGTGAGGGGAAGTCATAGGGAGGAGGAAACAAGCTTTCTTTCTGCTACCTTGAAGACTACGTTGCAGAACAATGGCTTCAAACTACAGGAACGAAAGGAGATTCCACCTGAACATGAGGAAGAACTTCCTGACTGTGTGTGAGAGAGAGCCATGAAGCAGTGGAACCCTCTCTCTCTGCCCTGGACTGTGGTGGAGGCTCCTTCTTTGGAGGCTTTTAAGCAGAAGCTGGATGGCCATCTGTGGGTGCTTTGAATGCGATTTTCTTGCTTTTTGGCAGAATGAGGTTGGACTGGAGGGCCCATGAGGTCTCTTCCAGCTAGGATTCTAAGATTCTATGACACTTAATGGTATCTGTCTAGTGTCACCTAGAACCATAGAACCCTCACATTGGAAGGGACCGTATGGGTCACCTGGTTCAAGACCAAGCCCAGCCTTCCCAAGAGATGACCATTCAGACTCTGCTTCAAAACCCCCGCTCTCCCTGGCAAACCACCTTTCTCTAGGTTGCTTTGGGCATGTTATTCCCTTTGGTGGCCTTTGGAAGCTGTCTTTCTCCACAAAGAAATTAAAGAACTTACTGACTTGTTTGAATTCCTTCACGAACGGGAAGGAACTTGAGTTGTTCTGCTGCTGTTTGTTTTTAAAGGAACGAACATGGCAGGACCGGAAGCGCAGACATGAACTTGTTAATAGACCAGCCTTAAGGGGTGATTTAATCTGTGATTCTGTCTGCAAGAGTGGACCCTGCGATGCCTCTCGGCAGGAGGGATGGAGGAGGAATTGGATTTGGAAAATGGGAAATGACACAGCCACCATCCACCTCCAGAAGGCAGCTATCCATTACGCTTCACTTGCCGCTGAAAGTTGTGACTCCAAAGATCATGCATTTTAAAAAGACATGGGTTTAGAGAAGATAGACCTGCATGGAGGGAAAAACACTTTCGGAGATATGCATTTCAATGTATCCAGGTGAATTTGCATACAAAGTACACCCACGCGGCAGGTTGATGTGGGAATGCGACACGACAGGTTTGAGATAAAACAAGACTGAATCTGACATTGTCTGGGATGATCAATCCACACACTTTGTACAAGCAAAAATAAGGTTTTATTGGAAAGCATTTATCAAAAGGTGATAACAAAGGGTGCATAATATACACTGTAGAATGAGTAGTTTGGCACCACTTTCAGCTGCCTTGACTTAGTGCTACGTATGGGATCCTGGGAGTTCTAGTTTGCTGATGTTCTCACGCAACAGTAACCTCCCTCCCGCTGAGGATTTACAGTTCACCAAGGGCTCAGCAATAAATATATATATTCATTTTTAAAAAGAACTCTTCCAAACTTTTGCAAGTTCGAGGCATCAGGAGACCAGGAGAGGACCACTGGCAGCTTCACCCCCTTCCCCAAAATTCTATCATATCTAACCCTTTAATAAATTGTATCTATTTTTCATGATTTTCTGTGAAACATCTATCTTTTGACTATAGACTGTATCTATTTCTTGTATAAAATGTATATGAACTACTTTAGTAAATGTATCAAAGATGCAGTGCAGGGACAGTCAAGCATCTGTGACCCTGCAGAGATAACACCCTGGGAACAGGAAGGCTGAACAAACCCCTCTGGCCATTTCCCAAGACAGGCAATCACCGGATCCATTGTTCATATAGATGCCAGCCCAGATTTGTCTAAGAGTGTTTATATAGTTTGCATGGTTCATTTGAGGCTGAGATATCACTTCCTCCAGAAACAGAGACTTAAGAACATGCACATTTGTTAACTCCTTTATTCAGCAACAAAGCCCTTGATGGCCCAGGATCAACATCTTTGTTACGGGAGCCTCACACCATTTCCTGAAGCTCATATCTTCATTCAACACAGAACTGGACAGTTGCATTAATCAAAAGCTCAATAACATCTTCACAGATGTTCTTCACAGTTTGCACCTTCTCCCAGGAGGCATCACACCAGCGGATTGGTCCCTCATCCAGTCAATCCCCAGCCGTCATTTCTCTGCTAAAGGGAATCCCCGCCTGAAGGCAGAGATGTGAGCAAAACTCCCAGCCAATCAGGGTGCAGATCCTGATCAGCCTCTTTCTCAGCCAATCAGGGAAGGGAGTGGGAGGTTTGAATATCTGTCAAACTGAAGAAGACGTCTTGCTTTTTCTGTATGTTTATGCATGCATATTTTGAAGCATCTTGCTTATACAGTAGAGTCTCAGTAATCCAAGCCTCGCTTATCCAAGTCTCTGGATAATCCAAGCCATTTTTGTAGTCAATGTTTTCAATATATCGTGATATTTTGGTGCTAAATTCATAAATACAGTAATTACAACATAACATTACTGCATATTGAACTACTTTTTCTGTCAAATTTGTTGTATAACATGAAGTTTTGGTGCTTAATTGTAAAATCATAACCTAATTTGATGTTTTATAGGCTTTTCCTTAATCCCTCCTTATTATCCAACATATTCGCTTATCCAAGCTTCTGCCGGCCCGTTTAGCTTGGATAAGTGAGACTCTACTGTACTTGCATCCCTTTTGGTCAAATTGTATTAAATCATTGTGGCTTGACTTCAGCCCGATGGGTTCTTTTTTAGTCCTGGCCTATCTGGTTTAGCCTATGCTCACCAGGCACGGATCTTCTTATCATGGTCTTAGGTAACCAAGCACTGCATCAGTACTCTGGCCTTGCAAAACTACAATGCCCAGGATTCCATAGCACTGAGCCATGTTGGTTGAAGTAGTGTCAAACTGCAATCCTTCTGCAATGAAGATGCACCCTTAGAGCAACTCATCGTGGATGCCAAGGTGACTTATTTATTTATTTATTTATTTTATTTACAGTATTTATATTCCGCCCTTCTCACCCCGAAGGAGACTCAGGGCGGTTTACAATGAACACATATATGGCAAACATTCAATGCCAACAGACAAACAACATACATTAGACAGACTCAGAGGCATTTTTAACATTTTTCCAGCTTCACGATTCTGGCCACAGGGGGAGCTGTTGCTTCACCATCCAGTAGTGGCTGTACTTCCTCATTCCTGTCCTCGTGTTTTGCTGGCAGTTTTATGGTGTTGTAAATTAGCCTCCCCGCATAAAGCGTCCCTAAATTTCCCTAATTGACAGGTGCAACTGTCTTTTGGGGCTGCATAGGTCAACAGCAAGCCGGGGCTATTAATGGTCGGAGGCTTAACCCGATTAATGGTCGGAGGCTTAACCTCTCGGTCAGTAGTGATTTATAGCAGCTGGTTACTAGCCAGCTGCGCCACAGCCCGGCTTTCTCTGAGCCTATTATACTTTGGAAGCATCATAAGAAGCAGGGCTCTCGAGAGAAGACGGCACTGTTTGGGAAGCACACCAGGTCAAGCGGAAGGCTGCATTAGAGATGGAGAGACCGTTAAGAAAGCCATGGAGGTTGCAAGACCTGAGCTGGGATCTTATGGATGGGCGCATTTAGCAATCTCACCAGAAATCCAAGCCAGCTTGACAGTGAGTGCTCTTTGGACCATAGACTCTCTTAGAAGAGGAGAGACCCTCCTTTGCTGTAGGCTTTTATAGAGTTCTCCTATCCACAACATCCCAATTCAGGCCTTGCCAGCTCGGCACCAGCCCTGGCTTCCTTGGATGTCTATCTTTCAGGGATGCTCCATGAATGGTAGATTTTGTGCTCTGATAGAAAAGAGGCTGGACTGGATGAGCTTCAGGGTACCTTCCAATGCAGTGCTTCTGCTGCTGCTCGCCAACAAAACTGTCTCCAGTGCAATTCAAACAGAGGCAGAGAGATGTCAGTGGACCAACAAGGAATTTCCTTTGGAACCTGAAGTTTGCTCTCCTTGCAAAGCCACGGCTGACAGCTCATCGGAAGGGAGTCTAATGAGGGAAGCGGCCAGCCTCCAATCTGGGAGCCAAGGCGCCCGGCACCCGCCTCTTCCTTGGCCTATTTTTAGCACCGTCCTGCTTCTCTGCCTCAAAACGAACTTGACGCGAAGGCTGCTTGCGACAGGAAGATGCCTGGCCTTGCATTTCAGGCTGGCATCGGCCTCATTTTGCCCCAGGAGCCAAGGGAAGTTTCCTGAGGTGCAAAGAGCTCAAGCTGATGGAAGGAGGCAGCAGAGTCACAAGAAGCAAAGGCTGCAGGAGGGACACCTCTTTCCTTCCCTCCTCCTTCCTTCATTCCTTCCTTCCTTCTCTCTTTCCTTCCTCTCTCCTTCCTTCTTTCTCCATCACTGGCACCAAGACCCCTGTCCCTCTCTGTCATGGGCACCTCTGCTGTTATTTTGGAGAGGAAGCTGGAGGAAGAAAGGAAGGAAGGCCTTCCTGAAATCGAGCTTAAGTGGTTGAGGAGGAAAAGGAAGAGGCCTGAGGCTGTGAGGAATGGTGGGAGTACAAAACACCTGGAGGGAAGGTCGAAGTTTGCCCATGCCTGATGTAGATGCTCCTGCAAAAAAAGATCATTTATTTCCACCGGTTGTTTCTAACAGGAACTTGCAACTTTCTTTTCCCCTGGTTTGTCAAATAGTTTCATATTTTTGATTGATCCTCAAAACATAATATTCTTATCATCTTGTAAGCCATTCTGGAAATGTTTGGCACTGAGAAATAGGATGAAACAATCCAATTGCAATGGAAAATAATGGAAGACGAAAGAAAGAAGGACCCAATGGTTTTTGCAAGGGAACGTATGTACATTTGCGTGAAAGGCGCCCAGAGAGTTTTGTCCTGAGACGAAGAGGGAAAAACGTTTGTGGTGACGAGAGCTGTTTTAAAATAACACGGAGCGCGAGAACAGTGGGATGCATTTAATTATGGGCTATTTATCCCCATCATTAGCTTTCTATAAAAAGGCTTCGCGGCGGCCAACCCATATAACAAGAAATTAAAACAATAGATCAAACGTCAACAAATCCACAAACTGAAATGAAACAGCAGAAAACAAGAGAGTCAAGCCTGCCTTAAAAAAAGCTGAACCAAAAAATAAACCGAGTGCAGCAAATGGGCTTCATAGCAACACGAATGGGCAGAATCTCCTATTGTTGTACATGTGACTTTAGGTTATTTCCAGCTTTATGGGGCTCCGTGGGGTTTTCATGGCAAGATTTGTTCAGAATGGGGTTTGCCTTTGACTCCTTTGATGCTGAGACAGTGTGACACCCTAAAACATTGTGCATACAACAAGGCTGAGAGATTGTGACTTGTTAATTGATATGCAACAAGACAAAGGTGCTGTTTTTTATTTATTTTATTTATTTATTTACAGTATTTATATTCCGCCCTTCTTTCTCACCCCGAAGGGGACTCCGGGCGGATCACAATGTACATATACATGGCAAAATTCAATGCCATTAGACATACAACATATAGACTGACAACAGAGGCAATTTAACATTTTCCAGCTTCTAGGCTTCATAAGGGTATGCTCGATTCTGGCCACAGGGGGAGCTGCTGCTTCACTATCCACTTGTGACACCGAGTCCTTGATGAGGTACTTCCTCATTACTTTCCATACGCTGCTGGAAATTTTTATAGTGTTGTTAATTAATTAAAGGTCACAACAGTTCAGCAATAGAATATGCTGCCTGGAAGTGTGATGGGATCTCCTTCCTTCTCTGGAGGCTTTCAAGCAGAGCCTGGGTGGCCATCTCTCAGGAATGCTTTGATTGTGTCCTCCTGCATGGAAGAAGGGGGTTAGACTGAGTGACCTTGGCGATTCTCTTCCAATTCTAGCATTCTTTGAGTTAGTTTGTTTTGGTCCAGTTCTCTAATCTGTGAAGATCATTTTGGATGAATTCAGTAGAATAACTTTGTTGCCGTTGTACATCGTACAGCAAAATTAAATGCCATTTCAAATACACGATATATTCTAATAAGTATTTCACAACCCCTAACACGACATCAGTGTGAGGTGACCATAGAGCGACCAGAGTTCACTCCGCAGAGCTGAGGACACTAGCTTGCACTCTGCGATATTTGGTGTGACTTTTGCAACTATGTCCTGTATCCTGTATGTTGCAAAAGGAATGGAAATAAGCTTGACCGGTGCCTTCGCGGAATAAGAGACCCAGTGTTGTGTGTCAGGCGGCCGTGTGTTCCACTTACGGGCTTCCAAGCTGGTGCCAGGCATTCAGCTGTGCGAAAAGATAACAGCGCAGTTCAGCTGTGAAAAAGAATAAACAGGTGACGCTGCTCGATCTGGAGAACCGCGTCCTTGTTAGCAGCTCAGCAGGAAGGCAGGGAAAAACAAACAAGCCTCCAAACAGAGGGAGTTTAGCAAGTACCAGAGTAACAGCAACCAAAAACCCCCAATGGTGACTTGAGATGGACTGACTTTGCGCAAAATATCCAGTTGAGCTGCCCACGTGACCTGCGGAATTGCCCTCTTCTTGGCCCAAGACCCACCTGGTTTTGCAACCCCAAAGTTGCCCAAATGTGGACACAATGATAGACCAAAAGGTAAGGCGGTCTATCTAGTGGGGCCAAAATGCCTCCAGCCCAGTTGTGTCGTCTGACATCGCAGAGTTAGTCCCGGTGTTTTGGAAAATCGAAATCTCCATAATTTTTTGGAGATTTTGTGATCTTTGGAAAGGCATGACCTATTATCTCCTTGACTATAATAGGCAGTCCTGCTGCAACAATAGACCGAGGACTCCACTGGGCAGAATCCATGGTGTTTCCATGAGGAATGCCCAGCTTCCAGGCCGAAAGAGACAACAAGAGGCGATTTATCTGAGCCCCAATTTTTTGGCCTATCCTAAGCAGGAAAGCTCCAGACCAGTCCCGAATGTTGTGGTAATCTCTGAGCGGTTAGACTCAATTTAACCCTCTCTGGGGAAGATTCCACCAAAAATCAGCAGAGTAGCAAAAGCAAAGCTTTCAAATGCAGCAGTTACTTACACAGGGCAAACGAAGAGAAGCCTTTGACCACTTAGGATTGCAATGGACTGCAGAGTCTCATTAAAAGTTCAAAAAGTATTTATTCAGGTAAAAAGAACTCCATTGTAGATAGAAAGGCTTGGGAGCTGTCCAGTCTACTCTAGACTGGTTTCTGAGGAAAATAAGAAAGGAAAAATAACAAACATCTAAATAGTTACATCTTGCCAGGAGAGATGGCGAGATGCTGCTTGTTAGCTAGAATAACAAAGGGAGAAGAGTGAACCAAAATGGTTCCCACCTCACGGTCCAGTTTATTGGGGCCATAAAAGACATTCTGACCAATGAGAAGTTAGTGTCCCTAGAGATTCACATTTCTACTAACTTCAAAGTAAGGGATGTGACGTAAACAGGATAGAGTGAAACACAGTAAAGCCTGTCTAGGCATGCTTTGGAAACAGGGAAAGGATTCCCTCAATCTAACTCTATCATCTATCTAACTACATTTAGACTTGAGTAGTCCAGGATGATTCCCAACACCGAATACAGATGCCTGTTTAGCAGAGCCCTCCGTCATAGAAGCCTCAAGCCAGCGTTGAGGCTTCTATGATGATTTTGTAAGACTGAAGGATGCTGTTGAGGAGAGGATGAGGTGGAGGCCTCTCATTTAAGGGGTTCTGCAAGTCCTGATGGCAATTAACAGCAACCACAAAATCCCATTTCCAAGGGAGCCTTTGAAGAAGCAGACTATTACAAGTCTGATTGAACTGCCGGAGGACAAAACGAGCCCCCAGCAAAACCTTACTAAACTTGGCGGATTGCAGAATCCCTCTTGATAGGAGCCCATGAACAAACAGAAGGAGCCAGAGGAAATATAAAGGGGAGCCCAAGCAGCTGAAACGGTTTCTAACTGCCTTCTATTAGGGATGTGCATTTGATGGAAACCTTGTTCTGTTTCATGTCCTCACTCTCTTTTCAAGGAAAGGAGGCAAGTTCGGATGCATGCGAGAGCAGGCTTTCGTGTTGAGCAAATTTTCATGTGGGAAGGGAGCTTTCTGTTTCGTGCTTCCAAAAAATGGAAGTGTTGGTTGTCATCCTGGACTGCACAGGTCTCAAGTAGTTAGGTAGAGGATAGGATTAGACTGAGGGAACCCTCTCTGTATTCCCATTCATGCCTAGATAGGCCTTTGCTGTTTTTCCTTCTCTTGTTTTCCTGTTTACATTCACTTCCTCACCTTGTTGTTGTAGTAATATGACTCTTTAGGGATAAGGCAACTTCCTCTATCTATTGGAATGTTAATTGCTCCAAGGCTTGGACCATTTGATCAGCCCCATTTCATTCTCCTTTCTTTGTCTTCAACCTGAGAAGGTCACATTTTGCCCTCCCTCCTGGCAAAATGTAGCTATTTAGATATTTTGTTATTTTTTACCCTCTTACCTTCCTTAGTAGCTAGCCTAGAGAGCTAGTTAGCTCCAAGAACCCTTTCTATCTACAATGGATTTCTTTTACCTCAATAAATGATTTTTGAACTTTCAAGGAGATTTTGCAATCCTTTGCCATCCTGAGGAACAAAGGCCCCTCCAAGCTCACCACATGTAAGTTTCTGCTGCTTATGAAGTGTGCTTCTGCCACTCTGCTGTATTTTTGATGAATCACTCCAAAAGAGGGTTATTTTGAGTCTAACCGCTCAATAGATTCCCAACAGGAAGACATGAAAGAAATGGTAGGAACGAATTTCGTGCACATGCCTACTTTCTACTATGGCTATGCTATGCGCAAGATATGTTCCGCATCATGCTGGAAAGATAGCATACATCAGCTGCTATTTGTGGAGGAGATACACACCCATTACACTACTTGGGATATGTAATTAAAGACATGCCTGTGGAAAAGTCTAGTGGTTTGTGAAAGGTATGCCAGGTGATACTTGGGATTTCTCCACAGAGGACTATGTTGCAGTGGGATGTGAAATGCATAGTCCTTTGCCAATGGGAGTCTGTCTGTCTGTCTGGCTACCTCTTAAGGAGCATCTACACAAGGCATGGACCAACTTGGGCCCTCCCTCCAAGTGTTTTGAACTCCAACTCCCATTCCTAACAACCTCAGGCCCCTGTTGTGACTCAGCCTTTGCCTTTGTATGACTCTGATGAGGATTCTGGGTTATATGTGCATAATGATGGGATTCAGGATGAATTTGAAGATGACTCTAATGCTGGGAATTATAGGAGTGTTCCAGCTGTGGGAAATGAAGAGCAGGGAGTTGTTCCCATGGGAATAAATCATGATGTTGTTTCTAATGAGGAATTTCAGGTGCAGGGAGTAAAAAGGGAGGACAGCGCTTTGCCATCTGATAATGACCTCAGTGGCCTTGACTCTGGGGATCTCGATCGGGCTACGAGACTGGAATTTAGAGGGTTGTGGAGAAGCCTTCGCATAGCCAATAAACAAGAGTTCAAAGGGCACGAAACGCCTTTATGTCATGCTTTTAAAACAGTCTGTTTGCAGAGAGCTCTCTGTCAATGCAACTCCATCACTTGATCTAGAACAATGATGGGCAACCTTTTGCACTTGGTGTGTCAAAATTCACCAAAAAACCTAGCATGACTTGGGTGGTGTGTCACTTCGAGAAAAAAAAACATAATTTCACAATATATATAGTTTAAACAACAAAAATATATAATTGTAATATATAACTGTATTTAATAAATCAAAAACTATTTACTACCATTATTTCCATGTACAACCAACTATGGTACCTCTTGCAGTTTCCACGCTGATTTCTCTCTATTGTAGTTTCAATGTAGTCATGAATAATGATTAATATAATAATAATATAATAATATACTACAATAATAATAGAATAATAATAGAATGATTATATATATATATATATATATATATATATATATATATATATTAAAATATATATATAAATGTAATATGCATAATTCCCATGGAGTAAACAACAAAACCACTGGACCAAATCACACCAAATTTGGCCACAAAAGACATTAGTCATCTGATCAATCTGCATGCAGCAGCGTGTCAGCAAAAATGGCTAGGCGTGTCAGTGCTGACACGCGTGTCATAGGTTGGCCATCACTGATCTAGAAGCAAGTCAGCTTTCCTGTGCTAAGTTTGCTTTCCTGTAATATCTTGTGGATATATTCTGTTTGCTGGGACTTCTGGCTTCTATGAAAATGACCTTGTTATATGCTCTATGTTTTTATGGGCTTATTGCTTACAGCCTTGGATTTGTACCGATCTTTTGGAACTGAACTTTTACCCTTTGATGAACAATCTTTTGCCTATTTCCTAAATAAACTACAAAAGACTACTTCCTGTGTGTGGCTTGGTGCCTTTAGCAAGGTGAAACTAACCTGAGGTGCGACAGCCTCTCCCTTTCCCCCCTCAGCCGCTTAAGCCAGCATCCTTCACTAATGACCTATCAGCAGGTGGCTACATATATAAGGAGGATGAAAGAATCCATTTTCCTCTCTCCTGTGTGACTCAGTGTGAGTATCTGCCTGTGTTGTATGTGATTATCACTTAAGTGGCTGAGGAGGGAAAGTAAAGGGCCTGAGGCTGTTAGGAATGGTGGGAGTTGGAGTCCAAAAATCCCAGAGGGATGGGCCAAGTTTGCCCATGCCTGGTCTACACTGATGAAGGAATGCAGTTTAACACAGGATTTGTAGTTTTCCAAGATTTTCACCTTCTCTGACCAAGAGTAGAGGTGCTGTACCAAACCACAACTCCCTTCATTCTATAGCATTGAGGCATGGCAGTTGAAGTGCTTTTAATTCCACCATGAACATGCACTTTGGGTCTCTAACTGTTAGGATTAAATGGGTCCCTTGCTGTACTGCAGAGTGAATGCAGTTTGGCTTTAACTGCCATTGCTCAATGTTGTGGAATGTCAGGAGTTGTAGTTCAGCAAGGTGCCAGCACTGCCTGCAAAACTACAACTCCCAGGATTTCATAGCTTTGTGGCATTAATTCTACATTTTAGAAACAGCGATGCCTACGATCTTCAGAGTGGAAAGGCAGGCTAACATTTCCAAGATGTAAATGAACCCTCTAAAATGTCATGGAACCCAGTTACAGGGCTTTGGTAATTCAGCCCTGTAACTGGGAGTCATAACATAAACAATCCCAGGAGCACCTGGCAGAAGAAGATAGAATATGCCTGGGAACTTGGGGCCGAAAGTATAAACAATTATAATTGGTCTAGTGTGTGAAAATGGTAGTAATGTGATATTGGGGGTGGGACTTGATGATGATATTTACGTGTGGTGTTACGTAGCATCAAAAGTTATAAAAATAGTTGTATGTAAACATTGGGTCATTCCTGACTTTTCCAAAGTCATGTGTTCTTCAATAAAGATTGGATTTGAGAGCAGCCATCTCTGATCTGCGTTCAGACTGATCCTTTGAAGTGAGCAGGACAATTAAGTCAGGAATCCCGTTCTCACCCTCCTGCAAATTTGCAGTGAAGTGATAATGAGCAGGGAAGGAGATCAAAGCCATGACGGAGCAAAGGGGCCTCCGCTGGGAGCTCTGCCGTTGGCAGAAGAGACATTGCAAGCCATAGCTTCCTCTACGGGGTACCCCAAGCCGGACGGCGTGACCCAGAGGATCCCCAGAGGGGGAAGAGGCGTTCCGGCGGCGGCAGAAACCAGTTGGGGATCTGGAGGAAGCATGCCGGAGACCGTGGCCCTGCGGTTATCCATCCTGGAAACTCACTTATCCAGGCTGTCGGATACCGTGGGGAGAATAGTGCCAATATTGGAAGAGAATCTCCAAAAACAGCGAGCTTCAACGCAGAGTCCCGCAGCGGCAAGGGACGAGGGAGACGAGGAATACTGGCAGGAGCTGGAGTTCCGAGACAGAATGGCGCGCGAAGTGGAGCGCCAGCGAGCTCTGGGAACTCTGAGGCCGCCATCTCCAACAGAGCTCCCAACCCCCCGAATGGGCGTCGGGGTGGAAAGGCCACTGGGGCCAGGGATCGGGTCCAGTGGATTTGCAGACGAAGGCGGAGAGGAGCGGGGGATCCAGGAAGAGGAGGAGGATGTGCCGTACGACGAGGAAAGGCGAGATGAGGGGGCTACAGCGAGGCCAGTATGCGGATGGGCGGAAGGGCCGACAGCGGCGGCAGACTTTCGGGAGCCGCGCAGAATGACCACCGGAGTGGGGCGCGGCGTGTTCCAAGGAGCCGCCCGAGGAAACCTGATGCAACCCTTCCCCATGCCTCCCAGACAGCATCAACGGGCCGCAGAATGGATGCCAAGAAGAGAAGATCTCAAACTGGAATACGGAGGGGAATCAGATGAACTGAACTTTTTTCTAATTAGCATCAGAGGATACATGGAAGACAATGCACACACATTCCCCTCCGAAGCAAGCAGGGTTCGAGCCATCGGCAACACACTAAAGCGAGGAGCAGCCAGCTGGTACGTGCAACTCCATGCCAGACACGACCCATGCCTGAGGTCAGTGCCCCGCTTCCTCGCCGCACTGGAAAACCGATTCAGAGACCGGCTAGAGCAATTGAGGGCTCGAGACCAGCTGAAAGGAATAAAGCAGAGGGACAAAACAGTGCCCGAGTACGCAGAGGAATTCCTACACCTCGCGGAAAGGGTACCAGAGTGGTCTGAAGTGACCAAAGTGGAGTTATTTAAAGAGGGACTACGCCCCGAGATTTTCAGCTGGGCAGCGCACAGAGATGACCCCGAAACGCTCCAGGGATGGATTCAACTAGCGGGGCGCGTTGAATCCACCCTGGCCCAAGTAAAGCGCTTCAGGAGCAGCGGCGGCCAGCAAAGACCGGTGGCGAGAGGTCGAGGAGAAACGAGGAAGCAGGAAAGACCTGGAGGGAGGCCGGGGATTCCCTCCAGAGGAGACGACAACAAACCTAAACCGGGATGCTTTGTATGTGGGAAGACGGGCCATCGAGCAGCAGAATGCTGGGCACGGAAGGGGGAGCCGCCAAAACCCTCAAAGCCCAAGCCAGCAACCGGGAGGCGTGCGGAGGAGGAGGTGCAAGCCCCAGAATCTTCAGAAAAATTGGTGAGTCGGGACAAACGCATGATAGTAGTGCCAATCTGCCTCTCGGGGCTAGAGAATCGGGCCACCTGCAAGGCATTTGTGGATTGTGGGTGTTCCAGGAATATTATAACTCCAGAGTTAGCAGGAGCGTTGAAATGCCAGCAGATGGCGCTTGACTCCCCAATTGCATTTTCGCAGCTAGACGGATCAGTTGCTACTGGGGAAGTATCTACAAAGGAAATACGGGAGGTCCCATGTAAAATAGGCAAATGGGAAGGAAGAATATCCTTTGTGATAGCCCCTATTGCCACATACCACGTAATATTAGGGATACCATGGCTCGAACAGGCAAATCCCGAAGTAGATTGGAGAGGAAAGAGCCTAGCATTTAAAGAACAGCAGACGCAATGGGAGATAAGCAAGATTGCAGAAGAGGAGGACGAGGGAGATGAAGAAGGTGAAATAGACCCACTGCTATTGCCACCTGAATACAGAGACTTTGTGGATGTGTTCAATCAGAAAGAGGCAAGTAAATTACCTCCCAAAAGGAATATAGAAGTAGAAATTGAAATAACCCCCGGAGCAAACTTACCAAAACCAAAAGTGTATCCCATGTCTGTGCAGGAGAAGGAGGAATTGAGGAAATACATTGATAAAAACCTGGCGCGGGGCTTCATTAAGCCATCCAATTCTCCTCTCGGGGCCCCAGTGTTATTCAGGAGAAAGAAAGACAACTCCCTAAGATTGTGCATTGATTATCGAAATTTGAATGCAATTACTAAGGACAATAAATACCCTATGCCCTTAGTAAAGGATTTAATTACCGTATTGAAAAAAGGGAGCATATTTACTAAACTTGATTTAATTGAAGCATATCATAAATTAAGGATCAAACCGGAAGATACTTGGAAAACTGCATTTTCCTGCGCATTCGGCCATTTTGAATATAAAATTTTACCTTTCGGTTTAAAAAATGGAGGCGGGTGCTTTATGCAGCTTATAAATGAAATACTGCACCCATTGTTGTACAGAGGGGTATTCATATTTCTCGATGATATCTTGATTGTGACTGAAGATAAGGAAAAGCACGTGAAATTGGTCCGGGAAGTTTTGCAGAGACTAAGAGAAGCAAAGCTGTACGCAAAACTGTCCAAATGTGAATTTAATAAAACTCAAATTGACTTTCTGGGGTATCGGATATCTCCAGAAGGGTTAGCTATGGATCCAGCTAAAGTATCAGATGTAAAAGAATGGGGAGTGCCTCAAACAAGGAGGCAATTGCAATCGTTTCTGGGGTTTGCAAATTTTTATAGATCCTTCATAAAAGGCTTCGCGCAAATAACTGCACCCCTTACTGAACTTTTAAAAACAAAAGGGAAAGGAGAGACAGCAAAAGTGAAAGCTCCTGGCGCCAAACTGAGTTGGATGCCAGAATGCCAAAAGGCATTTGAAACCCTAAAAGAATGCTTCACAGAAGGACCCATTCTAAAACACCCCGATATCAGGAGCCCTTTCATAATCCATTGCGATGCCTCAGACTGTGCGTATGGGGCAGTACTATTGCAAAAGGATCAAAATGGGAACTTAAAACCCTGTGGATATTTGTCCCGGAAGTTCAGCGAAACTGAAAAATGTTGGCCGATATGGGAAAAAGAGGCACTAGCCATATTAAAAGCCTTAGAATGCTGGCGACACTTTCTCGAAGGAAGCGGAATCCCATTTGAAATTTGGTCTGACCATAAGAACCTCCAGTATTTAAAGTCCCCTCGAAAATTGTCCCCCAAACAGATTAGATGGGCACAATACTTCAGCAGGTTCGATTTCCAATTAAAGTTTTTTCAGGGGAAGCAGAATGTCTTGGCAGATGCTCTTTCACGCATGCCTCAACACGAAGGAATACCCACAGCAAAAGAGGGAACAATATTCTCTGACAAACAATGGGGTTTAGCTGTCAGAACAAGAGCACAAACCCAAAAGGAGAACACTGCTATGGTTGAACTCGACGGAAAAGATAATTGGGGAAACGAGCTGAAACAGTCTTATGAAGGAGACCAGTGGATCGCATCCAATGCAGAACAGGGGGAGCAGAAGGGGGGATTTTGGTTTGTGAACAAGAAACTGTATATCCCAGCAACATTAAGGATCAAGATTTTGCATCGTTTTCACAACAACCAGAGCGCTGGTCATACAGGAATTACAAAAACAACAAAAGCAATAGCAAAACATTGCTGGTGGCCAGGGATGAGGAAGGACATAAAAAATTATGTTGTTCAATGTGATGATTGTGCCAGAAATAAATCGAGAGGAGGGAAGCCAATGGGATTATTACAAACAGTAGCAGAACCTACCAGACCTTGGGAATGTGTAGCTATGGACTTTGTGGGGGAACTACCGGTTAGCAAAGGACATCGTTATATTTGGACAGTATTGGACCTGTTTTCTAAACAGGCCCACTTTATAGCACTGACGAAACTACCATCAGCCGAGAAACTAGCTGAATTGTACATAAACCACATTTACAAACTGCATGGATGTCCCAGTAGAGTGGTCAGTGACAGAGGAGTACAATTCACAGCAAAATTTTGGGAAAAATTCCTGGAAATGCTAGGAGCAGAAAGGAGTTTAAGTTCTGCTTTTCACCCCATGACAAATGGGGCGGTAGAACGTACTCAGCAGACACTTGGGCAGTTCCTTCGAATGTACTCTAACATGAGACAAAATGACTGGTCTCGGTGGTTGGCTTTTGCAGAACTAGCTTTTAATTCGACTATACATTCAGCAACAAATAAAACCCCCTTTGAAGTAGTTTACGGGTATGAACTACAGCCTCTGCCCCAGCTGCCGAGATGGACAGAGAATGAGGGAACAGAGGCAGGGAAATGGAAAGCGCAAATGATGGAATGCTGGAGTCAAGTGACTGCATCCTTAAAAGAAGCACATAAAAAGTATAAAGTATTCGCAGACAGAAAGAGGGTGGAAGGTGATAAATTGGAGAAAGGAGATTTAGTGTGGCTAAGTACCCAAAACATCAAACTTGGGCTACCTTCGAAAAAATTGGGCCCTAAATATATTGGACCATTTAGAATACAGGGTGTTATCAACGAGGTGACTTTCCAGTTGGCATTGCCAAAAAGCTTAGGGAAAATACACCCTGTATTCCATCGTGGCTTACTGAAAAAATATATGGGTACCTTGGACAAAATGGACACATAGAATCATTGTTTTGTTTCAGGCTTGTGATGAAAGAAGAACCGAAGAGGAGGACGAAGAAAAGGAGGGCACCATGTCATGGAACCCAGTTACAGGGCTTTGGTAATTCAGCCCTGTAACTGGGAGTCATAACATAAACAATCCCAGGAGCACCTGGCAGAAGAAGATAGAATATGCCTGGGAACTTGGGGCCGAAAGTATAAACAATTATAATTGGTCTAGTGTGTGAAAATGGTAGTAATGTGATATTGGGGGTGGGACTTGATGATGATATTTACGTGTGGTGTTACGTAGCATCAAAAGTTATAAAAATAGTTGTATGTAAACATTGGGTCATTCCTGACTTTTCCAAAGTCATGTGTTCTTCAATAAAGATTGGATTTGAGAGCAATTATAATTGGTCTAGTGTGTGAAAACAATTATAATTGGTCTAGTGTGTGAAAATGGTAGTAATGTGATATTGGGGGTGGGACTTGATGATGATATTTACGTGTGGTGTTACGTAGCATCAAAAGTTATAAAAATAGTTGTATGTAAACATTGGGTCATTCCTGACTTTTCCAAAGTCATGTGTTCTTCAATAAAGATTGGATTTGAGAGCAGCCATCTCTGATCTGCGTTCAGACTGATCCTTTGAAGTGAGCAGGACACTAAAAGATTGCAAAGCTGTGTGTTTATTTCCAAATGTCAGATATCCTGAAATCCCAGGGCTGAAGATGACTTAAGGGGAGGATCTGCCTTAAGGTAACGTTGTTGTTGCCCCTGAAGGCAGAAGCTCAGGTGACCAGGCTGGTGGACAAATGGGGCAGGAAAGACCCGAGTTGTTGGATTGATGTTTTCTCTCAAGCAAATGTGCAAGGAGGAGAAGCCCAGGCGTGCATTTATCAGTAGGCAAGACCTACTTGTATCTTGTACTTAATCTGTTATTCTGTTTGCGAGAGCGGCCACTCTCTTGGCAGGAGGGACGTAGGAGGAACCTGATTCCTCTGGAAGGGGATGGGAAATGACACAGCCTCCTTCCACCTCCAGAAAGAAGGCAGCTATCCATTACGCTTCACTTTCCGCCGAATGTTGTGACTCCAATGATTGTGCAGTAAAGTGCATCTTAAAAGACATGGGTTGAGATGAAATATACATGTAGAGAGAGAAAACAGTTCCAGAAATTATATATATATATCTCAGTGTAGCCATGGGGATTTGCATTAAAAATACACCCACGTTGCAGGTCGATGTGGGAATGCGACATGACAGATTTGAGAGCGAACATGTCTGCAACTGACACTGTCTCGGCTGATCAATCCACACAAATGGCAAGAACGAGGTATTTTTAGACAGCATTTCCAAGAGAGCCAAGGGGGAAAATAAAGGGCACGTCTGCACTGTAAAATTAATGCGGTTTGGTACCACTTTCAACTGCCGTGACTCAATGCTATGGAATCAAGGGAGTTCTAGTTTGCTGGGTCACCAGCACTCCTGGGCAGAGAAGGCGCACACACGCGCATATGGAAAAGATACAGCCCACAAAAAAATAATTGCAGAGCTACGGCTGCCAGGACTCCATGGCATCGAGTCAAGGCAGTTAAAAGCCTTCAGGGATGTTTCCTAAGATGGATAAGAAGCCCCGATATGGTTCCTTAAGGACACGGAATAGATAAGGATGCCGCAGATGGAGATATCTATGATCTCCTTCAAGGGGAGCGGAAAGGTATGCTAACATTTTGATAATGTTAATGGAGCTCTTAAAAGATGACAACGCTGCATGTTTATTTCCCTGTGACAAATAACCTGGAATCCCAATGCTGCAGGGCCCACAGCATTGGGATTCCAGGTTATTTGTCACAGGGAAATAAACATTGCAGTGCAGGCAACTTGGGGGGATGTTTTGCCTCGGAATATGTAACAGCATCCCTCCGAGGAGCGGCTTGAGGAGTTGGAGGTGTTTCGCCTGGAGAAGAGAAGGCTGAGAGAAGGGAACATTCTCTTGAAATATTCACAGCAATAAAGAACTGGTGGGATCACAAACCTGCAAAAGTATTGGAAAATGAGCACGCAAAGATACTGTGGGACTTCCGAATCCAGACTGACAAAGTTCTGGAACACAACACACCAGACATCACAGTTATGGAAAAGAACAAGGTTTGGATAATTGATGTTGCCATCCCAGGTGACAGTCGCATTGACGAAAAACAACAGGAAAAACTCAGCCGCTATCAGGACCTCAAGATTGAACTTCAAAGACTCTGGCAGAAACCAGTGCAAGTGGTCCCGGTGGTGATGGGCACACTGGGTGCCGTGCCTAAAGATCTCAGCCGGCATTTGGAAACAATAGACATTGACAAAATCACGATCTGCCAACTGCAAAAGGCCACTCTGCTGGGATCTGCACGCATCATCCGAAAATACCTCACACAGTCCAAGATCCTTGGGAAGTGTTCGACTTGTGATTTTGTGATACGAAATCCAGCATATCTATTTTTTTTGCTGTGTCATAATAAAATAATAATAATAATATCAGTTATCTTCACATTAAGACCGTTAGATCACAACATTAGATCACAATAGATCACAACAACATCTGTTATAGAACTCTAATATGCTGATGACAACGTAGTCTGTGCTCATTCAGAAGAAGATCTACAAACCACTCTAAATGCCTTTGCAGAAACATACGAGAAGCTAAGCCTTTCACTGAACGTTGAGAAAATCAAAGGGCTCTTCCATGCCAAAGCAGCATCCAATCCCTCTGCAATGCTAGAAAAACAGCTGAATGGTGTAATGTTAGAAAACGCTGAGCATTTCCTCTCCCTTGGCAGCCACCTCTCCACAATAGTCAGCATTGACACTCAAATACAACACTGCCTGAGCCCTGCGAGTGCAGAATTTTCTCTAATGAAACAGAGTATTTGAGGATTGGGACATACATAGGGAGACCAAGGGGCTTGTTTATAAAGCTACTGTCCTCCCAACCCTGTTCTACACCTGCAAAACATGGACCATCTAGAGACGTCACTCTCAACTTCTGGAATGATTCCATGAGTGTTGCCTCTGAAAAATCCTGCAAATCTCTTGAGAAGAAGACGGGTGGACAAATATCAGCACATCAAAGAACAAGAAGCAAAGACTTCTTGGAGCTCCTTCTTTGGAGGCTTTTAAACAGAGGCTGGATGGCCATCTGTTGGGGGTGCTTTGAATGCTATTTCCTGCTTCTTGGCAGGGGGTTAGACTGGATGGCCCATGAGGTCTCTTCCAACTCTACTATTCTATGATTCTATGAGACCACCAGCATTGAAGCGATGCTCCTACACCATCAACTGCGCTGAACTGAAGACCATGTTGTCCGAATGCCTGATCACCGTCTTCCAAAGCAGTTCCTCTACTCCCAACTCAAGAATGGGAAAGTTGGTGGACAGGAAAAGAGATTTAAAGATGGCCTTCAAAGCCAACCTTAAAAACTGTGGCATAGACACTGGGAACTGGGAAGCCCTGGCTCTTGAGTGCTCTAACTGGAGGTCAGTTACGAGCAGCAGTGCTGTGGAATTCGAAGAGTCACGAATGGAGGGTGAGAGGGAGAAACATGTCAAGAGGAAGAAGGTGCGTCAAACCAACCCTGACCAGGACCACCTTCTGTCTGGAAACCAATGTCCTCACTGGGGAAGAACATGCGGGTCAAGAATAGGGCTCCACAGTCACCTACGTACCTACCGCCAGAACACTATACTTGGAAAGCAATCAGTTGCAAGTGATAACTGATGAAGATGAAGGTGAAGATGATGGAAAAATGGATTCAAATGGCAGGAAAAGAGATTCTACCTAAATGGTAGGAAGAACTTCCTTATGGAAAGAGCCATTGAACAGTAGAATCTGTTGCTGCCAGGGAGTCAGGTGGCATCTCCTTCCTCCTCTAGGGTTTATTAAGCAGAGGCTGAATGGTCATCTGTTGGGAAGGTTTGGATGGCATCTTCTTGCCTTCCAGAAGGGGATCCAACTTAATGGCCCTTGGGGTCTCATCCAGCTCCATAATCCTATGGAGCTGTGATTTTAAGAAGCACAATGTCTTTGCTGTGGTCATTGTTCTGGATCTCCGCCCTCTTTCTCTGGCGGCTGAATTGTGTCTCAGGCAAATGGTACCTGACTCCCCACCACACGCACACACTCTCACACACTCCAATGTCAGTTAAATGGCTCAGTCAATGCAACCCGACATTCGTTCGGCACATGAATCACACTGTACAACTGCTGTGTAACTAACTCCATGTGCAGAGATTTAAGATTGCCCTCTTGGTCTGTGATGGATCACCAAGCCAACCTGAACACTAGCCCTGCCTCTGCCCTCCATTGAACTTTCCGAGGATTGTGTCCAATACAGAACTCAAAGTACTTAATCTTGCTTTAATTCAGTTTGACCAGAGTGCATTGAATTGCCTGGCTATTGCATCAGGTTGTGGCGAACGCCTGCAAAGTACCTTTTGACAAATGAGCAGAGCATGTCAACCCTGCGAGGGCAACGCCTGGCATTTCCATTCCCTGGAAGGCAGACTCTAATCATGGCAAAGGAGGGCAAGGCAATTGGAGAAAAGATTGCCAGCATCAGTGCTATCATGCTATCATGCTCAGAGGAAATGCTTCCATGCGCTGGAGCCATTAGATGCACCAGGGATGTGTAGCATGAATCTTTCCACATGGAGTTGTGCTTTTTCCAGGCTGTATGGCCATGTTCCAGAAGTATTATCTCCTGATGTTTCGCCCACATCTATGGCAGACATGCTCAGGAGAAAATACTTCTGGAACATAGCCATACAGCCTGGAAAACACACAACAATCCTGTGATTCCGGCCATGATAGCCTTCGACAACACATCTGTGCATGGAGTTGGGCACTGATTTTGTTTGTGTTGAATGTCAGCTTTGAAGTTGCACAGCTCAACCAAGGCACCAAACTAGGTCATCTATGTACAACATGCAAGGTACATCAATCTGAAATTGTGTCTATGTGCAAAGCTCTTTATGGGTAACATCTGCCTTGAATCCTGATATTAAGAGAAAGGTAGGATCAAAATAAAGCAAAGAAAATGAATATTGAATAATGGTCCTTGTGCTATTTGAACTGAAGGCAGTGGTTGATGCCTCATTCTGCCATGAAACCCACTGGCTGACCTTAGCAGGGTCACATCCTATAAGCCTTGGAAGCCCCAACATATTTTTTGCCTAAGAGTCATCATGAGATGGAAATGACTTGAAGGCAGATATCATCATCATTAACAACAACAACAACAACAACAACAACAACAACAACAACAACAACCACAATCCTGATGCTGGGTCTCGGGTGCACTGCTGCTTGAGTGGTCCAACTTCAGCTGAGACGAAGCACAAGCTGTGTTTCCAAAGGCTTCCTCTTCTGGCTGGTCTAAATGCATTTCGGATCAATGCCTTCCAAGGGCTTTGGGAGAGCTTTCCTTCTGCGATAAGAGGCCTCCTCTCTTTATCTGAGAACTCTACCGGAGTCGCTCCCCGGCCTCCGTTCCGGCTCCGTGGCTGTTTGCTTTCTTCTCCAAACACAGTGCACTTCCTCTCTTCTCTCCACTCCTTTCCCTGCTCTTCGCTTGACGGCTTCTGGATCGATTGGCTCTTCGGTGCTTTTTCTCGCTCGGCTGGGCTCCCTTTGCTGCTTCTCGGTGGCTTTCATTACATGGCTTTTAGCTCAACAGCCTTCAAAGTGGCCTCCCTTCTTCCTATGCCTTCTTGAATGCTTCCCTCTGGAGGGGGGCTCGGCCTTCAAATTGGGACACTCAGAGACCCAAACTCGGCTCTTCCTACAGAGAGCTTAAGAAGCACTGTATGAAGGATGGAAAATGCAGGCAAAGCAGGCCTTTCTTGGCAAGAAGGACTCCTCAAGGAGCAGCAAAGATGGCAGTTTTGCAAAGTCCAACAGGAGTCATGTGAGGGACCTGTCGCACCCCAGACCTGAAGTCACCTATGAAAAGAGCATCACACAAGAGTTCAGAGTAAAGGCAAACAGTTTACTGTAAAAACACACAAAAGATATATAGTAAAAAGCAAGGATAAGGAAAGAAAGTGTAAAATCCAGAAAGTCAACAATCAAAAGTTTCTTATAAATCCAAAAGCAAGGCAGTACAAGAATAGTCCCAAAATCCAAAACCACTTGAGTCCATGAGCAAAACCTGAACCAGGATACACAACATGAACATGCCAAAACTTCCGGAATTCTTGAATCTCAAAACCAAGACAAGAACTAGAGAACCCAGGCCTGACTGTAACTTAAAAGCCATGTTGCCTGAACTGAAGAACAAAGAGCCCGTAGCTCCTAATATACAGACATGAAAGCATTATGTCTTCCCTGGAACTTTTGCTTCCAATGGAGGCACATTGACCAACTAAGCTGGCCCGAATTTGCAGGTGAGCCTCCTGGTTTAGTTCAATGTCACAAGGTGCATTCCCATGAGAATTTCTCATCAATTTGTCTTCGCTAGACTACTTATCTGGAGAGGGTGATTTGAACTCTCTGGATGGCCTTAAAGGCCTGGAGAATCAGAAGCAATTATATTCTCAGGCCCATCTGTGCCTGCCACTCTGTCTAAAGTAGTTTCACTTTCTGGCTCTGCATGAGAATGAATCCCAGGGCCTGCATCAGAATGAATCCCAGGAAAGCCCACAATCCCATCTGAGTCTAAAGCATCAGTGAACCCATCAGCCCCTGCCTGCTGTGACTGCTGCTGAGCTACAACAGGACCTCCTAGTCCCACTCACTTCTGCTTTGGTCAGAGCCCACCTGGAATTACCTTGTGTCCAGCCCTGGGCAAAGCCATTCAAGAAGAAGATGGACAACGTAGAAGGTATCCAGTGGAGGGCAATCAAAAAGATCAAAGATCTGGAAAGTACTATGAAACCCACCAGGGAAATATACATCTTAAAATCTACAAAACAATTGATGATGATGATGATGATGATGATGATGATGATGATGATGATGATATTCCAGACCAAGCATGATCTGAAGACTTCAATGACAGAGCAGGCAGATGATAACATGGTACAGCTGTGAAGGAGGAAGAAGGCAGCAACAACCAGTCATTGGGTTAACCATGCCACTGGATCTGAACTTCTTTCTGTGAACTGTGTGTTGGCCGCTGTGCATTGATCTCCATGCATAGGAGTCTTCCGAGAAAAAGGAAACAAAACCAACAAAAGTCCCATCGCGATTAGTGAGTAGCAATGGAGGCAGGAATGTAAAATCTGGAAGCCCCTGGCACATGGACGATTGATATAGATTCAGGTAATTGATGGCCCAACAAATCATGGTATATACCCTCTACATTCATCAGATGGAACCAAACTTCTGAAGAATACAAAATAAAGTGCACTGCATTGGAAATAGCACTACCACAACCCCCTGAATTACAGCTGCAAGGTGACCAAAGAGGTTCTCTCACAAATCCCACAACAAACCAGGGATGAGTTTGCAGCACCACCTAGTTTGAAGGAAGTCAGCAAAGCCATCAGCCAACTTAAAAACAACAAAGCCAGCAGACCTGATGGGATCCCTGCTGCAATCTCTAAAGAGGGTGGACCTGAGCAGACACAACAACTCAACCAGCTCATTGAAAAAGTGTGGGTGACTGAGAAAATCCCATCATCACCTTTTTCAAAAAAGAAGAAAGAACAGACTGTGGAAACTATCGAGATATTTCTCTTCTCACCTAATCTGGAAAAATCCTCGCAAGAATCCTTGCAAACTACCTTCTTCCTATCTCGGAAGACATCCTTCCAGAATCCCAGAATGGCTTCCACAAATTCAAAGGAACAGTGGACATGGTCCTCATTGCACAAGAGCTCCAAGAAAAAGGCAGGGAACAAAATCAACCTCTGTACATAGCATTCATTAACCTTGCAAAGGCATTGAATTGCAGTG
Source organism: Anolis carolinensis (assembly GCF_035594765.1). NCBI lineage: Eukaryota > Metazoa > Chordata > Lepidosauria > Squamata > Anolidae > Anolis > Anolis carolinensis. The sequence goes on from NC_085841.1 coordinate 367,448,113, forward strand.
CTTTCTGGACCATCCTTCCAAAGATCAGATACCCTGACAAATTGGTGAACATACTGCAGGTCCTCCACAATGGCAAGATGACAACAGTTTTGGACCGCAATGGCCTCCAAAATGACCCATTTAAAGTGGAATCAGGTGTCAAACAGGGATGATGGTGTTATTGGCCCAACCTTATTCTCCATCCTCATCGCTACAATTCTGCAGTTAAAGTGGGGTCAAGCTGCATTCATTCTGCAGTGCAGATGCACCCCTCTGTACATCTATATAGACATTATAAAATCAGAAATTGAATTTTTCATCCCCATCTGCAATCTCCCCAATTAGTAGATTTTGTCTCTATCTCTTTATAAATATATTCCCTTTATGCTTTTTCAAAAGGAAAGGAAAAGATGTGTAGGTGACACACCTCAAGGTTTTGCTCTCAATTTATCCATGGGCCAAAAGGAAATCCCTAATCGTGACCACAAAACCTACCATAAACATGATATTATGTTAAGCATGGAAACACATGTACACATTGCAAATAATACGTGTGTGTTTTGTAACTCCTGAATCATTTCTTCCTGTGCATTTGTTTGAAAGGAGGACACATATCTATTTTGTCCTTTTTCTCATAAGCCAAGTTCTTAGGAGCTTAATGGAGCTGAAGCGCTTGGCCTGAGCTTATTATCTGCTATGATTATTCCATGTCAAATCTGATGGCTTTAGAGTGAGTTAGTGCCGATAAGGATCCTTTCAAGCCCCTTTGATGCCCAAATGAGGGCAGATTTATGATGCCGGGCGAGGGCCTTATCTGCAGAGCACCAAGGATGGAGTTGGCGCGTTGACGTTTATGACCTTTCGAAGGTCTGCAGGGGAGATTTAAGAGATGCATTCGGAATGAAGGGAGAAATAATTGCACGTTTGATCCAAGGATAAATCCAGGCAAAATAATATTTGAAGAACATAATGGTTTAATGAGATAGTTAGGGGAGGTATCCATGCCTTTGCAGGAGGAAAGTTCCTGAAAAGTTGGGGCAACGAAAGTCGGGACTTCTGCATTTTTGCATTTTGGGATTTGTATTTCAGGAGCTACTATTTTTTTTGCAGAAACCCCATTAGCTGTTCATAAATTAGCAAATTTTTGGATGTAGAAAATACTATTTCTGCATGGGAAGGAATATTTTGTTTACAAGAAAACTTTTTGTGTGCAGAAAATGCTATTTTCAGTGAAAAAAACTGCAAATTTTGTGCAGAAAAAATCTCAAATGATGGTGTTTTCTGCACAGAAGTCAATATTTTCACCAAAATAACAAGCTGAATTATCAATGGTGAGATTTCCAAATTAGAAGTGTTGCCAAAAGTAGATGTGTAGCTGCATTTAAAGGTAGTAGACTAATCTATACATAAAACTCAAATTCTGTATGTTCATTTGCTTGTTAGTTTATTTATTTATTTACAGTATTTATACCCCACCCTTCTCACACCGAAGGCGACTCAGGGTGGCTTACAGAACACATTCAATGCTGATTATACATTTAACAAGGACAGACAACACAAACAGAGGAAAAGGCAGTTGTTCCCATTTTATTTCTGGCATCTTTGCAGACTGTTCTTGTCTCTGGCTACGAGGGTGCTGTTGCTCCATCTTCTCAATCCTCCCAATCAATGTCCTTATGGGTACCCTTATTACCTCCCAGTAAAAAGCGGTACCTATTTATCTACTCACATTTCTGCTTCCAACCTGCTGGGTAGGCAGGTGAGCTGGGGCTAACGGTGGGTGCTCACTCTGACCCAGGCTCAAACTACTGACCTTATTGGCAGATTTTTCTGCAGCACAGCAGTTTAGCTTGCTATGCTTAGTCCAGCTTTGTGGTTAGCTTGTACCACAAAGGCACCTCCGTGGCTTGATGGCTCTGGACCAAACATGGTGCACAAACCCTTCATTATCCAAATGAAACAACAACATTTGGGGCAAGTGTAAAATGAATGGCAGGATACAGCTAGAAAGGTTTAGCTACTGGCCTCCAGGTATGAGCTGGGCATGTTTAGCCTGCAGAAGAGAAGGCTGCGTGATGACTGATGAGGCTCATGGATCAAAGATGTGAGGGGAAGTCCTAGAGAGGAGGGAACAGGCTTCCTTTCTGCTGCCCTGGAGACTAGGACGCAATGGAACAACGGCTTCAAACTGCAGGAAAGGAAGGAGATTCCACCTGAACATGAAGAAGAACTTCCTCACTGTGAGAAGGGCTGTTCAGCAGTGGAACTCTCTGCTCCGGACTGTGGTGGTGGCTCCTTCTTTGGAAGCTTTTAAGCAGAGACTGGGTGGCCATCTGTTGGGGATGCTTTGAATGCAATTGTCCTGCTTCTTGGCAAAATGGGGTTGGGCTGGAGGGCCCACCAGGCCTCTTCCAACTCAAGGATTCAATGCTTCTATGACATCCAACCTTCAAGGAAGGAAACAATATAATGAAGATGCACATTTTGGAAGGGCTGTGTGTGCTTGTGCCTTGTTCTGAGGCTCATAGTCCCAAGAGAGGATCTGATGAAGGAAGGCAAAGGAAAGGAGGAAAAGGATAAAGGAAGGGAAGGAAGGAAAGAAAGAAAGAGAAAGAAGGGAAGAGAAAAGAGAAAACGAACGAACAAAGGAAATGCAAATCTGCGCATTGCTGAGCATCAGATAAAGACTGGGAAGTTTGCAGATCCTCTTTGATTAATTTTATTTGTGTGTGTTTGCATGTTTTGTTTTTGTCTTTCTGTTTTGCTTTTTAAAACAGTTACATAGTTGCAATCTTGCAGTACTGGATAAAATGTAGTTCTGCAGTTTTTATTTTTATACTAGCTGGGGAGCCGGCTGTTGTGGCTCAGCCTCTGTGTGATTCTGATGAGGATTCTGGGATGCAGTTTCAAGATGATGGGATTTAGGTTCAGGATGAGTTTCAAAATCACTCTGATGGGAATTATGGGATTCAGGTGCAGGATGTTCCTGCTGTGGAAAATGAAGAGCAGGGAGGCTTTCCCATGGGAAGAAATGATGTTGTTAATGAGGATGGTTCTCAGGTGCAAGGAGCAGGAAGGGAGAGCAGCTCCCAGCCTCAGCCTGGTAACACTAACGAAGCCTGTGGCCTTGATGATGGGGCTGCATCTGTCAATCGAGCTAGTTGTCTGGAATTTCGGGGGTTGCAGAAAAGTCTTAGAATAGCAAATAAGAGGGAGGTCAAAGGGCAAAGAAATGCCTTCATGTTATGCTATTAAAGCAGTCGGCTGAGAAGGAAATCTTCATTAAAGCAATTTTCCTTGCTTGAATCAAGAACCAAGACTGCTTTCCTGTGTTATCTTATGGCATGGATGTAACCTTGTTTCTGGGACTTTGGTGTCTACTGAAAGGACTCTGCTTTATGTCTATTGTTTCCATGGATTTGTTTCTTACAGCCTTGTTTTGCAACTATCTTTTAGGAACTGTTTTTTTCCTATTTCCTAATAAACTACAAAATACTACATTCTGTGTGCAGTCTGGTGTCTTTAGCAAGATGAAGCTAACCTGAGGTGCAACACCGGAAATGCCCAGGTTATTTGAGAAATAAAGGCATTGTTTGTTTTGGGATGTGAGGTCACACCAGTTTGGTAATTTGTAATGCTATTTATTTGGGGGGAAAAGCCAGTCTTTGCTTTTGTTTTTTATGAATGCTCCCATTAGAAAATGAATGAGGGTGTGGGTGAACTACAATTTGCAGAATCATAGGTCAATCCTTCTGAAACCCTGCCAGTATTCACAGCTGGCCATGTTGGGTCTGTGTGCCCAGTTTGGATGATATCCGTCACCTGCTGGGTTCAATGTTTGCTGAATACGGGTGAACTATAAGTCTCTGATGCCAAGGTCAATCACCCCAAAGTCCACCTGTATGCCAAGTTGGCAGTGTTGGGTCTGTGTGCCGAGTTTGGTCCAGGTTCATCATTGGTGGGGTTCAGAGTGCTCTTGGATTGCAGGTGAACTATACATCCCAGTCCCTACTATTGGTAATCATCCTGGACTACTCAAGTCTAGATGTAGTGAGATAGATGATAGAGTTAGATTGAGGGAATCCTTTCCCTGTTTCCAAAGCATGCCTAGACAGGATTTACTGTGTTTCACTCTATCCTGTGTACGTCACATCCCTTACTTTGAAGTTAGTAGAAATGTGACTCTCCAGGGACACTAACTTCTCATTGGTCAGAATGTCTTTTATGGCCCCAATAAACTGGACCATGAGGTTGGAACCATTTTGGTTCTCTCTTCTCCCTTTGTTCTTCCAGTTAACAAGAAGCGTCCTGCCATCTCTCCTGGCAAGATGTAACTATTTAGATGTTTGTTATTTGTCCTTTCTTATTTTTCCTTAGAAACCAGTCTAGAGCAGACTAGACAGCTCCCAAGCCTTTCTATCTACAATGGAGTTCTTTTTACCTGAATAAATACTTTTTGAATTTTTATTGAGACTCTGCAGTCCATTGCAATCCTAAATGGTCAAAGGCTTCTCTTGCTCACCCTGTGTAAGTAACTGCTGCATTTGAAAGCTTTGCTTTTGCTACTTTGCTGATTTTTGGTGGAATCTCCCCCAGAGAGGGATAAATTGAGCCTAACCGCTCAGAGATTACCACAACATCTACAACTATAAATTATGGTGAATTTTCCCCCAAACCTCTCTCTTTAGTATGTTCAGTTGCTGATCAATTCCTGTGTTTGCTGTGTGACATAGGAAAGGGTAGGAAAGGGTTAAGGAAGAGGCAGTGGGTGGAGTCATGCAAATGAACAGGGAAAGAAACACTGGGATGTGCTCACCGTAATCTGCAATGTTTTGGGAGGGAGTGACTTGGTGGCTCCTCAGCACTGGGAACTAGAGCCTGTTGTGGAGGCCGGAGGCTGCCTTTGTGAGCGGACACCCGTACCACATACATACATACAGATTTTTCACTTTTATCATGTCTATAGATAGATATCTTAAAAATATGTTTGTTTTATTTTGGTTGCTTCAATACACAATAATAAAGCCATTACAATTCAAGAAAGGCCTCATCTCCCTCCTCCTCCTCCTCCTCCTCCTCCTTTATTTCTTACCCACTACTCCCAAAAACCTTGCACCCCCCCAAAAAAAAAATCCTTCAATTTAAGCTTATTAAACTGTTAAAAAAATGAGATGCAAAGCACAATCTTAATCAAATGTCTAAGTCAAAATCAAAACCACACCAAAAAAGGAACAATTGTTTGAAATAAGCGGAGGCAATTGACAAAGCAACCCTTTCATAAATTGCCTGGTTTGATTGGATCTCAAATATCCCAGTTATTTTTTCGGGTCAATTCTGCATAGGCTTAGCAAAGGCAAGCATGAAAATGGAAAAGCGCGTTAAATAAAAATGCAAATGATATCTCTGCCTGTCTTGAAGTGCGGAGCCTCTTGATGAAATCCATCCACAAAGAGGGAAGAAGGAGGGAGAGGGATTTGCACAAGAACGAGAGGGATGAAGGAGAAGAGCCCAAGTTCTTCTCTCCCAAGGATCTGAAAAGGCTGCCGTGGTTTAAACCGGAATTTCAGAAGTTAGCTGCAAATGAGACCAAAGTTAGTTTCTGTGGTTTCTCTTAAGGATGCCTGTAGATCTCAAATTTCAGTTGAGACTAAAGAGAAAGGAATGGAGAAAAGGAAGAAGAAAGAGATAAATTCCATTTTCCTTCCTGCATCTCCTTCATCACCTTCCCTCCCTTGTTTCCTTCTCTTTCCTTTTTACTTCTTCCTTCCTCCTTTTCCCTCCCTCCCCTTCCCCCTTCCCCCTCTCCTTCCTTCCATCCTTGTAGCTCATTAAGCAGCAGAGGATTTTCCCGATGATGGGTCAGAGCATGAGGGGGAGTCTGTAATAGGAGTTGCAGGCAGAGAAGACTGATATTGTGGATCCCTGTGCTAGTTCCCAGGCAGAGCCATCCTGAAGTAATTTTCGGGAGTAGGCGACTGGAATTTTGGCGATCCTCCCGAATTTTGCTGCCCCCCCCCAAAAAAAAATTGTTGATAAATATGAATGTTGTTGTTGTTGTCGGCATCAGCGTTGGCGGTCGCAGAAGCGTCGGCGGCGGCATCGGTAGCGGCATCGCCGAGGCCTATCCCAAACACTCGCCTGCGAGCAGACCCTCCTCAGCACTGCTGCCCCTGCCACTGCCGGAAAGCAGCCCACTGCTTTTCCGCTTTACGACATGTGCGCCGCTACCTTGCCCGCTTCCCCACAAAGAGGCCCGGGAGGAAGGACAACATGCAGGCACGTCCGGACCCCAATCGCACTGCTGCCAGAAAGGGACCTTCAGTCCTTCCTGTCAGAGTATTTGCAGCACAGCAGTAGTTGGATGAAAGCAGTGAAGCGCAGAACGAAGAGACACTCATCGACGTTGGGAAAATTATTTACAATGTTTTACTGTATGTAGCAGTAACCAACACAAACAGACTTGCAGATGACAGACGAACACAGGACTGTTCTGTTCTCCAACAGAACTTGACTCGAACTCTAGGCAGACAGAACTCAACTGAACTGAACTGATGCAATCATTATGCACAAACACTTGTGTCTGGATACTCCCTAGTTACAGCCACACATCAAGGTCATCATAGCTTCTTGGCAATTAACTCTTTCCACATTATGGTACAATCTGGATGATGCAATCAGTTGCAATACAAGCATGGCACAAATTGCACTTAAACACTATCAATATACAAATCCCACATTAACACTTCCTGCCGGATCGGGAGCCATCACCCCAGCCCCCCCCATCCCCGACAGGCGTGTGCAGGCCTTCCAATTGACCCCACAGTCGATTGAAAGGCCTGCGTACACGCACAGGCCCATCGATGCGCAGGCAGCGGGCGACAGCGAGGGAGACGGGTGGCCTTCTGCCGCCGCCACCGCCACCGCCTCGACAGTGCCCCCGCATGGTCTGCGCCACAAGAGATGGCTTAATTGGCCTTAATGTTGGACCACCTCTGTTCCCAGGCAAAAGGGGAAGGTGAACATTCCAGTTCCCCTGAGAAAAAGCCTTGGGTTGATGGGGAGTGTTCTCAGGAAACTAGATTAGGTCTGAGAACACAAGGAGTGAAAAATAGACAAATGAGTTATTCTCAGAGAATCCGAGATAAGACCTTGAAGGCCAGGTGTCTCTGGCATGATTTCATGGGTGCCTGGATGGGCTTAAATTAAGTGGTGTGGGCTTCAAGCCTTCAGAGGAGAAAACATTGCCATAAGGGATGGCTCTCCTGTCGCTGCCCTCAAGTCTTTGATTCAAGTATTCTCAAGTTTCCTGCTCTGGTTTATGCCTTTGTTTCCTAAAAAGATTTACTTTGGAAAAGTTCCTGTTTTTATTATTATGGATATATGTATGAATGACTGATGTGGATTTTGGTTGTATTGACTTTGTGTATTTTGGCATTTTTGGATTACTGCTATTCTGTACTTTATATCCTCCTGACCCTTTTTGGATTTGCCCTTTTCCCTTTTTTATCTGCTTTCTTTAATAAACATGTTTAGATAGAATTATTGGACTCTGGTGTGGTGCTGGCTATAAATAAATAGTGCTAAACACACCCTTCCTTCCTTCCTTCCTACCTTCCTTCCTTCCTTCCTTCCTTCCTTCCTTCCTTCCTTCCTTCCTTCCTTCCTTCCTTCCTTCCTTCCTTCTCCTTTTCCTTGTACCTTCCTTTATCTTCCCATTTATATTCTTTCTTTCCCTCCCTCCCTTCCTTTATTCCTTTCTTTTTCTTCCTTCCTTCTTCTCCTTACCTCCTTCCTTCTCCTTTGCCTTGTACCTTCCTTTATCTTCCCCTGTTTACATTCCTTCCTTCCTTCCTTCCTTCCTTCCTTCCTTCCTTTCTCTCCCTCCCTCCCTTTCTTCCTTTCTTTTTCTTCCTTCCTTCCTCTCTTTACCTCTTTCCTTCTCCTTTTGCCTTGTACCTTCCTTTGTCTTCCCCTGTTTACATTCCTTCTTTCTTTCTTTCCCTCCCTCCCTTTCTTCCTTTCTTTTTCTTCCTTCCTTCCTCTCTTTACCTCTTTCCTTCTCCTTTTGCCTTGTACCTTCCTTTGTCTTCCCCTGTTTACATTCCTTCTTTCTTTCTTTCCCTCCCTCCCTTTCTTCCTTTCTTTTTCTTCCTTCCTTCCTCTCTTTACCTCTTTCCTTCTCCTTTTGCCTTGTACCTTCCTTTGTCTTCCCCTGTTTACATTCCTTCTTTCTTTCTTTCCCTCCCTCCCTTTCTTCCTTTCTTTTTCTTCCTTCCTTCCTCTCTTTACCTCTTTCCTTCTCCTTTTGCCTTGTACCTTCCTTTGTCTTCCCCTGTTTACATTCCTTCTTTCTTTCTTTCTTTCCCTCCCTTTCTTCCTTTCTTTTTCTTCCTTCCTTCCTCTCTTTACCTCTTTCCTTCTCCTTTTGCCTTGTACCTTCCTTTATCTTCCCCTGTTTACATTCTTTCTTTCTTTCTTTCTTTCTTTCCCTCCCTTTCTTCCTTTCTTTTTCTTCCTTCCTTCCTCTCTTTACCTCTTTGCTTCTCCTTTTGCCTTGTACCTTCCTTTATCTTCCCCTGTTTACATTCCTTCTTTCTTTCTTTCCCTCCCTCCCTTTCTTCCTTTCTTTTTCTTCCTTCCTTCCTCTCTTTACCTCTTTCCTTCTCCTTTTGCCTTGTACCTTCCTTTATCTTCCCCTGTTTACATTCCTTCTTTCTTTCTTTCTTTCCCTCCCTTTCTTCCTTTCTTTTTCTTCCTTCCTTCCTCTCTTTACCTCTTTCCTTCTCCTTTTGCCTTGTACCTTCCTTTGTCTTCCCCTGTTTACATTCCTTCTTTCTTTCTTTCCCTCCCTCCCTTTCTTCCTTTCTTTTTCTTCCTTCCTTCCTCTCTTTACCTCTTTGCTTCTCCTTTTGCCTTGTACCTTCCTTTGTCTTCCCCTGTTTACATTCCTTCTTTCTTTCTTTCCCTCCCTCCCTTTCTTCCTTTCTTTTTCTTCCTTCCTCTCTTTACCTCTTTTCTTCTCCTTTTGCCTTGTACCTTCCTTTATCTTCCCCTGTTTACATTCCTTCTTTCTTTCTTTCCCTCCCTCCCTTTCTTCCTTTCTTTTTCTTCCTTCCTTCCTCTCTTTACCTCTTTCCTTCTCCTTTGCCTTGTACCTTCCTTTATCTTCCCCTGTTTACTTTCTTTCTTTCTTTCTTTCTTTCTTTCTTTCTTTCTTTCTTTCTTTCTTTCTTTCTTCTTTCCCTCCCTCCCTCCCTGCCTCCCTTTCTTCTTTTCTTTTTCTTCCTTCCTTCCTCTCCTTACCTCCTTCCCTCTCCTTTTATTTGAACCTTCATTTACCTTCCCCTTTTATATTCTTTATTTCCCTCCCTTCCTTCCTTGATGTATCCGCATCTCCCCCTGACCTTTTGCATGTCATACTTGGTCTGCTGCCCAAAGGCCAACTCGGTGCTTTGCTGCACTGCTGCACTTTCCAATATGAGCCTGGAGGGCTGACATTTGCCTCTTTGTGCCGGAGGTGCCAGGCTGGATGGCCCTTCGGAGCAACGCCAAGAGTGGCCTTTCCTGGGTGGACACAGAAGAGCAACAGAAGACGCAGTGGCCTTTCAGCCGCAGATCTAGACCTGTCTGAGACCCATTCTGTTGCAGCTCCAACCTGTAAGATTAATAGTTCATAGAAATCTCCATGACAGGGTTGCCACCTTATTGTGATCCCTCAGGCCATTCTGATGTATGGTAACCTTCAGGTGATCCTGTCACCGAGACTAAGAAGGGGACTCTCAGGAGCAGAAGCCCTGCCCTATTTGTTCTGTTCTTGAATTACCGTATGTAACACAATTTTTTGTCCCTGGGTTATAAATGTCATGTCCTCATTGGTTCTATGATAAAAAACATGGAAAAAGTGTATTAAATAAAAAAAAACTTTTGTTTTTGTGGGAGGGACATCATCCTGCAGCACATTTTGCTCTAGTTTTTCAATGAATATCTCATCATCGAGTCTCAACCTATTCAACAGAATTTGTGGCAGATACAAAAATGAAGTTTCTGGAGTAGTACAACTACTTTCAAAATAAGGGCTGAACAATTAAACAGGAAATAACACTTTCAAACCAGGAACAAACAATTTTGTCAAATTTTGTTGCATAGGTAAAGGTAAAGGTTTTCCCCTGACAGTAAGTCCAGTCATGTCTGACTTTGGGGGTTGGTGCTCATCTCCATTTCTAAGCCGAAGAGCCGGCGTTGTCCTTCAAGGTCATGTGGCCACTGGCATGACTGCATGGAGCGCCGCTACTTTCCCGCCAGAGCGGTACCTATTGATCTACTCACATTGGCATGTTTTTGAACTGCTAGATAGGCAGAAGCTGGAGCTAACAGCAGGCGCTCACTCCGCTCCCGGGATTTGAACCTGGGACCTTTCGGTCTGCAAGTTCAGCAGCTCAGCGCTTTAACACACTAAGCCACCGGAGGCTCCACAGTAGATTTACAAGACCTTAAATCTTCTCATCGCAAGAATGTTGGGTCCTCACCAGACTACAACTCCCAGGTTTCCATAGCATCGAGCGGCTAAAGTGGTGCCAAGCTGCGTGACTTCAACAGTGCATCCACCACCAAGACACTACATCTGGATGACCATCATCCTCGAACTACGAGGGATTGGCTAACTAACTAACTGTGCAAAACCAACAATGCAATACAGACTCTGTTCTGGGCTTGAAACATGCGCCATCAGGCACAACTCGAAAGTGGACCCATTGAATGAGTGATGGGACAGCAAATAGTCTGACTTACCCACCTGCTATTATGATTCCGTGAAATTTGGACGATTTCTTTATTTTTAAAAGGAAACCAATGGAGCATTCAGTCATCCTTTGTTTTTGCAAGCGGAGTCAGATCGGGCGCGTGCAAAGAAATAGATCCCAATCAGGGATCCCATTGGGCAACACGCGTTTCGAGGCGCCGTCATCCAATCTGGAGATTAAAAAGCAGAACAGGGCTGCTTTGTTTATGAACCTGGAGGCATTTGCATCTTCCAAGGAGAAAATTGCATTCTCGGATAAAGCCGGCCCCGATGGGCCCGGTGCTTGGCGCCGTTATCTGATGAAGACGTTTTGCCCCTTGATGAAGTCCTTGATGGAGCCCCGGCTAAATGCTTCAAGCGGCGGGGCCCGGGCCTCGTCAGCCATGCAAACCTCCCTGATTAATTAAGTAAGACATTGGGATTCATAAGGCAATTGCCAGCAAATGAAATTGTGTTTACGTCTAAATGCGTTTTTAAAAATAAGCAAAGCTGGGAAACTTAATTCTGTGTTATATGATCTCGGCAATGCTGCCGGCCTCGCGTGAGCTGCAAATTAATTTCTTCTCTGTTTGGATGCATTTTCAAGGCTGAATATATATATATATATATATATATATATATATATATATATATTCATGAATAAATAAGTTTCTTTTCCCCCCGCAACCCCAGCAGGTTGATATTCCTTTGGTGCCTCTTGTAAGAAACAACATTTCTAGAAATCAAAAGGACCTGCCTCTATGGATGGCCAGGTTGCTCCTTGAGCAAATGATAAGAAGAAGGAACAGCAGGAAGTGGGTTCCCTAAGGCCATCCAGTCCAACCCTAGGTCAATACAAGGAATACCAGTATAGGATATCTGGGAAACTGCCTTCTCCACTTTGCTCCTTCATATATTGGCTACAATCCTATATTGAGGAGTTGAAGCATCACTTTACCTTCAATGAGTTACATAGCGGTCCGTTCACTTTATGGATGAATTGTGATGTCGCACAAGGGAAAAGTGCATGGAGATATATATGCACATAGGAAAATGGATGGACCTGTGCAAGAGGATAGAATCAAAGGGTAGGAAAATATCTCCAGAGGCCATCTAGTCTAGCCCAGTTCTTCCAGGCACAATCCAAGCCCTCCCAACAGATGCCCATCGAGGAGACTCCCAGGTAACATACTTTACTTTCAAAAAGCTGTGATCATCAACATGTTATTCCTAATGTTGAATTCTCCTTTCTTGTCAATTAAATCCATATTAGTTTGGCTCCCGCAATGAATAGAAGCAGAAAATGAGAGATACTCTGATTTGAAGATAGATGATTCGTATCATCTCTTCATCACAATTTGGAAGGGACCCCCAAAGGCCCCAAGTGTCTAGGACTGTGTGATGTATTTTCGGATGATGCGTGCAGATCCCAGTAGGGTGGCCTTTTGCAGTTGGCAGATCGTAATTTTGTCAATGTCTATTGTTTCCAAATGCCGGCTGAGATCTTTTGGCACAGCACCCAGTGTGCCCATCACCACCAGGACCACCTGCACTGGTTTCTGCCAGAGTCTTTGAAGTTCAATCTTGAGGTCCTGATAGCGGCCGAGTTTTTCCTGTTGTTTTTCGTCAATGCGACTGTCACCTAGGATGGCAACATCAATGATCCAAACCTTTTTCTTTTCCACAACTGTGATGTCTGGTGTGTTGTGTTCCAGAACGTTGTCAGTCTGGATTCGGAAGTCCCACAGTTTCTTTGCGTGCTCATTTTCCAATACTTTTGCAGGTTTGTGATCCCACCAGTTCTTGGCTGCTGGGAGGTGGTACTTGAGGCATAAGTTCCAATGAATCATTTGGGCCATATGGTTGTGCCTCTGTTTGTAGTCTGTCTGTGCAATTTTCTTACAGCAGCTGAGGATATGATCAATGGTTTTGTCAGTTTCTTTGCACAGTCTACATTTTGGGTCATCAGCTGATTTTTCAATCTTGGTCTTAATTGCCTTTGTCCTGATGGCTTGCTCCTGGGCTGCAAGGATCAGGCCTTCTGTCTCCTTTTTCAGGGTCCCATTCATGAGCCAGAGCCAGGTCTTCTCCTTATCAGCTTTTCCTTCAATTTTGTCAAGGAACTTTCCATGCAGTGTTTTGTTGTGCCAGCTGTCAGCTCTAGTTTGTAGTGCAGTTTTCTTGTACTGGTTTTTTGTCTGCTGTGCTTTGAGGAGTTTCTGATTTTTTGACTTCAATCAAAGCAGGTTCTTCACTTTGCTTTACATATTCTACCAGGGCATGTTCTTCTTCTTTGATTACTTGTTTTATTTGCAAGAGTCCTCTGCCCCCTGATCTTCTAGGCAGATATAGCTGGTCAACATCACTGCGAGGGTGATTTTTATTATTATTATTATTATTATTATTATTATTATTATTATTATTATTATGTTTATTTATACCCTACTTTATCTCTCCCAAAGGAGACACAAAGCGATTTACATTAAAAGTATGATCACACAATTTAAAATATACAAATATGCAAACATTTGTGTATCTCAACAAACCCCATTTCCCAGACTCCAGTTTTCCTCGTCTGGCAGCTTCGTGTAGACGCCAAAGAGCGGAAGGGACAGAACAGACCGGAGAACCAAATTAGGGATATAAATGTTAGCTACTTTCCTTCCTGACAGCAATTGAAGTGAATAGTCCATATATTTATCTCTGTGCAATTTTAAGTAGCAGGGAGTTTTATTTATTCACCTCCGTGCACAAAAAAACCTGTGCAGTGCATCAAAGGGAAAACAGTGCAGACAATAAATCTTTCACCTCCTTGCCAAATGTGTCTTTCCTTTTGTAGTGCAAAACTGCTGCGAAATAACCAACTTGAGTTTATGAAGACATTCACGCCGAGTTTGTTAGGTTCTCTGCATGGTAACAAGACAAGGGCTATAGATCTTACCATGGCTGTTAATAGTTGTGGAAAGGGCTGACGTCAGGATCCATGTGGGGCTTCCGTAGGGAGAAATGCCCCAATGGAAGTGGCTGGACGTTGGGGTCTAATGCAAAACATCTGGATTCAGTTCAAGGTTGCAAAAGCAGACTTCCTCGGTGCATACGTTAACTGTGCATGGATGCACACACAAATGAATATACATGAACATTTGCTCATATGGTTGTGTGTCTTTAAGTTGTTTTTGGCTTACAGTGGTCCTAAGGTGGACCTATCATGAGGTTTTCCGGGGCTGAGAGAGTGTTACCCTCCAAAGTTGACTAGTAGGTTCAATGGCCAAATGGAGAATCAAACCATCATCTCCAACCTCATTTTCCAATGCTCAATTATCACATTATGCTGACTCTCTGAAATATGGTGATGCACCGGGTTGCAGCTGGAGCGTTGGAAGAGATGCCCAAGGGCCATCAAGTCCTACCTGGTGAAACATTTACAGTTTTGATTCCATTGGGCCGTATTACTCTTCAGCAGAAGAGTGACATAACACCATTGACGCAGACTTTGAGCCTCCTTCAATAGAGCTAAAGCGGGGTATAAATATAAATATAATGATGATAATGATGATTGCAGAGATTAATATTATACAACCCTGATGCAGAATCCTGGCCCCAATATATTGCCAATACATGGCCCTAATATGCTGCTCTTATGTATCCCTAGGAATGAAATGCATAGCTGCTGAAACTGAATTCAGAAGGGCTGCTGTGAGGTTTCTGGGCTGTATGGCTATGTTCCAGAAACATTCTTTCCTGACATTTCACCCACATCTATGGCAGGCATCCTCAGAGGTTGTGAGGTATGTTGGAAACTAGTCAAGTGGGGTTATATATCTGTGGAAGGTCCAGGGTGGGAGAAAGAATCCTTGTCTTTTTGAGGCAGGTGTGAATGTTATGTTGGCTGGGTTGTGGCGCAGGCTGTTGAGCAATCAGCTGCAACAAATCACTCTGACCAAGAGGTCATGAGTTTGTGGCCAGCTCGGAGCCCCGTGTTTGTCTTGTCTTTGTTTTATGTTAAAAGGCATTGAATGTTTGCCTATATGTGTAATGTGATCTGCCCTGAGTCCCCTTCGGGGTAAGAAGGGTGGAATATAAATACTGTAAATAAATAAATAAATAAATGTTCAGCAAAGGACAAGAGGGATCCTCTCACCTCAGCAGGAGTCTACCGTATCCCATGCAGCTGTGGATAAGTCTACATAGGGACCACCAAACGCAGCATTGCCCAAACACGAGTCAAAGAACATGAAAGGCACTGTAGACTAACTCAGCCAGAGAAGTCAGCCAAAGCAGAGCACTTGATGGACCAACCTGGACACAGAATATTTGAGAAGACAGAAATGCTGGACGACTCTCACAACCACCATGTCAGATTACGCAGAGAAGAATATGGAAATCCACAAAAAGCATGTGGACAATTTCAACAGAAAGGAGGAAACTATGAACATGAACACTATCTGGCTCTTAGTATTAAAATCTCTAAAATCAGGACTCTTTAAAACCCTTAAAAGGCAGCAGCTGAATTGGATGTGAAGGGTGCATCTACACTGTAGAATGAATGCAGTTTGACACCACATGTAATTGCCATGGCTCCATGCTATGAAATCCTGGGAACTGTAGTTTGGTGAGGCAACAACTCTCTTTGGCAGAGAAGGCTCAAGACTTGATAGAAGCACAACTCCCAGGACTCTACAGCATGGTGTCATGGCAGTTGACGTGTCGAACCACATGAATTTGATAGTGTGGATGCAGGCAAACATTGGGAGTGGATGGTTGGTTCTTGCTGTGTGGCTTTAAGCCATTCCTGACTTATGGTGGCCCTCGGCTGAACCTACCACAGGGTTTCCTTGGTGGAATTTGTGCAGCAGAGGTTTGCCATTGCCTCCCTGAATCCTGGTCTTCAGCCTCACTTGATGATGTCTGTGCTTTGGGGACATGTATTGACAAACGGCACCATTGGAGGTATGAATGTAAAGGCCTTTGCAAAGACAAAGCTGTTTGCATGCTCAGTTCGGAGTGCAATGTCAGCCCTGAGATGCATTTGTAGAAGTCATTTTTCAATCTCATGTTCCTGCCTCCAATCTCCCTCTCTGCACCTGTTGCACATTAAGAGCAACCCACATCACAATCAGCTTGGCAGCCCAGAGCCTTGAATCAGGACCCCGCTGTGGACGGAGCCAAAGTCATTGCAAGCCTGAGTGTTTCATTGAACTGTGCATTAAGCGAAATGAGATCTTGGAGGCACAAAGCCCTTCCAGATTGCTTGGGCCTTCTCCACCTGGATGCTCTTTCAATACAAACAGGCGCACACAGCTGCACATTATGGGTTTTTTCCTTGGCTCTTTTTGGCTGGAAGCAAAGCATTTGAGCTGCAGAAGAGAAAGGAAAAGCTGAGATGAGGAAACGAGGCAGGGAGGACAGGTGTAGCTTGACAAAGACGTTGCCCCCAAAATCCTGGCTGGGCAGATTGGAAACTGTAGGGGAAATGTAGCACAGGATAGGTAAAGAGGTAGCACAGCAATACCTGGCTTATCTCAATGAATTCAAGCCTCCAGGGCCAGATGAACTACATCCAAGGCATTAAAGGAGCCATAATAACAACAGCATCAACAACAACACTTCGCTTATATTCCACCCTATCTATCTCCCCAAGGGGACTCAGGGCAGATCATAGTACACATACACGGCAAACATTCAATGCTGTTTGGAGACAAGACAGAAGAGAACAAGACAAACAGAAGGAGGTATGTAGTCTTGAAGTCCAGTTTTTTTGTGTTTTGAAGGTTGAGATTGTGCTCAGATTCAGTCACAGGGTGTGCTGTTGCTTCATTCTCTATGATGAAGAGCCATTAGGACTTCCACTTGATCACCACATTTCTGGTCTTGTTATTTATGGTGCCATAAAATACCTCCTCCGCAATTTGTGGTACCTAATTTCTCTCCTTACAGCTTATAAGCCTTTTTTGAACTGCTTAGGTAAACAATGAGCTGTGCTTGAGGTCAAGTGCTCACCCCGACCAGACTTTGAACTAGCCACTTTCGTTTGGCAGATCTTATTACTGCTGGTGATTTACCAGATGTGCTACAGCCAAGAAGAAGTCATTTCACAACCATTGGTGGTCACCGTCTTTGAGAATTCATGGAGGAAAGGAGATGTTCCAGCTCAAGACTGGAGGAAGGCCAATGTTGTCCTCATTTTCCTGATTGTATTCTTATCCTTATCCTCCCTGATTGTATTCTTATCCTTTTCTCACCCCAAGTTTTAATTAAGTGTCTCATGCGGCCTGCCCTGTTATATATATATATGCCCGGCCACGCGTTGCTGTGGCGTTGTCTGGTGGTATTGGTGAAAAATTGTTGAGTTAGGGTTTTTTTTAGTTTTTTTGTTTTTGATTTTGCATTGTGTTATTATTTATTGTATTGTTCACTGTGTTGTGATGTGTTGTTCTTTTATATGCTGTTTATATTGTATTGTTCTGGGCATGGCCCAGAGTCCCCGTTGGGGAGATGGTGGCGGGGTATAAATAAAGTTTTATTATTATTATTATTAGTGGTGGTATTGAATGTCTGTTGTATGGTTGTCTTTATGTTGAGTATGCACACTGAAGTGGATTATATGGCAGTGTGGAGTCAAGATAATCCAGTTCAAAGCAGATAATATAAGATTCTAAATGGGTTATATAGCTGTGTGGAAGGGCCTTGAGTCTACACTGCCATATAATCCAGTTAAAATCTGATAATCTGTGAGGCCTAACTGTGCCTGTCCCCTGGACAGAGTAGGTTGCTAGGAGACCAAGTGGGCGGAGCTTAGCCTTCAAACTGGCAGCAATTGGATAAAAACTATTATTCCTTTCCCTGTAATTAGGACTTTATTTTTCTTTTCTTTTTGTTGTATCAACCTAGAGGCATGGATGATGGGTTGTGTTGTCAAATTTCGAGGTTGGGGGGCCTGTAGTTTTGTTGTTTTGTCCGCTGCCCTGATGCCATCACTCTTTTATATATATAGATATAGTATTGCAGTGTATATGATTATTTATTGTATTGTTTAATTGTATTGAGATATGTTGTTTTATATTTTGCTATATTGTACTGTTCTGGGCATGGCCCCATGTAAGCCGCCCCGAGTCCCCGTTGGGGAGATGGTGGCGGGGTATAAATAAAGTTTTATTATTATTATTATTATTATTTTCCAAAATGGGAGTCTGGCATTGATTCTGGAACAGATCCTTCAAGAGCCAATCTGTATGCACTTAGAAAGGAAGGCAGTACTCACAAAAGTCAACATGGGTTCCTCAAAAACAAGTCATACCAGGTGAACCTTCTCTCTCTCTCTCTTTTGGACAGAGTTACAAACTTGGTAGATACAGGGAATACTGTGGATGTGGCCTATCTCGATTTCAGTAAGGCTTTTGATACAGTTCCCCATAACATTCTCACTAGGAAGCTATAATAATAATAATAATAATAATAATAATAATAATAATAATAATAATAATAAAAAACTTTATTTATACCCCGCCACCATGGACTTGGGGCGGCTTACATGGGGCCATGCCCAGAACAATACAATATAAACAGCATATAAAAGAACAACACATCACAACACAGTGAACAATACAATAAATAATAATATCCATTACAATACAAATCAAGGAAGCTCATAAAATGTAGGCTTGAAAATGCAAGTGATAGAGTAGATTGGGACTGGCCAAACCCAAATAGTGCTTCTGTCAGTGGTTTCTCTTCTGCCTCTGGAGAGAAGTGTCCAGTGAAAGGCCACAAAGAGAGTCCTGTCCTGAGCCTTTTAGGGCTATTTGACCTTTTCATCAAGGACTTGGATGGTGGAATAAAGGTGATCCTGATCACATTTGCAGGTGACACCATGTTGGGAGGAAGAGCTAATATGACTAAGTGTCCTCCTTTTCCCCCCAGTGGAAACACCTTCAGCTCCCGAAGCTATTCAGAGGGGCCTCTGGTCATTTTGGCCATCCACAAAAACACACACAAATGCAACACATTAACATTCCCCCCCCCCCTTCACATATGCATATGACTCTTTGATGAACGGGCCACAGGTGGGGGCCAGATTCTGGGAGCCATAGGATTACCTTCCAGAGGCAAAACCACCTCATTATTCCTTGCCTAAGAAAAAACTGACCAAATTCACGGAGTCTGTGACTTGGAGACACATGTAAAGTCTATGTCGCCAAGGCACCTGACCCCATGGAGATACATGGAAAGCATAGGGAATGGGGCCTTTGGGATTGCCAGAGCCAGAACAGGGGGATTCTGGGAGTGACAATTCAAAAGGAAGACTGCCAACGAATCCTAGTGTTTCAGGAAAAGGAGCTGCCAAAAAGTCTTCCTTGCCTAAGAAAACATTTTCAAAATCATGGGGTCTCCATGAGCTGACAGCTAGCTTGAAGGCACTCAGGCACAGAAGGCGAAATTGCTTTGAATTTACACCAGCTGGATATCTTTTGAGCGTCCCAAAGGGAGGGTTGCTTTGATAAACTCCCTTTAATAATGGACTGTTTGCAAGGAATAATCTCAGACCTCAGCGCTTGTTGCTGTGACTGGCGTTTCCTCTTAAGACGGGTCCATCTTGGGTAAAGATCATTATCCTTTGGGCTGAGGTGATGGCCGCATGCCCAGCCCAGGCCCGACTGCATTGTCACCAGGCAGCCTTGCATTTTCCTCCACAAATGGTTGGGCCTAAAACCCTTGCAAAGTGTCGTCGTTTCCAAGCT